>NW_006204601.1:949765-980874 GCF_000334495.1 Tupaia belangeri chinensis
GTAAAAAAAAAAAAAATGCATATTTGACGACTGCAGTGAGCTGTATGGGCACAGCTGGGTACTACTTTATAGTGTGTTCATTCTACTCACTGGGATTTATGCCTAAAGTCAGACTTGGGTTCATGTATAGGTATGTGTCAGCTGTGCTAGCTATTGGATATATTTAGACTAATTAAGTTCATTGGCAGAACAATTGAATGGGGGGGGGAAGGTATGGAGGGCAACCGTGGATGCCAGGGACAATGGGGGAGGAAGATGGGACATAGCAGAGAGTGGGGGATGGGGAATCAAGGATGGCAAAACAAAAGGCAAGGTATGCAGGACATAAGAATTGGAAAATTATTTGCTGAGAACATGTATGTTGATGTACTTGATTGAGCCAATGCACAGTGTATTTTGGATGGAAAATTCATTTGTGTGTTGTGATGGTGTATAGTGAATTAATGTAGAAAATGAATAAATTTTTAAAAATAAACAGAAACAAAGAAGCAAAAAAAAAAAAATGTTTTTAATTTAAAGAGAGCAATGATTATGACCAGAGTAGAAAATGTCTGTCAAATGTACTTGAATTTTGATCATCTTCAGCAGATCATGTCCCATTTATGAACTTCAGTTTCTCATCTGAGAAGTTCTTTTATTCCTAGAAGCATTTTGCTGTCAACATCCAAAGTTCTCTTGACAATAATAGCTAGGGCTTGTGGAACACTTACTGAGTACCTGGCATTGTCCAAAGCACTTCACGCGGTGACACCATTTCAACCTCACATTCCACCTCCTCAGAGGGGCATTCTATGATATTTTGGAGGAGGCCAGAGGGCAGAGGGCACATGTGTTCACCAGAGAGGGAGGGAGGGAGAGAGGGAGAGAGAGAGAGAGAGAGAGAGAAAGTATCCCCCAGGGGGGGATGGCCACACTGCAATCCTTTCTCCATTCTCTCAGGATTTGGGGCATGTTTTTCAGGCCACCAGGTTTGGAACTCAAACCATGCGACTGGCTATGAGGGATCCAGCTGCTTTAACCATCACACCACCAGCTGGCCCTCTGTGATTCTCTGTTTGTCAGATAAGGAACACGGAACACAAGAGAGTTAGAGAATTTGCCCCATGTCGCACAGCAGGACCCAGGCAGGCTGGCACCAAAGCCTACCTCCCAACTTCTATCTTCTCTCCCTGACCAGATGTAGGTGGCACAGCTGCTGGAGTGACTGGGTGGCCATTTTGACTAGACCCACTGGTCAGTCCAGTTAGCTCACCAGTTTGG
The DNA here is from genome assembly GCF_000334495.1 of Tupaia belangeri chinensis. Classification (NCBI taxonomy): domain Eukaryota; kingdom Metazoa; phylum Chordata; class Mammalia; order Scandentia; family Tupaiidae; genus Tupaia; species Tupaia belangeri. Next base: position 951,026 of record NW_006204601.1, read on the forward strand.
CTGATGTCCCCTTGCACTGAACTGGCTCGTCTGGGGGCAAATTAGTCATCCTGGTCTTTGAGTGGATGATCCTGCCTCACATGCCAAGACTCCCTGACAGTGACACAGTCTCTCTGGCTCTGGATCTGAAAGACTCCATGGTAAGATAGGAAACACTGATTGTAAATTAAAATGGGAAAATGGGTCCAGCCAGCTGTGTAGCAGTTGAGGCAGCTGAATACCACATGGCCAAATGTGTGGTTCAAGTCCCAGACCCAGTGGCTTGAAAACCATGCCAGGTGTATATGCATGTGTGCCCAAAATTCCAAGAGGGAGATCGAGTAGAAGGGATTGCAGCGTGGTCATCCCACATGGAGGATGATTTCTCTCTTTCTCTCTCTCTCTCTCTCTCTAGCGCAGATACCCTGTAGCAAATTACAAAATAATAATAATAATTTTTAAATGTGAAAATGGCCATTCCTGAGAGCATTTACATCATAATGCAAGACATGGGACTGCTTTGCCCCACACAGCACTGGAGACCATGTGGTGACATAACAGGCTGGAATTGCTATCCCTTTTCAGGGGTTAGGAAACCCAGCAGGGAACAGAGAAGTGGAATCAATTACTTGGGATTGCACAGCCTGCTGGTGGACTTGAACTCAGACCCTGATGCACCATCCTGTGTACATGCTGTGCCCCTGGGCCCTTTCTGTTGGTAACAGCCTCTGAGGGGCCCCTCACCCCCAGCCACCTGGGGCATCACTGCAAAGGGTAGCAATGGCTACAGACCATTTGGCTGGGCGTCTCCCATTTGTCCTGCCTTTTGGCACTGACCTACGAGGCTGCATTAAGCGTTCTTTTCTGAGTTGTTTGTGAGCAGGAGAAGCCTCAGAACTGCAGTGAACGGAGGCACCTGGCTCCCCAGAGATGGTTTCTGAGTCCATCTCCCCACCTTGTTTATTTGTAAAATGGGAACACAGACACAACTGGTGTATGTTTTACATTAAACCAAATAGGAGCTTGTGGCATTTCTGTCTGCACTTGAGACATGTTTATACTGCTGGGTCCATTATGAATCTGTTTAATATCCTTCGAATTTTCTGAGTCCTTCCATCTTGCAGCCAGGAAGTGGGGTAATGTGCACACAGGGAAGACATTTCCAGGCTCTCTCAGACCTTTAGGTAAATGAGGACTCTTTTCTTTAAAGAGGAAAAAAGCCTGTTGTAAAAAAATAAAATTAAATTCTTCCTGCTCGAAATGGTTTTTCCAATGATCTTTTCCGTGTAGGAAATCGCTTAGGTCCTAGAGAGACGCCAAGGGAGCCACCAGCTAGGGGAACCTGCGGCTGGTGAGAATAGCATCCCTTTGTCCTAGAGAATCTGGGATAGGGACACAGAGGTGAGTGACCCTCCAAGGGCCGAGAAAGATACCATGGATCTGCAGCCAGGAGCTGAAGGTCACCTGAGGGCTGCCTTGGCTGCTGGGGGCTCCTGGGAAGCCGACTTCAGTTTAATCCTACCAGATTGGGAACAGGCTTCCCACAGGACTGCTGGCAGGAGCAGCTCCTTGCTTGCTGGCAGAACAGAGAGGTATTATTTTAAGGAGAAAAATGAGATTCCTGTTATTGCTTTATTCTTCCTGCAGGAATAGTGATGTGCCCAGCCAGGGCCAAGATGAGAGGTAGTTGGTGCCGACCAAAGGCTGAGCTCATTGCACAGGGCATGTGAGGTGTTTCCAGCAAGGCACAGTGTGGAAAAAAGACTATGCTTGGGATCTCAGATGCAGAACCCTGAGGCCCTCCTGTCATCTCTCTCTTGCACTAGCTAGTCCGTCTGCCACCTTCCTTTTCCAACATCTCCTTCCTCCCTTATCTGAGCCCACTCCTATTCAATTCTTCTGTTTGTATCTCTGACCAAACACTCCCTCTCAACACCCTGGACAACCTGTGTGTGTTCTTGTTTGGAGACCACATGAAGGAAAGGGTTTGGGTTCAAATCTCAGTCATTCTACAGATTGGCTATTGAAGAAGGATCTTTTCTCCAGACCTCTGCTGTCTCATTTGTGACAATATCATCTTGGAGCAAGATGAGAAAGCAAATGGGGGACCAGCAGTTAGCATAATGGCTATGTCACTGGACTCCCATGTAGTCAACCACGGTTTGCGTCCTGGACCCGGTGGCTTAAAACTCACACCGGGCGTGTGTGCGTGCGTACCCAAGATCCCGAGAGGTGAACGGAAGACAAGGGATTGCGGCGTGGCCATCCACCCTGGGGGGGGGGTGATTTCTCGCTTTCTGTCTCTCTGTCTCTGTCTGTCTGTCTGTCTGGTGAGTGCACACGCCCTATAGCAAAAACCTCTCCAAAAAAAAAAAAAAAAGAAGAAAGCAAATGGGAAAATACCTGGCACACAGTATATGCACATTTAGTATTTCCTTCCTCTCTTCTTTCCGGTGGAAGCAAAGGATATTGTATAATCAAGGAACTGTGAGACTTTGGGATGTACAAATGTCAAATCCCACAGGACTCTGGGAAATACAGGGTCACAGTTTTATTCGTTGGACTCATTGCCAGGAAACTGGCACTAGACCTAGAGATGACACAAGTCACTCTGAACTGAACCCAGAATGAAGAGGAAGGGTTCCAGGGAGCTAGGGGGAATTTTCCTGCTCTTGGTCAAGAAAGAGTGTGGCCGATAACCCAGGTCAGAGAGGGCAGAAAATAAGATGATGCTGGTTGGAGAAAAATAGCCTGAGAGTAGGGGAGCAAGAAACTCCAGAAAGGGGCCACAGCGCCCTACCTACTAGAAATGCTAATAAAAGGTGAGGGGGGGAAAGGTGCAGGGTCCATGGAGTGAGTCAGCTATGGTAGGACACCACACTCCTAACTGCCATTTTGGCTGTCTCAGGCAAGGGCCTGAAACACCCTCAAACCAACTTCAATTTTCCATCTATGAATCACCAAGGGAATGTTATTAATAACAGGCTCTCTGGAAGCTTCTTCAGCAATAGCCAAATCCCTGTTCCCCGTGTCACTGCAGGGGTGTGTGTGCTATCACCGTATAAATGTCATAGCACTTAAAGCCTGATCATTTTCTGCAATCATTGTTCTAAGTTTTACATTCTCTAAATTTCTTTTTTTTAATAGACCACAGATTAGTTTATTTTTAACACCCATCATGCCATGAATTCATAGGGAATAGGTTCCAGTAGCTCGGGCTCCTTTCCATTGGTTCTCACAAAGTGTGCTTCTCTGGGTGGAGCAGGCTGGCGCTTTAGTTGAACCCAGATACCTTTTTCTCTGGCTTCTTTCTTTTTCTGGTCATTTTCCTTCACACGCTTTAGGTAGCTATCTATGCTCTTAGTGGGCGTAATATGCCCTTGCCATGGTAACATTTGTGGGGCATTCCTTTTTATTTTTTTTTTTAACCATTTTTTTTTTGAGAGATTTTTTTTTTCACTATAGGGCGCGTGCGCTCGCCAGACAGACAGAGAGAGACATAGAGACAGAAAGCGAGAAATCCCCCCCCCAGGGGGGATGGTCACGCCGCAATCCCTTCTCCTCCATTCTCCTCCCGGGATCTTGGGCACGCACGCACACGCGCCCGGCGTGAGTTTTAAGCCACCGGGTCCGGGACGTGAACCGCGGTCGACTACGTGGGAGTCCAGCGACATAGCCATTACGCTAACTGCTGGTTCCTGGGGGCATTCCTTTTTGAACAGTACCCAGTCCCTTGATGTCTACAATATCACCTTTCTTGTAGATTCGCATATATGTTGCCAAAGGAACCACTCCATGTTTTCTAAAAGGCCTAGAGAACATGTATCGGGTGCCTCTCCTCCTTCCCTTTGTGTTCATCATTTTGGTTAATTACTGAAAGATGGCAGTTCGGCCGAAAGGCTACATTCTAAATTTCTAGCCCCCTGGACAAAAACCTCAGTCAAACTACCCTGGTCATGGCCATGGTGGAGTGAGTTATTGCTGTGATATAAACTGGATTGGTTTATCCTTTATTTCTTGGATTTTATTTCTCTTTGACTATTCTTCGTAGTTCATGAATTTAAAAAAAAAAAAAGAAATTCATCCTGGGCCAGCCTGTAGTGTATTGGTTAAGGCAGTTGGATCCCACATGGCCAACTGCATAGTTCAAGTTCCAGACCCAGCAACTTGAAAACATACCAGGTGCACTGCGTGCATGCCCAGAGTCTTGAGAGGAGAATGGGGAAGAAGGAATTGTGCAATGGCTAGCTCCTCCCAACTGTGGGGGTGGGGCTTTATCACTTTTCCTCTGGCTTTCTCTGTTTCTCTCCTGTGAGAGCACAGACTACATGGCAAATTAAAAAAAAAAAAAACCTTAACATTTGGGTCCACACTTTGGTGAATGGGGGACAAATACCTTTAGAGGTCAGAACAGGGATGGCAGTGGATGGGCTGTCAGTGACCTCGTATAGCTTATGGCATGGGCTAAATTGCTAGAACACATGAAAATACAGCACAGGAAAGAGTTTTCTTTTCCTCTCACATTATGAGTCAGGGCTAGGTAGGCAACCAGGACGAATTTCAAGCGTTCATATGGACACCCAGATTCCTTCTGTTATGTTGCTGTGTCAACCCTAGAGTGTTGTCCTCACCTTCATGGCCAGGGCTGCCTGACCACCCAGGCGAGCCCACATTCCAGCCCAAGGCAAGGAGGACAGAGGCAGGGAGGGCAAGCAGGTGCCTCCTACAGCTGGGATGAGAGCCTGACTGTAGCATTTCTGCAATATCCCATTTGCCACAACTTAGTCCCATGGCCTCATTTAGCTGCAAAGGAGGCTGGGAAATGTGGCCTCTAGTGGGCACCATGCATCCAACTAAAATTTGGGGCATTCTATTACTAACAGAAGAGGGCAATGGATGAGGGAGACGATTGTCACTCTGCCATGAATCCCATGAGGAGAGTGATGTCAGGACTATGAGCAGCACTCTGGGACCAGCTGCTACTCTTTCAGAGATTCTCCCTGGAGAAACAAAGGAGGTTCTGGATTTACTGTTACGTAGGCCCATGGTAGATTGTTCTGCCTTCACTCTCACCTACAGTGTGACCTTGGGGCAGGAGAGTGGACAGAAATTATTTCTCACCCCAGTAGCATTGGGCTTGGCCATAAGACCAGTTTCAACCAATAGGACGTGAGCAGCCGTGACAGTGTTGCAGTTCCAGCGCAAACCTGAAGGGGCGCCATATGTTTCCACTCCTGCCATTTGCCATGAGAAGGGCACGTCCCAAATAGCAGCTTGCCCAGGAAAATGAAGACACACATGGAGAGCGCCTCAACGTAAGCCTGGAGCTAAGTGCAACCGAGCCCTTGCAGAGCCAGCCAACCCAAGGATCCATGCGCATGGGAAATACATGAGCTCTGCTTGATACAAGCCAGCATTTTGGGGTGGCCTGTCATGGAGCATTACTGCTGCACAGAAGCTATGGCCCCTTTCTAATCCCCGATCCTGTGCCCATCCTTCCTCAGTGCATTAACTCGTACAGCCAATAGTCATTTACAAGCTGCCTGTTACATGCCAGGCACTGGTCCAGGTGCTGGGGTTTCAGAAACCTTAAGGCACTTCCAGGCAAGTGGGAGGGACAGACACAGGATGACACTAGGTCACAGTAAGTGCAGTGGTTGGGGCCTGTGCAAGCTACTGGATGAGGGGGGAACTCAGCACCGAGCTTTACGGAAGAACAAGAACCAGATCACCTTCCCTGTGCTTCATTTAAAAAAAAAATATATTTATTTATTTAATTCCATTTGTTATCATTATTTTTCAATGTGAGCAGAGAGAGGCAGAGATCGAGGGATAAAGGGAAAGTGAGAAAGCAAGCTGCCAGGTCCAGGACTCGAACCATGGTTGGCTATGTGGGAATCCAGCCCCTTTAATCACCGCACCATCTGCTGTCCCCCCATGCTTCCTTTAGCTCCTAGTCCCACCTGCAGCCTCCTACCCATCCAGAAGCTTGAGGCCTGGTCCTGAGTGAGTGCTAGACTCCAGCAAGCACTATGGAAGCAGCTGTGAGCCAGTGGCTGTTCTTTCACAATAGCAACCAATGCCTATTGGGCACTTAGTAAGGAGGTGCCTTCCAGAGAGGAAAAGAGCATGCCCTGCCCTCGAGACCAGAGGCTCCTGGGGATGCCCTTCAGCAGATAAGTGGCACTTCTCCCTTGATGGCACCTGGGCTGATGGGCATGGAGTTCTGGCTCAGTGGCCATAGGCAATTCATTTAGCCGTTCTGAGTCTCAGTTTCTGCATCTGTAAGGTGGTACGGCACCTAGGACACAGTCTGCCATTTTTCTCCTAATTGCCAGAAGGTATGTGACGTGACTGAATAGAACAGAGACAGAAGAATAAAGTACCCTCCCCAATGGGACATGCCCACGTTGCTGTCCCTTCTCCATTTTTCCATCCTGTCAGGATTTGCAGCAGGCACACACACGTGTCCAGTGTGTTTTTCAAACCACTGGGGCTGGGACTCGAACCATGCAGTCGGCTGGAAATTCTTCTTCTAGTAGCAACAGACTAGAATTTCAGCTGTGCAATCACTATTCAGTCAAGACTGCATTTCCCAACCTCCCTTGAAGGTAGAGATTGGTAACCTGACTGAGATTAGGTTATCAAAGACAGAGACTTTTATTATCTTACTCCTTCTTCCACTCCATCAGAGTCCTCAGTCTGGGGAAGGCAGCTGCCATGTTGTGAGCTGCCCTGTGGAGAGGCCCACAGGGCAAGGAACTGACGCTTCCAGCCAACAGACATGAGAATGAGCCCTGAAGCAGATCTCCTCCCCTAGGCAAGTCGGCAGATGACCACAGACAGCCTTGGCCAATACTATTAATTATTCCTGCCCAAGATGCCATTAACTTTTTTATTCTTTTTTTCTTTTTCTTTTTCTTTCTTTTTTTTTTTTTTTAAGAGGTTTTTGCTATAGGGTGCATGCACTCGCCAGAAAGAGAGAGATAGACAGAAAGTGAGAAGTCACTCCCCCAGGGGGGATGGCCGTGCCGCAATCCCTTCTCCTCCATTCTCCTCTCAGGATCTTGAGCACGCATGCACACGCGCCCAGCATGAGTTTAAGCCACTGGGTCGAGGACTTAAACTGCAGTCGACTACATGGGAATCCAGCGACATAGCCATTACACCAACTGCTGGTCCCTTAACTTTTTTTTAAAAAATTACTTTATTTAATTTTATTTATTTATTCATTTATTTTAATTTGACCAGAGAGAGACAGAAATAGACAGAGAGAAAGCGAGAAAGCAAGCCACCAGGTCTGAAACTTGAACCGTAGTTGGCCATGTGGAAGTGTCCAGCACCTTAACCATCATGCCACCTGCTATTGCCCTTGATGGTCTCATTTTGAAAGATACAAGGCACACTGAGAGAGGCCACAGAGTCAAGGCAACATATACATGCTAGGTTTTAAAATAATTATTTATTTATTTAATTCCACTTATTATTATTTTGTAACTTTACCAGACAGAGACACAGAGAGAGAAGGGGAAAGTGAGAAAGCAAACCTCCAGGTCCAGGACTGAAACAGTGGTTGGCCATATGGGAATCCAGCTCCTTTAACCACCATGCCACTTGCCAATCCCAGCCATTAACTTTCTAAAGGACACATCTCACAGGTGGTTCGTTTTGACCTTGCGGTTAACTAAAACCCCTAAGTCTATGTCACGTGGACTTCGAGGAAAGCCTAGTTACCCGCCATTGTGTACTTGTGCCATTGATTCCAAATGTAGGACTTTAATACTCTCCCTAGAAAACAGTCATTCTGCCTGGCCCGGCCAGGTGAGGGTACTGCCAACTCCATTCTACACCCCCCGTATTCATTTACCCTCCCAGCTCCACACTACTGCGCAGTCCTGAACTGTCTCGTTGACTAAAATAATGAGCAAACACAGAAGCCCTTCTGAAGGAAAACTCGAAAGGGAACCAGTAAGCCTACATTGATTAAGGCTCATTAAATGTTAAATACTTTGCCTGGTGCTTCTACGTATGGTACCTCATCTCGTTCTCAGAGCATCCCTATGAGGTAGTCATAGATAAAGAGACTGCAGATAAAGAGACTGAGGCTGAGAGAGATGTACCCTTAGTTTATTCCAAGGAAGAAAATTTTTTTAAAGAATTATTTTATTTAGCTTTATGTATTTATTTTTAATTTGACCAGAGAGGGACAGAGCGGGGGGTGGGGAGTGAGAAAACAAGCTGCCAGGTCCAGGTCTCGAACTGTGGTCACCCATGTGGGAGTCTAGTGCCTTAACCTCCACACCACCACCAGCCCCCAAAGAAGTAATTTTTAAGAGGAAAAAAGCTGGAATCAAGACATACCTCATCAGGGCCTGCAGATGGCATGGTGGTTAAGGGCACTGGACTCCCGCATGGCCAACCATGGTTTGAGTCCTGGACCTGGCGGCTTGCTTTCTCACTTTCTCTCTCTCTCTCTCTCACTGTCCCTCTCTGGTCAAATTAAAAATAAATAAATAGGGACCAGCAGTTGGTGTAATGGCTGTGTCACTGGACTCCCATGTAGTCGACGATGGTTCAAGTCCCAGACCCGGTGGCTTAAACTCACGCCAGGTGCGTGTGCGTGCGTGCCCAAGATCCCTAGAGGAGAATGGAGGAGAAGGGATTGCAGCATGACCATCCCCCCTGGGGGGTGATTTCTTGCTTTCTGTCTCTCTGTCTCTCTCTGTCTGTCTGGCAAGCACACACACTCTATAGCAAAAACCTCTCAAAAAAAAAAAAAAAAAAGCAAACAAACATCCAGCCATGGCGGTGCAGTGATAGTGTGCCACTCCATGATACTGCAGCCTTATGGAAGACCAGAGTTCAGTTCCCAGGTCAACCTGTACACGCTGGGCACACACACCCACGATCCTGGCTGGCTAGAAAGGCTTGGGGGAGGAGTGAGGCAAGAGACCCTGTTAGATGCCTCTCTCCCTTTCTCTCTCATGAAATAAACTTTTTTTAAGTTTTTGCCAGAGGATGTGTACACTCACTGGAGAGACAAAGAGAGGGAAAATGAGAAATCACTGCCACGGGGGAAAGACCACACCGTAATCCCTTCTCCTCCATTCTCCTCTTGAGATTTTGAGCACAGACTCACATGTGCCTGGCGTGTTTTTCCAGCTGCCAGATCTGGGATACCAATCACAGAGTCAGCCATGTGAGATCTAGTGCCTTGATATGCCACTTTCTGGCCCCAAGAAATGAACTTTTAAAAATTAACTAATTAATTAAAATAACTCTCATCTCTCAGGGTTTGGGAGAAGATTCGATGAGAGCACATATGTGGGCATGTCTGGCACAGTGCCCAGCACACAGTCAGTCAGCAATCAGTAGAAGGCAGTCTTAGCTAATTTGTGTAACTTGAGTAAGGGATGCCTTAAAACCAGATGGAGGGGCCATCTGTGTTCAAACCAGATGGAGGGGGTATGTGCTAGACTCCCACATGGCCAACTGTGGGGTGCATCTTGGACTAAGGGGCTTGAAAATCACACCAGGCATGTGTGCATGCTTGCCAAAAATCCCAACAGGAGAATGAAGAAGAAGCGACTGCAGTATGGCCATCCCTTGGGGAGGTGATTTTTCACTTTCCCTCTCTCTCGCATAAAGACTATAGATGATAGATAGATAGATAGATAGATAGATAGATAGATAGATAGATAGACAGATAGCCAGATGGAGAACCCTGCTGGTGGTATGGTGGCTAAGGCACTAGACTCCTATGTAGCCAACCACGGTTCTAATCCCAGATCTAGTGGCTCGAAACTCACACCAGACACATGTGTATACATGCCCAAAATCCCAAGAGGAGAATGCAGAAAAGGTTGTGACATGGCCAACCCCCTGGGGGTGATTTCTCACTTTCCTTCTCTTTGTCTCTGTCTCTCTATCTCTCTCCAGTGAGCAAACATCCCTATGACAAAATTCTTTGGGGAAAAAAATAAAAGATGGAAAGGGGTTGGCCCTGTGGCCTAGCAGTGAAGGGAGCCCGATCCCACATAACCAACTGCATGGTTAGTATCCCAGACCCAGTGGTTTAAAAAATACACCAGGCTTGCCCCAAATCCCAACAAAATGGAAAAATGGAGAAGGGGTTGGGACCTGATCACACCCCATGGAGGGGATGCTTTCTCCCTCTCCCCTCTCCCTCTCTCTGTCTCTCTCCGGAGAGCACATGCAATCTCTGAAAAATTTTTTAAAAAAGATAGAGGGGATATCACCATAGTGATGGAGCTGAGGAGCTCAAACTTAAATCCAGGTCTGCCTCTCACTCCTATCTCTGAAAAAATTTTTTAAAAAGATAGAGGGGATATCACCATAGTGATGGAGCTGAGGAGCTCAAACTTAAATCCAGGTCTGCCTCTCACTCCTTGTGTAAATGTGAGCCAAGTGCCACCTCAGCTCACGGGTAATCGTGAGAGGCAGGCAGAGTAATGTGAAATGCAGAGCAAATGTTGGTTATTCCCGTCACCGGACTTCTGGGTTGTTGCTGATCACTGTCACCCTAAACCGATGGACAGCTTCTTGCCTACGGTGCTTTTCTTCTTTTGAGTTATTTCCTTGGAACAAATTCAAGATCCTTTCTCCAATCTTTTCTGCAGTTGTCAGATCCAAGAAAAGCAGGTAGCAATAAATCCCACAGCAGCTGAGGCCCAGGACTGAGTCGTGGCAGCTCCCCTGCTAGGAGCGGCCTGCAGCGGGTGACCCACAGCTGCTCCATCTAACTGAGGCCCGTGTGCCAGATATGACTTCATCAGGAAGGACAGGTTCTCAAGGCCTGGAGGGGTGGGGGTTCTAAGAGACTTTATACTCTTGCGATTGCTACCTGGTCCCCAGGGGGAGGGGAACAGCTACAGAAGCAGACTGCCCACAGTCCTTTGAGAACAGTCCAGAAAGTTCTCTTGGGAATGTGTTTGTGTGTCAGAGCTCAGAGTGGAACTACGGGACCTTCTGCAGGTAGAAGCTAGAACCAGATGCTAAGAGGCAAATCATAGACTGCTCTGGCTAGAAGGGTCCTCAGAGGTTGCCAGGCATTTCAGCCTCAGCACCCCTTTGTGCTGATAAATCTTACAGAAAAATCCCATCTGTGAAACACACAAAAGGAGGCAGAGAAGGGGGTAGAAGGAGGGGAGTCTTGACCCTCAAAGACACCTGGGAGGCCCTGAGAGGGGTCTTGTGAAATCCTTAAGACTCCTTCATACACACTTTGGGAAATTTCTGATTAGTCTAATTGATTCATTTTACAGATGGGGAAACTGAGACCCACAAAGACATGAGTTGCTTGGGTTTCCCAGCCAGTTGTGACATCATCGAGACTAGAATGCAACACTCCAAGGCACCAGTGGCCAGGTCTGAATTCTTCTCTTTGCCTGAGAAGAAGTGACAGCCACACGTTCTGCCCCCAAGGTTCAGGGGTGCCCAGTCCCTGCCACATTCCACACATGGCAGCCTGCCTATAGTTCTATAAGCGTCCCTCGCTCCCAGCCCAGGGCCCCCTGGCCTTTCTGGGCAGGACACTGGGGATCTCTCCTTCACCCAGGAGAGAATCTGGAGGAAGAACCGGAAGATGCTTCCTGGATTAGCTGGCAATACATGTCGAGGCTATGTCTCGTCTGTCAGGGGCCCAAGGAGCACCCGCAGTGACCCTGGGGCCTCAGGGAGCGAGATCTGCTACGGGCAGAGTCCCAAGATGTCTCAGTTTACAAGGATGGAATTTCACGACTTGTGTATTTTAATTAAATTTTTATTTTTCTGGAATTTAGCAGAAGTTCCCCCACTCCTAGAGCTTGCTCATTGTTATTAAAAACCATGACAAGACGAGGAGGGGGGCACCATCCAAGCGGCCAAAATGAGGCCATATTTTTAAAAAGATTGGACCAAATTGTATACTTGAAACCCACTCCTGCCTTCGGATGCCGATTCTGCCCTGGTGACTTCAGATCAGATTTTAAGTCTGTGGCTTATTGCTTTCTGAGCCTCCTGGGGCTTACAGGATTATTCTGGGTTTAATCCTTTAATAATTTTTCCTCCCTCTTGTCTAAGGCCTGCTTCTCCAGCTAAAATCAGTCCAGGTGAAGTAGCATGCTTCCAGCCCTGAGGAGTGCCTTCTCGGGCTGCCGCCCTCTGTAACCATGAGGAGACAAGGAGGGGTCTGTGGAGAGCCGGCCAGTTCTGGGACTTAACAAAGATAAAGCTTAAAGTTCCTGTTTGGAAGACCTGGTGGGAAGGGGAAGGCACCCCGTGCCTGTGCCTGTGCCCGAAGCATGGCCTGTGTGACCCTCTTTGTTCCCCAACACAGCCTTGGAAGTGAGGGTCCATTATCCCCTTTCACAGAAGAAGAAATTGAGGTTCAGTGAGAACGACTATTTGCTCGAGTTGACACAGGTGGTAAGAAGCAGAACTAGACTTTGAACCCTCTCACTCTGGACTCTGGAATCCCTACTCTCTGAGCCACACCTTCCTGGCCCTTCCCCCTTTCACTTCAGTCTGTTGTCCCTTTCAGCTGATCACATGGCTGGAAGTGCAAGAGGAGACTCCTTGTTCAACCAAGCAGCTCTGACAGTTAAAAGGTAAGCTGGGAGCCAGCGGCGGCATGGTGGTTAAGGTTGAACTCTCATATGGTCAACTGCAGTTTGAGTCCTGAACCTGGTGGCTTGCTTTTTCACTTTCCCCTTCTCTCTTTCTCTGTCTCTCTGATCAAATTAAAAAATAATAATAACAAAATAAATAATCCAGAGGAAAAAAAAAAAGCCGAGAGGGGTGACACAGCAGTAAAGCAGGATGGTCTGGGAGGCGGTCTCCATCTAGCGACCTCCCGGAGTACACAGGGCACATGTATGCCCATGAACCCAGGCTGTGTGCCCGTGATCCCAGACTGGCTGGAGCTGCAGGTGGATTGTGGTGTTGGAACTCTGTTGGGAGTTTTGTCTCTCTGTCTCTCTCACTTATGAAAGAAATAAACTTAAAAAAGTAATAATAGCCAAGGGTGATTAAAGCCTAACCTGATGTCCTCAGCAATATGATCTCCAGGAAAGATGAGCAGGCGCAATCCCATTCAAAATGCTCCGAGTGAGCACCCACTGTCCACTGGGCATGGCTAGAGACTAGAGAGCAGAGGTAAAGGACTGAGTGGGAGGAGCCAAAACCACGGTAGTGCAGGTGCCACTGCATGAAAGCCCAGAGGAGCAAAAGAGCCTCTGTGCTCTGCAGAGGCAGCGCGTTTGGACTCAGCCCTAACCGGATGAGTTGGCTATGGGCCAGCAAAGAAGGAGCCAGACAGATGATGAGCAGCGAGACGGCATGAGCCAAGATGTGGATGTCTGAAAAGAAATGGTACATTCAACTCTAGAAAGCACAGTTCTGGGGCTCAGTGGCCTCGTAGTTAAGGGAACTGGATTCTACTTGGCTGAGGAGGGCTTAAACCCCAGCCCCAGCAACTTGAAAACCTTGCTGGGTGCATGTGTACGCATGTCCAAAATCTTAGCAGGATGGAGAAAGGGAGAAGGGATTGTAGAGTGACTGTGCCCCACTGGGTGATGCTTTCTTTCTCTATTTTTCTGTCTCTGTCTCTCTCCAGCAAGTGCATGTACCCTCTGGCAAATAAAAATTTTAAAATAAGGCACAGTTCGAAGTGTTCAAGGGAAAAGGTAGCTACCCTTCAAGACGATTAAGACACAGGATGTCCTCAAAGAGTTCATAGTTAGGCAGGAGGTGATGTCTTGCCCAACTCTGTGGCTCAAGCAGAAGGCAGGAAAGGGGACTGGGATTCAAGAAGGACTAAAGGGAAGCACTCCCCACCCCCACCACCACCGCCCTGCTTCATAATCTGGCATTCCCAGGTCTCAGAGGGAGAAAATCAAATCCCAGCTCTCCATTTCTCCTTCTGGCATCTCTAGCTGCCGTCTTATTTCAGGCTTTCTAAGAGACCTGCAGGGGGACTAGCAGTTAGCGTAATGGCTATGTTGCTGAACTCTCACATTGTCAACTGCAGTTCACGTCCTGGACCCGGTGGTTTAAAACTCACGCCAGGCACATGTGCGTGCATGCCCAAGATCCCGAGAGGAGAAGGGATTGTGGCGTGGCCATCCCCCCTGGGGGGTGATTTCTCACTTTCTGTCTCTCTGTCTCTCTCTGTCTATCTGGCGAGCGCACGCGCCCTATAGCAAAAAAAAGAGAGAGAGACCTACAGGAATGGAAGTTACATGTATTCACTTCGAATCAGGTGATTCCCATTCATGATCCCCAAGTACCACCTGCCCAGCAGCCCCCACTGGGAAACAGAGTAACCAGCCAAACTAGAACCAGAAGTATGGTGGCTGCTTCTCCCAGTGGATGAAAGGAGAAGCAGAGGCTAGACGAGGGAGATTACTCTGTAACCCGTTACAGGGAGACAGTCAACAAGCACCATCAAACTGTCTCTAAAAAAGTGCAGCACGTTCTCAGTATTTATAGGTATGAGACGCAAGCATGTGCGAATCATCCCTCACTACAATCAACAGGGTCAGTTACTTCCTCCTGAGTAATTATCCTGAATCCTTCAAGTTCCTGGCTTCTCATCTGACCAGTCCTCAAACAGATCTCTGTATGAGTCAGCATTTGGTCAGATCGTTCTCATTAGCAGCCTTTTTAAATTTCAAAATGGCTGCAGTTCTGCTAAACCTTAAACCTGCTTCAACAGCAGCTGCCTTCCTCCCCATCTGATCTCTGCAGTAACGAATCAGTTCTGTGTCCACAATTCAATCAACAGACCTTCAGTGAGCAACTTCATTGTGCCCGCACCTTGCCAAATAGAGGATATAGAGATGAAAAAGGTGGTGCTAGCCTGTGACATGGTGGTTAAGGCAGCTGGATCCTACATGGCTGACTATGCAGTTCAAGTCCCAGACCTCACAACTTGAGAAGCACGCCAGGTTTGTGGGTGCCCAAAAGGAGAAATGAAAAAGGAATTGCCACTTGACTATCCCCCATGAAGGGGGTTCTTTCTCCCTTCCCTCTGTCTCTCTCCAGCAAGCACATGAAGCCTCTGACAAACATTTTTAAAAGGGGGGGGGGGACAGCAAGTGGCATAGTGGTTAAGGTACTAGACTCACATGACCACTATGCGAGTCTTGGACTCAATGGCTTGAAAGTCATAGCAGGCCTGTGTGCACGCATGCCCCAAAATCCCAAGAGGAAAAAGGGGAATGAATCACTGTGTGGCCATCCCTTCTGGGGGGGGCGGGGGGCATGATTTCTCGCTTTCTGTCTCTCTGGTGTCTCTTTTGAGCACATGTATCCTATAATAAAAATCTCTGGAAAATAAAAAGACAGGCCAGCAGGTGGCATGGAGATTAAGGTACTGGATCCCACATGGTCAACTACCGTAGTTCAAGTCCCAGACTAAATAACTTGAAAATTACGCTGGGCATGAGTACTTACATGGCCTAAATCTTGAGAGGAGAGCGCCAGCAGGTGGCATAGTGGGTAAGGGACTGGACTTGCACATGTCCAACAGCAGTTTGAGTCCTAGACTTGACATCTTAAAAATCATGCCGGGTGCATGTTCATGCATGCCCAAAACCCCAGGAAGAGAGTGAAGAAGAGATTATGGCATAGCCTTCTCCTCTGGGGGGTGATTTCTCACACTCCCTTTCACTGTCTCTCTCTTTGTTTCTCTTGCTAATGCATTTGCCCTGTGACAAAAACCTTAAAAAAAAAAAATCCTGAGAGGAGAATGAGGAGATGGGATTTTGGCATAGCCACCTCCCCCTGGGGAGTGATTTCTCACCTCCACCCCCCACCCTCCACCCCCCCATCTCTCTCTGGCTAGCAGTAGAAGCTATAAAGTAAAAACTAGAAAGAAAAAGACAGTCCAAGCGCTCCCAGTGGGAGGGAACACTCTATGGGTAAGTGCAACCTGAAAGGTGAAGTTCTATCAATGGAGGTTTTACAGAGGGACAAGCAGCATCAGTGGGATCTTGTCAGAGCTGCAGGGCCTACTCTAGACTTATTGATTTAGAAACCCAGAATGGGGGGGGGGAGGACCAGCAGTGGTTCGACTCCCAGACCCAGTGGCTTACACTCACATTGGGCGCATGTGCGTGCATGCCCAAGATCCCCAGAGGAGAATGGAGAAGGGATTGGTGGCATGGCCATGCCCCCTGGGGGGTGATTTCCACTTTCTGTCTGTCTCTCTCTGTCTTTCTGGCAAGCGCACGCGCCCCATAGCAAAAACCTCTCAAAAAAAAAATAAAAGAAAGAAAGAAAGAAAGAAAGAAACTCAGAATGGGCCCAGTAATCTGCATTTTAACAACCTCCAGGTGATTTTAAAGGTTAGTGTTTGATAATCAATGAGCTAGAGGAACACAGATGAGAGATCAGGGAAGGCTTCCTGGAGGAAGAAACTCCTGAAGTGACTCAGAACAAGAAGCCATATGAAGAGGTAAAAAGATGCCCTGGGTGGATGAAGCTGTGTGTACCAGAGCACAGAGGATGAAGGATCTTACAGGAACTACGAGTGTGATGGGTTGGCAGGAGAGTGGCTAAAGATAAGAAAAGTTGTAAAAAGAAACAGGCCGGAAGAACCAGAATGTCAGGGTTTCTGAGAGAAGGAAGATGAGAAAGTGTGTGGGTGCACGGTGGCCCTCACTATGGCAAACGACTCAGTGTGAGCCAGGCAGGACAGATACCCCAACCTCCCAGCAGACTGGAAGCCCCCCACTTCACCCCAGCAACTCCTCAGTTAACCAAAGAGGCATGACCTCATGTGTTATGGCTGCAAAGACACGGAGGAGGCCAGATCCGGTGTTTGTATTGAAATTAATTGGGGGCTCAGTGGATGATGGAGGCTTTGAGGAATGCACAGGCCCCCATGCGATCCTGCGAACAATGGTGTCGCTTACGACCACCATGGCCCCCAGCGGCCCCACATCTGCACGTCCACAGCCCCTCTCAATGAAATAATAATCACAGACAGGAATATTCAAAATACAAAGCAGATACCTTCAGGGGCTTGAGAAAGGCAGCCTTCAGGGAAGCACCCCAGAGCTATTTTTAGCCTAGGAAACTGAGCCCCATTTTACCAGGGCAGGGGCTTGTCAATCAGGAAAATCCCCCTGCTCGCCCCCAGCCCTGATTTATGATGATTCAGAGGGGAGATGCTGCCAGGAACAGGCCAGGGCCAGGAAAATTTCATCTGTCTGGAATCCGACAGGAAAAAAGAGGCCTGGAAATTTCAGAGGAAGCTGGGCTCTGCGCTGGTTACAGCGCCTCTGTTTGTGTTCGCTCAGCTGGCTCCTGTTAGCGAGTTAAGGGTCCGCTGAGGAAAAGCAGCAGGCCAGGTTTTTCCATCTTTCCAGAACCTTGAGCTTGATCCCCCAGCAGCGGCTGCTCTTGTAACCTCTGACCCCAAACAACAGGAGCCTTCACCAGGTTTTCCCCAGCCCTCCAGCCCCCCAGCCCCAGGCTGTATCTAAAAGCAACATCTTTGGTTTGGGGCTTTTTTTTCTTTCTTTTTTTTTTGGGGGGGGGGTAGGGGCAGGGGTATCTTTTCTTTTACTATTAATAAAAGCAAAATGATTCCATCTTTTTTGTTGTTTATTTAATCAGACATTTAGCACACTCAGGAAGCAGAGTTTAATGTGAAAACTAATTATTGCAATTTTGTTTTAATTTCCTCCCCTGAAATGGCCCAGCTTTCCCAAGGTGACCTTTTTACCCATCTCTCTGGTCCTCGGGTGCCCAAAACCCCTAACCTCCAAACTCGATGCCACGAACTCAAGACTGAGACCAGAGATTAGGGCTCTGCTCAAAATCTTGCTGGTGACAAATCCCAAAGATGTAAACAAGTTAATAATTAAATTTAACACATGCTATTCCAAAATATGGCACCTTGGCATTTAAGAAAGCAGAAGGCCAGCAGGTGGCATGGAAGTTAAAGTGCTAGATCCCACATGGCTGACTGTGTGGTTGGAGTCCTGGACCCGGCAGCTTGAAAATCATGCCAGGTGCATATTCGTGTGTGTGTCTGAGTTTCCAAGAGGAGAATGGAAGAGAAAGAATTGTGGTGGGGCCATCCCCCCTGAGGAGGTGATTTCTCTCTTTCTCTGTCTCTCTCTGGCTAGCGCACATGCCCTATCGCAAAAACTAAAAAACAAAACAGCAGAAACATAAAGGTCTATCTTATTTGTTTCCTGCTCTCTTCTGAAGCAGACCATGAAAGAATGTCACCTTCCTCTGAAAAGGTCTGAAGACCCTTAATCCAAAGGGAATTCCCTATACCTGACAGAAAAGAATTTAGACACAGAAAAATCTGAACAAACCTTGCTAAGTTCCCCTGTTTATTTATAACTCGATTATACCTTCTTCATCCAATCATACTTCTACATGAGTGTTCACTCTTCATCCACTCTTCATTAAACCTGAGCATGAATCTATGTGGTTTTTCCCTGTTTCTGTGAGTCTTCCTTTCATTTATGAAGACTCCATGTCATGTAAAATGTATTCAATAGATGTGTTATGCTTTCTTCTTCTTACATCACTTTTTGTTCCCTGCAGTGGTGTCCTCCCATTCATTCATTCATCCATTCGGTACCTATTTTGTGCCAGGCCCAGCAGCGGAGATCTGAGGATGGTGTGGTGGTGGGGATACAAAATGGTCAGGACCTGTTCTAAAGGAGCTCACCGTTTGGTGGGGAACACAAACCTGGAGATAAATCACTATAGCACAGAGAACCAAACGAGATCCCCAAGGTCAGTAGAGAGGAGTCTAGAAGCACAGAGGAGTCTCTTGGGCTGGTTCTGAGACAGATGACAAAGAGAAAGGCACCCTCAGTAGAGGAACAATGTGTGCAAAGACAGAGACGCAGGGAGGAAAGGGGACGGACACACACCCATACCACGAGGAGTCTGGTGAGGCTGGAGCTTACGGTCAAGAGCTGGTCTGGTTCAGGGAGGCAGTTTATTCTGTTCAGGAAAAATGTGTTCCCTATATTTGTTAAATATGGTAAGGAAGATTTTATTCAAGGGGGTTTATAACCCTGGAGTTTTGCAGTAGGAGGAGAGATTGGCCTTAACTCTGAATACAGCAAGGACGAGTGGAGATTTATAGCCAGGGAGCAGGGTGGGGTCAGTGGATGGAAAATTCCTGAGCGGAAATGTCAAGGCTTAGGGGGATTCTGCTGGGGGGAGGGGGAGCAGTAAGATATCCAGGGTGGGCAGGGAGAAGTGTGTGGATGGGGGCAGGGACATGCGGGCTGTGCATGTAACAGATTCTCCCGGGCTGGTGACTGGACAGACGTAGAAGCAGAGACTCTCAGTTCTCCACGGTACCACGACCTCAACACAGCCATGACCAACCTCAGATCTCTTTGCAAACCCATCCTCCTGTCTTTCCTACCATGGCACCACTATCTGCTGAGTTGTCTACACCTGACTCTGTCTCCTCCTCTCTTTAGTCTTAACTTCCATTGTAGGGCAGACATCAAAGGTAGGAGAATTTTACTAAATTAACCCAGGATTCTTACTACAACTAGGTTCAACAGTCCAAGGACAGAGTTCAAGGTCAAGTCTCAGTCAAAAAGAGAACCCAAAGGGTGGAAAGTGAGGAGTCTGGAGGCAAGGGCCAGTCAGAAAAGAGGACAGGAGCTGATGGGCAGGGCAGGGGGATAAGGGAAAGGCAGGGTGGAGAAGGCATTAGAATCCCAATGCTGTTCCCTCTGTGGCTTGCTGGCTGCAGCTGTTCAACAAGAAACACCAGCGGGTGAAGGAAACTTCATATCCTAAAGAAGCCCAACCAAAACCTCATGCCACAATCCCCAAAGGATGAAGTGTCCAGGCCTATAGCTGCTTGGTTCAGGCTGCTTAGGATTGTGGTCAGCCAGGGACCAGGGGGAAGTGAGCCCTAGGGCCCCAGCCATGGTGGTGCATACTGATACTGCAGGCTGAGACTACATAAGAGGCCTTAGGTTCAATGCCCAGTCCAGTATAAAGGCCAGGCATCATAGAATGCTCCAGAACCCCATAGACTCAGGAGGATTGTGAATTTAAGGCTGACCTAAGCAACGTAGCAAGACCCTGTCTAAAAAGCCAGGCATGGTAGAGCATGACCATGGTCCCAGCTGGGAAGCTGAAGCAGGAAGATCGTGATACCATGAGACCCTGTTTTAGAAAAAGAGACACAGAAAGAGAAAGTTCTTAGAAGGCACACAGCTTGGCGATTAAGGATAGGGGGAGGGTAAGAGAGAATAGAGATAAGTCCAGGTAGATGTCCAGTTTTCTGTCTTGGGCAGTTGTGTATGACAGTAACAACAGATGAATAGGGAAATATGGGAGGAGGGACAGGTTGGGGAGCAGAGGACATGCCCAGCTGTGGACTCATTGACCCTCCGGTGCATGGAAGACTGTGCAGATGAAATGGCCAGATGAGATGTGAAGGGCTCGGGGATTAGGGAGAAGTGGAGGCTGGAGCTACTGCTGTGTGAGCAAGAGGCATCTTGGCCCAAAGGAGCTGGCCTAGGGGGAGGGTTTAGAGTAAGAAGAGAGTTGAAGGGGAGAGGTCAGCAGAAGAAGGGTGGATGAGATGAGGGAGACCAGGGCCTTCCAGGGAGATCCAGAGAGAAAAGGCAGGAAAAAGTGATGTCCAGGCTTGCACAAGGCTTTGGCTTTTCATCCTCAACCTCATGAAATGCCCTTCAGCTACCATCCCATCTGCTACCAGGTCCAGTTTCTGTTTCCCAGCCGAGATCCAGGACAGGAATCTGACTACCGCAGGCTCCAGACAGAGCTCAGGTCAGTCCACAGTTAGCTGTCTCTGGACCAACTGTGCACCCCTGGACCAATCACTGAGGGTAGCAAGGGGGAGCCGAGGGACTCAAGACACTACTACTATTACATCATCCGGAATGTAATGACTTATTTTTCTATGCAAAAATGTGTCACAACTTTCCTGATGACCTAATATTTAGCCTGGTACTTCAGAGGCTGGAACTGGGGGTGGGGAGGCAAGTACTCCAAAGTATGCCCAGCACCACTTCCCTATGCTCCTTTCTTTTATTTATTTATTTATTTATTGGGGGGAGAGGTTTTTGCTATAGGGCACGTGCGCTCACCAGACAGACAGAGAGAGACAGAGATACAGAAAGCGAGAAATCACCCCCCAGGGAGGATGGTCACGCTGCAATCCCTTCTCCTCCGTTCTCCTCTCAGGATCTTGGGCACGCACGCACACGTGCCCAGCGTGAGTTTAAGCCACCAGGTCCGGGACTCGAACCGTGGTCGACTACGTGGGAGTCCAGCAACATAGCCATTATGCTAATTGCTCCTTTCTGATGGCACGGTCTGTACTGAGGAAAGATCTGGGGATGGGAAATCTTTGCTAGTCATCGTTCACAGCCTCCTAAGGCAGCAGCCACCTGTAGTGAACCTTTAATATGACCATGTAAAGACCAGGAAGGGGGTCAGTAGCACAGAAGTATGAGGGCAAAGGTGGAGAATGTCCCTTGCTCCCATCACACGAGGTGTGGCTCCCTGCACCCAGCTGGGAGAGGAGTCCCGCCCTCTGTGCTGGCTCCCGTGGGCTTGGTGGATGCCTGTACCCAGAGCACTCCCGTGTGCAGACCTGGGGGGCTGGCCTTCCTCAGGCTTCTTCCTCCAATAAGGCCTGAGGGAACCTGGGCTGGAAGCTGGGGACTGTGTCCTGGACCTCTGACCCCAGGCCCTCCCAGCAGGGTGGGAAGGGCAAAAGCCTTCTCCATCCTCAGCCCCTCCTTCCTCTTCTGTTCTGCCCATCTCTGAAATAGCCAGCCTGCAAAGACTGAGCCAGAAGTCATGGCTATCCTTCCAAACGCAGGAAGGGTTCCAAAACCAAATGCCAAGTGACTTACCTCCCACATTTTCCCACAGCCCCACCAGCCTGCCCACCTCCTCCAGCAAAGAGAGTTAGAAACCAGCAAGGACAGAAGATGACAACAGCGGGCATTGTTCAGAGACCTGCAGAGAGCTTGGCTATGGAGGGGGCTGAAGGGCAGGGACCTTAACTGACCCATCGCCCCACCTGCATTCCGGCCTCCTTTTCCGCCAGCCCTTCGGCTTCCAAAGACTTAGCTCCACAGGAAGATCCTGTCTTCCTTAAAGCAAGGTGGAATGCTCCCCTCTGTTATTAACAGGACACCAGGTAACATTTTAATTGAAAACTTAACTAATTATTCCAGTTTACCAGGAATATAAGCAAAACTAAGGCCAACCATGATGCTGCAACAGAAACACACATGAAAAGAGACATGAGCAAAGAGACAAAGGGTGGGACCAATGAACTGAGAGACCCACTCACAGCTCAAAGGCCATGTCTGCCTCCCAGGGAGTTTAGGAGAACTTCTAGCCCCAGACCTTCCCTGAGTGTAGTCTTTTCCCACCCAGACCTGACCTACACTGGCCCACCCATCCCTGTTTCTTGCTCACTTTAGCCCTGCAGTCGGAGATGTTCGTGTTGTACCAGAGAAGTCCTGAGCCTGTCTTTGTAAAACAGGGCTTCACTTCCCACAGCGGAAGTTACAACAGCATAGAAGCCACGAGAAATAAATGTAGTGACAATATTTACCAGAATATTCAACAGGGGGCGCCCTGCTTCTCACGTGAAAACAACTCAGACAGGTTATAAGGAAGAAAGCAACACTTGATGGGTTGTTAAATAAAACACTGTCTTCAAAATCATGTGGCCTGAAGCTAGCAGGTGGCCTGATGGTTAGGCGCTGGATTCTCACATGGCTAACCACTGTTCAAGTCCTGAACCCGGCAATTTGTTTTCTCACTTTCCCTCTCTCTTTCTCTGTCTCTCTCTGGTCAAATTAAAATATTAATAATAATAATAATAATAATGAATAAAATTAAATAAAATAATCTTTTTTTAAAAAATCATGCTGGCACAGTGGTTAAAGCGCTGGAATCTCACATGGCCAACCACAGTTCGAGACCTTACTGGCTTCCTCTCTCATTTTCCCTCTCTCTCTGGTCAAAATAAATAAATAAATAAAATTAAACTAAAAGTCATGAGGCCTTAGGCCAGCAGGTGGTATGTTGATTAAGACAGCTGGATCACACATGACCAACTTTGTGGTTTGAGTCCTGGACCCAGAAAGCTTGAAAAACACATGGGGTACATGTGTGTGCATGCCCAAAATCCCAAGAGAAGAATGTAGGAGAAGGGATTGCAGGATGGCCATCCCCCCGACCCCCCAGGGGATGATTTCTCTTTTTCCCTCTCTCTCTGTCTGTCTCTCTCCTGCAAACACACATGCCCTTTGGCAAAAATTAATAAAAAGTCACGTAGGCTAAGTATAATGTGGTATGCGGAATTGGATCCTGAGACAGAAAAAGGATATTAATGGAAAAACTAGTGAAATCCAAATGAAAGCTGGAATTTAAATACTAGCACTGTATGTCCCAATGTTAATTTCTCAGTTTTAACAAAAATGCCACGGTTACTTAAGATGCTAGCATGAAGGGAAAATGGGTAAAGGGCATATGGGAACTTTTCTGTTGTAAATTTAAAATTATTTCAAAATGAAAAATGTATTTTAAAAATAAGTCATGTGGGGGCCAGATGGTGATGCGGTAGTCTAACATGATGCTCTGTAAGGCTGACCCACATGGGAAGGTTCCAGGTTCACGGCCAGAGACCTTTCTGTGTATGCCAGGCACGTGTGCACCTGTGATCCAGGGCTGGCTGAGGCCAGGGGTGGATCACAGTATCAGGGCCCTGTTGGGGGTGCTGTCTCTCTGTCTCTTGCTCACAGAAGAAATAAAATTTTTAAATCTCTTTAAAAACAAAAAATTATGTGGGGCCAGCCGGTGGCGTGGTGGTTGGGGCAGCTGGAACCCACATGGCCAACTACATGGTTCAAGACCCAGGCTCAGCAGCTTGAAAAACACACCAGTTGTGTGTGCATGAGTGCTCAAAAATCCTGAAAGAAGGGAGAAATGGAGGAGAAGGGATTGCAGTATGACCATCCCCATGTGTTTGGGGGGGGGGGGGCATTCTCACTTTCCTTCTCTCTCTGTCTCTGACTCTCCAATGAATGAACACACATGCCCTCTGGCGAATTTTTAAAATAAATAAGTCATATGGCTGCTTCTGGCTTCCTGGCTCCCCAGTCCACCCTTCCCACTCTCCAGAGACACGGTTCACAACCCTCTGCCTCAGGGTTTCTTGCTTGGCAACCTCCGAACCCCACAAAGACCAGCGGAGACCAGAGGCAGGATGTGTGGTCCAGGGCAGGTCTGAGCCAGCTCAAACACAAGGTCGTCAGCCTGCAGACCCACAGGCAGCACAGACCAAAGCCCCAGAATTCCAGATCATTCCAGATCTATAAGTCAGTTGTTCATTCACTATTTGTTCACAACATGTACCAAGCACGGTGCTGGACTGCAGTGAGAATGAGGATGGAGGAGAAGGGGGTGGAGGAGAAGGCAAGGGTTTACAGGAACAAAGACGCTTAAGATCCAGAGACAGTCACAGTCCGTTCCCTTACGGAGGCAATGAGGGGAACAGACGAGCTGTTCACACAAGACACTACCTGGCAGGGACTGGGGACAGGGTATGCATGAAGCCTGCAGGCGCATCAGGAAAGGCTTCACAGAGGAGGTGTAGCTCAGTTGCTCCTTGTGACCCAAAGACAGCCTCACCTGATCCTCAGGCTCAGCAGCTAGAAGGAGGAGCTGAGAAAAAGGAGGGTCCTGCCCTCAGCAAATATTAAGTGCTTCAGGCATCATAAAATCATTACCATCCTCATCACCATCAGACTCCCTGGCCCAGTGGGAGGGCCAGCACTGAAGGGAGCCCAACAGCAGCCCACTACCCTGGAGACCAGGCTTGGACGAGGAACTGCCTGGGCAGCCTGGGGCTCGGTCCCCAAACCTGCAGCTAGCAGAGCCCTGGGGCAAGAAGTGTTGACACAGCTGGGAAGAAAGGCTTTGTCCCCACCTCATTAATCACATTAATCACTTGTGCACAGGAGCTGGGGGTGGGGGGACGGGGTACTGGGCTGATTCTCACCGGGGGCTTGCAGGGTGGAGAGAGGCCCTGGCTCAGGCCCAGGAGTCAGGGGAAGGGCCCAGGAGGGCAGGATGCCATGGAAGAAGGCTGCCCAGGTCCTAGGGTCCCACGAGCCAGGGGATTTCCCAGCCAGGATGTTTGTCCACTGAGCAGAGACTTCCTGCCCAGAGGTGAAAGCACTCCAAACCATGACTGGTAACCCCCTAACAGGAAGGTCCCAGGGGAGGCATATTTTTTTTTTCTCTTTTGTCCAACCCAGTGTCATCTGCTTGCCATGCGGTTCCTGACCCTCCCTAAACCCTGTCCGGACTATATGTACACGTATGTGTGTATGCATACATGTGTGTCTCAGGAGATCATCTGAAGTCGCAGGGAGGAGGGGCTCCAGCCTTTGTTGAAAACAGAGAAAACCATTCAAACCAGAAGCCCTTGCTCGAAAAAGCATCAAGGAAAAAGGGACACCGGGCCACGGTGCCATCATCCACGTGTAGTCATCATCCACGGTGTCATCATCCACGTTTACTCCACACGCGCTTATTGAGCACCCACTGTGGACCTGTGCTGAGTCTGTCCCAGGCGCTGGGAAATAGCGGAACCCAGAGGACTGCTTTTCTGCAACTTTAGGCGGGGCACCGAGAAGAGAGAACAGCACACTCTCCCGAGTGGCCGGAAAGACCAATGCCTTGAGCCCAGACCCAGGCTCCAGAGCCACCCTCCTGGGCATCCTCTTCCTCTCCCAGCCTTCACAGAAGCCCCTACCAAATCTGAACCTAGAATCCTGAGGGGAGGCTGGCAGCTGGAGAGCAGGATGCACAGCCCTGAGCCCCTGGGTATCAGAGGGTGGAAGAAGGCAGGCCATGGGACGGCTCCTGTGCAGTTTTAACTTCAACCCCCTAGAGCGGCAGGTGGCCCTGTGGCCCAAGGTCTCCTCTGCTACCTGGGGAGGCTTCTGCTCCCTCTCTCTCGCTGACTCCCATCCTCACTCCTTTTTTTCCCTTCCTGCCTTTTCTTTCATTCTTTCTCCTCCTTTCTTCTTTCTCCTCCCCCTTCTCCATCCCCTGTTCTCTCTCCCACTCCCCCCTCCCCTCCTTCCTGTCTCGCATTTTCCTGCCCAGGAATCAGACCCCAGACAGTACCTAGGAAGTCTGCGGCCTTGCCTAATAGAACCGTAATAGTCCTCTGGGAGGCGCGATAATGACATCCTCCTTAAATAAAAGGACTTAATGGAGATTTCCCAAATTTGAAAACCACATTTCCACTAGCAGCCTATTGAGCAAGCAATTGCTCTGGAAAGGAGCTCATGGGAAACTGGGGGTGGGGGGGGGTGATGCAGGAGCAGGGAAGGAGTCATGCAAAGAACGTTCTGTTCACCAGGGACTTTGCTGGTAGGACAAAGAACCTGGTCTGAGGACACAAATCATCAAAGTGGGCCATTTCAGCCTTCCCATTCTACTGGGCTAGCTCCCAAAGAGCCAAAGATCAGAGTCAGGAAATCCTGGGTGACCCTGGGTGAGTCACTTCACCTCTCTGAGCCTCAGATTCCTCAGCTATGAATTGGATGTGATCATCTCCCAATGTCCTCCCTGAGGACTGGGGCATTAGCTCCAACCGAGTTCCTGACATGCAGCAGGAGCCACGTCAACCGCAGACTCTGTCTCCTTAGCAAATACAGGGAGACAGGTGTCCTCCGAACCTGTGAAAGAGCAGCACAGCAGTGCTAACCCACACACTCTCCTGGATTTAGCAAATAGGAGGCTAGTGCTGCCCTGTGGCCTGGTGGTCAAGGGAACTGGATCCCACATGGCCAGTCACACAGTCTGAGTCCCAGACCCGGCAGCTTGAAAACCATACCACGTATATACTTGCCCAAGATCCCAGCAGGATGGGGAAATGGAGAAGGGATTGCAGGGTGACCATGCCCCTTTGAGGGGTGCTTTCTCCCTCTCTGGAGAATGCATGTGTCCTGTGGCAATTAAAAATACACACACACAGGGAACCAGCAGTTAGCGTAATGGCTATGTTGCTGGACTCCCACGTAGTCGACCGCGGTTTGCATCCCGGACCCGGTGGCTTAAAACTCACACCGGGCGCGTGTGCGTGTGTGCCCAAGATCCCGAGAGGAGAATGGAGGAGAAGGGATTGCGGCGTGGCCATCCCCTCTGGGGGGTGATTTCTCACTTTCTGTCTCTCTGTCTCTCTCTGTCTGTCTGGCGAGCGCATGCGCCCTTTAGTGAAAAACCTCTCAAAAAAAAAATAATAATATACACACACACACATACACACACACACGGTTTGAGTCCTGGACCTAGTGGCTTGCTTTCTCACTTTCCATCTCTCTCTGTGTGTCTCTCTCTGGTCAAATTAAAATAAATGTAAGAATAAATAAATAAATCTTTAAAAATAAAAAAAAAAACAGACTATTGCTGGGGGTTGTATGAAGAGGGTCTCTGCCCCAGAAGACTAATAGATGCTGAGTTGCTGAGTACAGTGTAGTCCTGCACTACACTCAAGACCTCGAGGACTCTGGAATCCCACAGTTTATTTCAGGTAATAATGTAAATCTTCTTGGACCCCCGTGGTTCCTCTGAAATGGAGATGCTAAGACTCAACCAAAAGCTCCCAACACCCCCTACACACATACACCCATCCCAGACCAAAGGATGTGCTGTTGAGAAGAGCAGGAAGACAAACACGTTCCATGGAAGAATCGGGTCAGGAGTCCTGCGTCGTGGACACAGTTCAGCCACCGAGACTCACTCTGATCTTAGGCAAAGCTCTTTCCCCCTACCAAATCTGAACCTAGAATCCTGAGGGGAGGCTGGCAGCTGGAGAGCAGGATGCACAGCCCTGAGCCCCTGGGTATCAGAGGGTGGAAGAAGGCAGGCCATGGGATGGCTCCTGTGCAGTTTTAACTTCAACCCCCTAGAGCGGCAGGTGGCCCTGTGGCCCAAGGTCTCCTCTGCTACCTGGGGAGGCTTCTGCTCCCTCTCTCTCGCTGACTCCCATCCTCACTCCTTTTTTTCCCTTCCTGCCTTTTCTTTCATTCTTTCTCCTCCTTTCTTCTTTCTCCTCCCCCTTCTCCATCCCCTGTTCTCTCTCCCACTCCCCCCTCCCCTCCTTCCTGTCTCGCATTTTCCTGCCCAGGAATCAGACCCCAGACAGTACCTAGGAAGTCTGCGGCCTTGCCTAATAGAACCGTAATAGTCCTCTGGGAGGCGCGATAATGACATCCTCCTTAAATAAAAGGACTTAATGGAGATTTCCCAAATTTGAAAACCACATTTCCACTAGCAGCCTATTGAGCAAGCAATTGCTCTGGAAAGGAGCTCATGGGAAGCTGCGCTGGGGAGGGGGTGATGCAGGAGCAGGGAAGGAGTCATGCAAAGAACGTTCTGTTCACCAGGGACTTTGCTGGTAGGACAAAGAACCTGGTCTGAGGACACAAATCATCAAAGTGGGCCATTTCAGCCTTCCCATTCTACTGGGCTAGCTCCCAAAGAGCCAAAGATCAGAGTCAGGAAATCCTGGGTGACCCTGGGTGAGTCACTTCACCTCTCTGAGCCTCAGATTCCTCAGCTATGAATTGGATGTGATCATCTCCCAATGTCCTCCATGAGGACTGGGGCATTAGCTCCAACCGAGTTCCTGACATGCAGCAGGAGCCACGTCAACCGCAGACTCTGTCTCCTTAGCAAATACAGGGAGACAGGTGTCCTCCGAACCTGTGAAAGAGCAGCACAGCAGTGCTAACCCACACACTCTCCTGGATTTAGCAAATAGGAGGCTAGTGCTGCCCTGTGGCCTGGTGGTCAAGGGAACTGGATCCCACATGGCCAGTCACACAGTCTGAGTCCCAGACCCGGCAGCTTGAAAACCATACCACGTATATACTTGCCCAAGATCCCAGCAGGATGGGGAAATGGAGAAGGGATTGCAGGGTGACCATGCCCCTTTGAGGGGTGCTTTCTCCCTCTCTGGAGAATGCATGTGTCCTGTGGCAATTAAAAATACACACACACAGGGAACCAGCAGTTAGCGTAATGGCTATGTTGCTGGACTCCCACGTAGTCGACCGCGGTTTGCATCCCGGACCCGGTGGCTTAAAACTCACACCGGGCGCGTGTGTGTGCGTGCCCAAGATCCCGAGAGGAGAATGGAGGAGAAGGGATTGCGGCGTGGCCATCCCCTCTGGGGGGTGATTTCTCACTTTCTGTCTCTCTGTCTCTCTCTGTCTGTCTGGCGAGCGCATGCGCCCTTTAGTGAAAAACCTCTCAAAAAAAAAATAATAATATACACACACACACATACACACACACACGGTTTGAGTCCTGGACCTAGTGGCTTGCTTTCTCACTTTCCATCTCTCTCTGTGTGTCTCTCTCTGGTCAAATTAAAATAAATGTAAGAATAAATAAATAAATCTTTAAAAATAAAAAAAAAAACAGACTATTGCTGGGGGTTGTATGAAGAGGGTCTCTGCCCCAGAAGACTAATAGATGCTGAGTTGCTGAGTACAGTGTAGTCCTGCACTACACTCAAGACCTCGAGGACTCTGGAATCCCACAGTTTATTTCAGGTAATAATGTAAATCTTCTTGGACCCCCGTGGTTCCTCTGAAATGGAGATGCTAAGACTCAACCAAAAGCTCCCAACACCCCCTACACACACACACCCATCCCAGACCAAAGGATGTGCTGTTGAGAAGAGCAGGAAGACAAACACGTTCCATGGAAGAATCGGGTCAGGAGTCCTGCGTCGTGGACACAGTTCAGCCACCGAGACTCACTCTGATCTTAGGCAAAGC
>NW_006204601.1:980905-997482 GCF_000334495.1 Tupaia belangeri chinensis
TCCCTGGGCCTCTATTTCTTGAGGTGTAGAATGATGGGATGGGGCGGGGGCGGGGGGTCTCTAAAACCATTCCCATTCTAAAAAAGAATAAACTGGAGATTAAAATTCTTGGGACTAAGGCTGTCAGTAGTGTGGGATGTGGTGTGTTTGTCAACACTGCCACCTTGTGGCAGCAACGCCCAACTTCTGACTCCGGCTCCCCGGGGCCAGGTGCCTTTGCTGACAAAGCCCACAGGGTCCTCAGCGGCAACACACTCCCCCGACTCCACCCCCATTCTAGGATAGAGATGCATTCCTGTCTGTAAGGTGGCTGTGTTTCCAAAAATTCCTCTCACAACTTGTAACACCGGATGCTCATTTCTGTAAATACAATTCTGTCTTGGAAGAACTATTTCCTATTATAATGTTCTATTTTGTGCCATTTACCATGAAGAATGTGTTATACAGACATTGTCTTATTTGATCCTGAAAACAACCATGTGAGGGAGATATTATTGCCCTCACTTTACAGATGAGGAGACTGGAGCTCAGAGAGGTGAAGCAATTTGCCCTAAGCCACACAGCTAGATCATCCTAAAACTCCAAGGAACCTCACCTGACTCCAAAACCCAGGATCGAGTAGTTCATTCTCCCCAGCTCTGTCAGACTCTATCCTCACAAGCATCTTAAGTTGATGAAGTCACTGAGTTGAAGGAGACAAGGGAGAGAGGTCTCTCAGGAATACCCCTGTCCTGCTCCTGGACCCTAGGCTCTGGGCTCACCAGGCCAACTGGGGACACATCAGAAATTTTCTGGGGGCAGGACAGTGGCTCAGCAGTAAAACAATGCTCTGCAAGGCTGACACACA
Source organism: Tupaia belangeri chinensis (assembly GCF_000334495.1). Lineage (NCBI taxonomy): Eukaryota > Metazoa > Chordata > Mammalia > Scandentia > Tupaiidae > Tupaia > Tupaia belangeri. Next base: position 981,753 of record NW_006204601.1, read on the forward strand.
CAGGAGGATTGTAGGTTTGTATCCAGAGGCCTTCCTGAGTATACTGGGCACACATGTGCCCATGATCCAGGACTGTCTGAGGTGGGGAGTAGAGCATGGTGTCATGATCCTGTTTGGGGTGCTGTCTTTCTCTGTCCTCTCTCTCATCCATGGAAGAAAATAAATAAATGAATAAATAAATAAATACAAATTTTAGAGAGATGGATGCCACCTGGCACATGTGTTCACCAGAGACAGAAAGTGAGAAATCACTCCCCAGGAGGTTGGCCATGCCACAGTCCCTTCTCCTCCATTTTTCTCTCAGGATTTTGGGCATGCACGCACACATGCCAGGCATGAGTTTTAAGCCACTGGGTCCAGGACTCAAACTGCAGTCGACTATATGGGAGACCAGCGACATAGCCATTATGCCATCTACTGGTTCCAAATAAATACCTTAAAAAAAAAAAAAAAAGTTTTCTGGGGCTAGCTGATGGTGTGGTGGTTAAGGCGCTGGATCCCACATGGCCAACTTCACAATTTGAGTCCCGGGCCCAGCAGCTAGAAGAACTCACCAGGCGGCAGAGTGGTTATACCCGCCCCCTCCCCGGGGGGGGGGGGGGGTGATTTCACTTTCCCTTCCTCCCTCTTTGTCTCTTTCCAGCCAGTGCATGAGCCCTGTAGCAAACTTAAAAAATTTAAATAAGATCCGAACTGATACGAGGTTATTATTTATAGTCTTTCTCTAACCCACTCAGTGAGAATAATCATATATGTGCTCCAAAAATATGAAAATACTTGATTAAGTGGAGGAGGGGGAACCACGGAAACAAAAAAAAATGGTTTTCTGAATGTCCCCCGAAATGCCAAGGAAAAACCACACATCCTAAAGAAAGCAAGAACTTGTGATTCAAAAGAACCAGAAACTCAACTCTTGGGTCTGTGCTGTTTGTCAGTTTAGTTTGTTAGCACCAGTGGGAACCTCCTTCCAATTGCTCAGAGGCCATGACCAACTGGAGGTGGCAAATGAAGACAAGATCCATCTGGTACTCGTGGTCTCAGGAAAATTGATACATGCCTATACCACAGACAAGCCCAGCTCCGAATCATATTTTCATAAAGTTACTTATGAGCTACTTCCACAAACGTAACAGAAGGCCTCTCACAGTCCCCACCAAGTCTAACGGCTCCCACGCCTAGAACAGTGACAGCCAAGAAGCAGGAGACAGGAAGCAGGGCCGCGGGGCTGACCCTCACCACAGTTTACGGTGCTGGCCTGCGGCTGTCTCATCCAGTAATCTCACCTTATTCTTGTGGGCTTTTTGGCCTCTTGAGGCTTAAACACCCACCCCTAGGCCACATGGACCAGGACACTGCCAGTATGTCTCCTCCAGCCTGCCGGCATTGGGATGGCATAAACACTATGACTCTGAGACTCTACATCTAAAAGGAGGCTATAAAACTCAAAGATTAGGTGGCACAGTGGTTATGCCACACTCTGCAAAGCTGAGGCCATAAGAGAAGGCCCCAGGTTCAAGTCCTTTTGTATGCTGGCTGAGCATGCATGTCTGTGACCTGGCTGGCCGGGGCCAGGCATAGGAGAGTGGCATAAAGACCCTGTTCAAAATGCCTGTTTCTCTTTGTCTATTTTCCTCTCTCATGGAGGAAATAAATAAAGTTAAAGATTAAATAATAGCAATAATATATATACAGGATGCATGTAGTCGTTGGATAGAGAGAGAACCAGCAAAAAGCTCAGGATAAAAGTAATGAGGGCCAGCCCTGTAGCCTAGTGGTTAAAGCCAAAAGTAATGAGGACCAGCCCTGTAGCCTAGTGGTTAAAGAAGCTGGATCCCAGCCCCAGCAGCTTCAAAAATACGCTGAGTGCACACCCCGAATCCCGACAAGATAGAAAAATGGAAAAGAAGGAATCATGGCACGATCACACCCCCATGGAAGAGTGCTTTCTTCCTCTCCCTCTATGTCTCTCTATCTCCCTCTAGCAAGTGCATCCACTCTCTGGCATTAAAATAATAGTGACTTTTTAAAAACAAAGGCAAATGAAAAGAGGACAAATACAGACAAGGCCTCACTCCTATGACCCTCTGCCCAAGCCAGTCCCTGTCTAGCTCACCCTATTTCCATATACACACGCCCCTTTCAGACTCATTCAAACACTTTCCCGCTTACTCTTTTTTTTAGAATTATTTATTTTATTTTAGTTATTCATTCATTTATTTTAATTTAACCAGAGAGAGACACAGAGAGAAAGAGATGGAGGGAAAGTGAGAAAGCAAGCCACCAGGTCCAGGACTCCAACCGTGGTTGACCATGTAGGAGTACCCAGCGCCTTAACCACCACGCCACCTGCTGGTCCTATTTCCCGCTTATTCTTGAAACATCAGCACCACCAAATGGCCTTTATTTAAGAGACGTTGTCACTGGAGCATATACAGTGGTGATGCTCTTCAGCAGCATCAGCTCCACAAGACACTCTTGCAACTGCACTCACACTACAGTAAAAGCAACCCGGCTCTGGTGGTGACGACAAGCGTGGTGTGAGGGGCTGGGGTGGGCTGTGCAGCATTCCAGAACCGGCACACATCCTCTGAGAGCTGCTGGCCTCCCCATGTGCTCTCACAGAGCTTTCTAGGTTCACAGTTTTAGCCTGAAACACACCAACCCCCCACAATGTCCCTCATCCCCCACCCTACTTTGTATATAGAAGGTGTATTTGTTTCTCTCACAAGAGCAATAAACAGAGAGAAAGACAGAGGGACGGGCACCCTCCAACAGGATCTTCATTCCACAATCCACCCTAGCCTTTGCCAGCCCACATCATGGGCATATGTGCACCCTGTATATAGAGGAGGCCCTGGGACTTGAACTGGAGACTCTTCCCATGTGGGTCCTGTTGCATTACTGGCATGCTACCATCCAGCACCTGTTTCCTGCCTGACAATGATGAGATTGAAGTGCCCTAAAGCAGTATGCATTCCACTTCACCTTATCCTCAGTTATTTTGGGGCAGTTCCACTCCACTATAAACTTGAGAATTGAAGCTCCGTAACCAGCAGGATGGTGTCAGGGAAGCCTGGCCAAGAGTGAATATTGCCTCTGGCTCCCAACTCCCAGGTCAGAGCAGCTGTTGTATCCAGGACAGCAGTGACCCCGAGCTCCTTTCCCTGTGAGCTAGAAAGGTGTCATTTCTAGGCAGCACCCCAGATGGAGCTTCAGACTGGCCCCAACTGCTGACCATCTGGTAAGGAACACGTCTGCCCCAAAGCACCAGCCTGAACAGGCAAATAGCACAAAGAAATCAACACAGCATGTCCTCCTAGTACCGTTTGGGGAGACCTAAGGGCCAGTCGGTCAAGCGAAGCTGCAGAGGCTGCAGGCTCCACTGCTATCTGATTTGGGGCAGAAGCGACTCCTGGCTTTGAGAGGGTTAAAGCCCTGCTCTTGGATCCATGGCTCTGTTCCAAAGGGCCTCCGTTAACACCAGAGGTCTCCTGATATCTCACTCTCTTTAATAGATTTTTCCCATTGACGTCTCAGTTTATTGACTATCATTTCCTTTTCTGCAGGGGAGCTATTTTCTGGGTCACTGATCCAACCAACTTAAAAGGGGTTGCATTGATTAGGTTTTATTGGTGGTGACTTGCACAGAGATGGGCTGGCTGGCTCCTGCCTGCTAACAGCTCCTTCGTTACCCCTCCCAGCCCCCACCCACTCTGTTGACTTATGAGAGGGACAAAGTTGGAGCACTTAGGTGGTGGGCTTTATGGAGTGGTGGGGAACTTCTGGTTGCACTGCATTAGGGTAAAGACCATTAAAAAAAAATTAAAAAGCAACAGAGGAATTGATGTTAACAGAGCAGATAGAAGCTAATCTAGAAAGTTACCCATTCATTTCATGAGTGTTTAGTGAGCACCTACTATGTGGGATAATCCTAAATAAGTGACATTTACAAGTTGCAAAGCCCTTGAATGTATTATCTCACTTGATGCTCGCAGCCCTGAGCAGTAAATAGGGTGACTGTCTCCACTTCACCAATGAGGGGTTGGAGGCTAAGAGAAGGAACCTCTCCTCATCACACCAATAGCTAGTGCGAACTCAAAAATTGAAACCGAGGTTGGTCTGACTCCAGAGCCTCTATCCTCATATGCCGAGAACTAAAGAAATACCAAGAAATACGAGGCAAAATTCATACTTAATGTAAGCATAGGCTTATTTATGACTATGCAGCGCATCGGCTGCTACTAGGCAAAGGGGCGAGGACAGCAGAAGAGAAAACAGAGACCCAGGGGCATTTGAGTCAATTCCCCACAGCTTACAGGTGAGAAAAAGTGAGTCCCAAAGATGCAAAATAACCACGTGCTTAGCATCCATTCATTCATTCACTCAACATGCCAGGTACGTGCATGTGCTCTCACAGAAGCTAAGCTGGAATAGCTATTGCCTGCAGGGACATTCGTCCATACAGAGATAGCATCTGTCCCAGCTGCCTTTGATCTTTCTCTACTCTGGGTCACTGATCTAATCCTTTTCCCCAGCGACCTCCTACCTCAGCCCACTGCCACATGCAGAGCAGCCCATTTCCCTTGGAGGCAGCCCAGAGCTCCAAGTCCTCTGACTTGGTCGTGGTCCCACACTAGACCTCATCTTGTCCTGTTTGAGACTCAGGTAGGCCTCGTCTAAAAGACAACCACTCTATTCTCTGAAATGCCAAGGCATGCAGGACGAGAATCAATTGTAGGGCCAGCTCAGTGGCGCAGTGGTAATGTGCTGCTTAAGCATAACTGGACATATGGAGGATGGAGGGTTCATTTCCTGGGCTGACCTGTATATACCAGGTGTTTGTCCATGGTCCTGCAGGCTGAGAGGGTGGGGGCAGAGGGCAGCATGAGACCCTGTTAATGGTGCTTGTCTATCCTTCTCCCTCTTCTTCCTCATCCTCTCCCTTTCTTGTTCTGTCTCTCAGTTTCATGACAAAAGCATAAAGAAATTTTAAAAAATAATAGTTCAATTCAGCCGCTATAAGTTAGCGGTGGGGAACATGCATTTGCATGAGGGGATGATGAGGGACTATGCATGTCTGTGCGCCTGTGTTTCAGGTCTACAGAGTTCATCCTTTTCGTTCACTTGGTTGTTCATTCATTCACTCAGTAAGCATCTATTTAACCAGCATCTCCTCTGAGGCAAGCATTGCACTGGCACCCAGCGATTCAGAGGTGAAAAAAGATAGTCTCTACCAGGAGAAACTCGTGGCTGAACATGGAAGAAAAACACATGTGCAAAGAATTACAGTTCTGGGGCCGGCAGGTAGCGTGATGGTTAAAGGCACTAGATTCCCACTTGGCTAATCACAGTTTAAGTCTCGGACCTGGTAGCTTGCTTTCTCACATTCCCTTTGTCTCTCGCTGGTCAAATTTAAAAAATAATAATATAACAACAAATAGAATTAAATAAATAGATAAATAAATATTAAAAAAAAAATTACAGTTCCACATAGTGAATACCACAGTCAAGACACTGATAGGGAGAGGACATGGGAAAACACTTCATAAAACACAATGTCTGCGGGACCAGCAAATGGTGTAATGGTTATGTCACTGGACTCCCACGTTGTTGACCACAGTTCAAGTCCTGGACCTGGCAGGTGGTGTGGTAGTTAAGGCTCTGGACACTCCTACATGACCACCCACGCTTTGAGTCCCAGACCTGATGGCTTTAGACTTCTCACTTTCCCTCTCTATGCCTCTCTCTGGTCAAATTAAAATAAATTAATGAAAAAATAAAATTAAATAATTTTTTTAAATCCCTAGAGGAGGATGGAAGAGAGGGATTGTGATGTGGTCATCCTCCTAGGGAGTGATTTCTCGCTTCCTGTCTCTCTGGCAAGCGCATACACCCTATAGCAAAAATCTCTCTTAAAAACAAAACGAAAAAGCAAAGAAACAACAACACAAAACCACACACAATGTCTGCGCTGAGTTCAGGACAAATAAAAGTTCACCAAGGAAGTGTATCGAGGAAGGTGGATACACCAAAGAAGGTGGACCCACCAAGGAAGATGAGTGCACCGAGGAAGGCAGGTGCACCAAGGAAGGAGGGTGCACCAAGGAAGGAGGCCCCACCAAGGAAGGCGGGTGCACCAAGGAAGGAGGGTGCACCAAGGAAGGAGGGTGCACCAAGGAAGGAGGCCCCACCAAGGAAGGCGGGTGCACCAAGGAAGGAGGGTGCACTAAGGAAGGAGGGTGCACCGAGGAAGGAGGCCGCACCAAGGAAGGAGGGTGCACCAAGGAAGGCGGGTGCACCAAGGAAGGCGGGTGCACCACGGAAGGAGGGTGCACCAAGGAAGGAGGCCACACCAAGGAAGGAGGGTGCACCAAGGAAGGTGGGTGCACCAAGGAAGGCGGGTGCACCCAGACCCAGGAAGGAGGGTGCACCAAGCAGGAGAGAGGAACATGCAGGGGCATGATGTGTTCTTGGAACTAAAACGGTCAAGTTCAAGGCAGGCAGGGGCCCAATCACAGTGGGCGGGATCTACTGAAGGATGGGAATAGGAGTTCCAAGCAGAATGACATAGGGTGGAAGGAGAGGAATGTTCTTTCCCAAATCTGGCCAATGAGACCAACTCTTCTTCACTGACAGGCCCCAAAGACAGGCCCTCATCCTTTGGGCTTCCAAGGACTCCAGGCCCGAGTGTGAAATGTATTCCCTTGCAGAGAAGCGCCCTCATCTCTAGCTAAAATCACCACATTTCAACCTTCTTCATCCCCCTCTCTCCCTCCTTCTCCTTCAAGCCCCTGTAATGCAAAATCTGTGTTTTGCTCCCTCAGAATGAGAGAGCTAAATCATCTGAATTAAATAAATTTCATCTCTGAGGCAGGAAGCTTGGCACATTTCAGAGAGAATTCCAGCAAACCTTCCAGAAACAAATAGAAGATCTACCCAAATGAGCAATGGCAAAAAGGGTCGGCCAGTTACCAGAACCCATTTTCTCTGCATAAATCTGCAGCCATCGAGAGATGAGTATTACAAAACACAAAAAGGTCATTCACCAGAGGAGCAGCAGAGAGTCACCAGAGGCGGGTCCCTGCACCTCCACCACACTACAGGCTACGTGCACACCCGCCAGGCCCCAAAAGTCCCAGATACAAACTCCAAAGCAAGAGAAAGTTTCTGAGTCATGTCTGAAGGTGATTCTCATACTCTTTTACACACACACCATTATATTTACCTACACATCACACATATACCATACACACATGTAATCACATCCACATCAGGTATAAACGCTCACACACCCATTTGCACACACATACACATACAGCTCACAAGTACAATCACAACCTCTTATATGTACACGCATCTCACACCATGCATGTACGTATAAATACATTCACTTATGCACACACACATTTCCTACATTCACTCGTACATACCTCCCGCTCACAAACACACTTACATGCTCCCACTCACACTCACACATGTGTGCATGTCACACACACATACATACTTAAACACATAAATATCTCACACATACACATTTTCTGTACTACAGGGAAGCAAAACCAGCTCCCTATTTTTTTTAAACTGGTTTTATTTTAGCTTTACATTGCTTAGTCTCAGTGAGTTATATCCTTTTTCCTCATGTTTCTCTGAAGTTTTACTTTCTTTTTTAAAAATAATTATTTTATTTAACTTTTTATTATTATTATTATTGTTTTCCGGTTTGATCAGAGAGAGACAGAGAAAGAGAGAGGAAAAATAATAAAAGAAGCCACCAGGTCCAGGACTTGAACCACAGTCAGCAATGTGGGAATTCAGCACCTTTAACCACCATGCCACCTGCCAGCCCTACTTTCTTTTTTTAATAATATTTTTTAGAGATATTTTTGCTATAGAGTGTGTGTGCTCACTGAAGAGACAGAGAGAAACAAAGGAACAGAAAGCAAGAAATCACACACACACACTCCGGGGGAGGGGATGACCACACTGTAATCCCTTCTCCTCCTTTCTCCTCTCTTTATTTTTATCTCCAAAATATATTGTTAATAATAAGTAACAAAAACCTCAACTGAATCAGAGACTGAGCTGGATTATGAGGCTTAAAATCTCCTGATGCCATTAGACTCGTGGTCCTGTGTGCACAGTAACTTTCAGGGAAGGGGAGAATTATACTTGCATATGCACATGGATATGAATGGCTTCTCTCTGGAAGAACACAAAAGAAACCGATGGGTATCACTGGTGGCTCTGGAGGAAGAAACTAAAAGACTGGGGGAAGACATGGAAAGGAAAACTGCTTTTCACTAGACACTGCAAATTCCCCACAAAGATCACATTTTTCAACGTGAGTTTGAAGATGCCAGGTCTAGGACTCAAACTGTGGTTGACTACAGAGTTCAGTGATGTAACCATTACACCATCTGTTGCTCCCTCTTTTAAAAAAATAATTACTTATTTAATCTTATTTATCATTTAAAAAAAATTTTCTATAGGGCACACACTCTGTAACCTGCAAGAGAAAGAGAGATAGAAAGTGCTATCCACATTAAAAAATTTTTCTATAGGGCACACACTCTGTGACCTGCCAGAGAAAGAGAGATAGAAAGTGCTATCCACAGGGGATGGTCATATCACAATCCTTTCTCCATTTCTCCTTTCAGGAATTTGGGCATGCATGCACACAGGCCAGTATGTGTTTCAAGCCACCTGGTCCCGACTCTATGTATTCAGCAGCATGGGATCCAGTCACCTCAACCGCCACGACGCCAGCTGACCAGTCATACCCTATTTTCAGATAATAGTGTCTACCTTTAGTTTACCGAGTTCTTGTAAAATGGGTAGTTATTAAATCTTTTTTCTTTCCTGATTTTAAAAAAAAAGGTAGTTATTTCATATGCAAATAGGTTTTTTATTTACAGAAACAGTATGTGTCCTACACAGTCATGCATCGCTTAATGAAGGGGATGCATTCTGAGAAATGAGTCCTTAGGCAACTTTGTCATGCAAGCATCATAGTTGGTACAGGCCATATGGAGTAGTCCCATGGGACCACTGTCATATATGCAACCGGTCCTTGAGCAAAACATCCTTATGCAGTGCATGATTATATCTCCTTAACTACCTTTCCCTCCCACATTTTCTTTTTTGTTTGATTTTTCACTCTCCACTCTCCTATTGAGGTATAACATGCATACAGTGACGTGTATAATGTGCATTGATCTTAAATAAAACCCAGAGATTGTTTTTACCTGTATATACACCTGTCTAATCATCATCCAGATCAAACATTTGATCATTTCTAGCACCCCAGAAAGGGTCCTTTGTGCCTCTTCCCGGCCTATAAACGACCCTTTTCCCTGCCAGTGGTCACCACTCTTCCAGCTCTGTCACCATGGATTAGATAAGTTTGTCCTAGACTGTCATCTACATGGAATGGCTCAGTGGGTCCTCTTTCATGTCTTGCTTCTTTCGCTCAGCTGTCTGTGGGATTATCCATGTGGTCGTGGGCAGCCGTAGTCTGATCTTTTTTTACTGCTGTGTACCCACATGGCTCTCACATCTACTGTACCCCCCTGTACATCTAGTCTTTTTCTACCTTTTGACTTTCCCAGCAAGACACTCAAGTGCCTCCAATGACTCCACAGTGATCACCTTCATTCGAGTTCCCTCATGGAGCTATGTGTACATTTCACTGGGATGAATACCTAGGAGCGGAATTGCTGGGCAAAGGAAGGGACAGGCTGAAACCAACAAGCTCTTTTCCATGTCTACCAAACCAGGAGCCAGGCAAAGGGAAGGAAAACGCTCTTCTGATCCTCCCCTGACCCCGCTCTCCCTTCCCCCCTTCCCCTCCAGGAAAGCGCTTCAGCTCCTCCTCCCTGTCCTCTTGCAGGACCCAGCTAAGCACTTTGCTTCCTGAATGTCGCTGCCTCTACAGCGGCTCGCGCCATCCTGCTGCATTATAACAAGACGATAATCAATGAACTGCTAACTCTATTGCAATAAAGGAGCGAGCCCAACCTTATATAATTCTTTTTAATTGTTTTCTCACATTACAAGGGTTTTTTTTTTTCCTTGCTAAACTTATTCCACCATAAGTTATGTCGTTTAATTTCTCAAAGTGCTAATAATTTAATTGCTTCCTTCCTGCAGACAAAGTGCCTGTACTGTCCTCCCTCCCCAGCACGGAGATTATAAAACGGAGTTGGCAGGAATACCTAAGAGGGGAGTCTTTTTGGCGGCAGGATTTGATGGGAAGCAGCTTTCTCAGAAGTCAGTGTGAGAGACTAGGAACCTGGCTTGGGACTTCAAAGGGGCATGGGGCCCAGGCGAGCCTGCCCAGTGCTAGCTCCAGGGGGTTTATGATAATCACGGGGGAGGGGAAGAGAAGGAGCTGAGATTAGAGAGGCTGGATGAGGAGGAGAGCTTTGAACATGGAGCTTCCCATCCTGAAAGACTTCCGGGAAGCTTGAACCCATCTCTAGCAGGCAAGATTTTAGTTCAGACTCAGGCAAGATTCCTGACAACTCAGGGTTTTGAGGGGCTTTGTGGAACCAGGCCAGGCTGGCAAGGTGACATCTGATGACAACTAGCATATATTGAACCCTTACTAATAGGCTCTGCTCCCATATGTCATCTCATTTTATCTTCCCACCCAACTCTTTGAGGTAGGTACTACCATAATTGCTATTTTACAGATAAGGAAACTGAGGCAAAGAAAGTTTACCATGCTCAAGTCGCCATAACTTGTTTTGGTGACAAGAGTAAGAATGTAAGCCGAGGGAGTCAGCCTCCAGAATCCCCACGTTTCTTAAAAAACTTTATCTATCTGGGGCCGGCAGGTGGCATAGTGGTTAGAGACACTGGATTTCCCCACATGGCTGACCACAGTTTGAGTCCCAGACCTTGCGGTTTGCTTTCTCACTCGTTGTCTCTCTCTTGCTCTGGTCAAATAAGAAAGTAAGTAAATCAATAAATAAAATAAAGTTAAATGATTCTTTTTAAAACTTTATTTTTTTTATTTTCCATTTGCTACAGGGCATGTGCACTCACCAGAGAGAGAGAGAGAGAGAAAGGGAAAGTGAGAAAGTAAGCCACCAGGTCCAAGACTTAAATCATGGTCGGTCATGTGGGAGTCTAGAACCCCAACCACCACGCCACCTGCTGACCCCTAGAACTCGTATTTTTAATCACAGTAACGCCTCCACCATCTGTCTGGGTTAAATGATGGCATTGTGTCTTTAGCAAGCAAGCACTGGAGAGTATAAACCTCAGGGGGGGCAGGATCAGAGATGAAATACTCTGGAAGGTTCCAAGTCAATGGCCTCCTCCCTGCTGCCAAGGTCTATCCAGTCAGAACTACTCTAACCCCTACACTGAGTGACCACTCATTGTCATAGGATGCATCCAAGCTCCTAAACACGCCCTTCACATGCTCACCCACCACAGCCCTATCTAATACCCCAAACTCATTGCTACCTTGGGGTTCCTGTTTGGGCTTTGTAAATGCTGCTTCCTTAAACCTAGAACCTTTCCCCCTCCTACAGATGACATTTCATCCATCCTGGAAGGCTGGTTCAAATGCCTCCTCCCTATTTCCCCAGGTGGACTCCCCTCTCGGGAATCTCCCAGGACACTCAGAGCACAGCTCTCTGGAAGGAGGAGACCCGGTTGGTGGTATTGTTGGCTGGTGTGAGCTTAGTCAGCTTTCTCCTTTCACTACGTGCTAACTCTGAGACTTTGGGAAAGTTACTTAACTCCTCTGAGCCTGTGAGCATGTGATGTGGAGTAAATGAGCAACATGGGAACCACGCAGCCTGGCACATGGAACTTGCTGAAAGAAAGATTCACTGTGACTTTTGGCTGCCATTGACAACGTAGTTCGTCTCCTAATAGTACCTGTCACGTAGCATTTGCTCAGAAATGAATAGAATGGCTAAAGTAACTAAGTAAGTATCTTCCAGCTCCTTCCATAGGCGCCCCAGCAATGCTCCTGTTTGTCCAAGTCAGGACCCCAGATGTATGTAATACCTATTTGCTGTTTCCATCAGACTGGTACTTTCTCTGGAAGGCAGTGTCTCAAGGGTTCCACATAAATTAATGTCCTTGGGGCTGGCAGGTGGCATAGTGGTTAAAGGTGCTGGATTCCCACATGGCTGACCATGGTTTGAGTGCCAGACTGGGGGGCTTGCTTTCTCGCGTTCCCTTCCTCTCTCTGTCTGTCCCTCTGGTCAATTAAATAATAATAATAATAATAATAATAACAACAACAACTGGAATTAAATAAATAAAGCATTCTTTTTTAAAAATCAAAAATAAAATAAAATAAAATAATGCCCTATCCCATCCCAACTTTATTCCAGGGAGCAGGCGCTGAGGACACCCTGAACTACCAAGCCTGGATCCTTGTCTAAGACTTCCTGACCTGGACTAGGAGAAGCCGAGCTGAGCCTCCCCTTCTTTTCAGTCTTCTCTCTGGCTCTAATTGTCAGTTCCGTTGCCCAGAACCTGGAGTTCTCAGTTCTCAACTGGGACTCTGCCACCTTGCCCTGCTTTGGATGGAGGACGTCTGGGAAGACCTCAGATATGTTCTCAGTCCACTGAGTCAGCTGATATAATGGACAAGAGCTCTAGGAATCAGAGCTCTAGAGACTCCAGGTACCATTCCTGGCTGTAGGGCCTGGGCAAGCCACTTAGCCTTTCTGAGTTCCCAGGCCACGGTATGACATAGAGGGATAGGTGAGACCCACTGATGCAAAACTGACAGAAAGTATTCTGATGGGTTCTGTCCCTGCCACAGCTGTCAGCCTGGGAGAGGGAATAGGGCAGACTCTGAGCTAAATGCCTCGGAATCTCCAACCTTTCAGATCCTGAGGGGACCAGGGAAGTGGGGTGGGCTACAGAGCCACCGCCAGTACTGTGGTCATGGAAAGGTGGGTGACTTGGAGGGCACAGTTAGATGGCCTCTTCCCAGAGGACAAAGCACCATATGGGTGGCTCAGAGCTGCCAATTCCCCCCCACGTCAGCCAATCGGGTTTCCTTCTAGAGAGGTGTGCTTCTTGCTGAAATTGGGTTTGAGCAAAAAATACAACTCATCCCTCTGTGAGTGGAGAAAGTGAGCTTTGCAACTCCAGGGTGGGAGTCATGAGGACCCAAAATCTCCAAAGCCCCCTCCTTCCACCTCAGGAAGACTCTCAGAGACACCAGAACACACATGTATCAGTGGTCCCTCTGTACAGAGGGTTCTGGAGCCTGTGTTTGGCAGAGTACATCAGAGACCAAGAGGGCCTGGTACCCCAAGCCATGGAACCTCCAGGAAATGTCACAGCCAGGTAGGTGAGAGCTCAGAGCCTCCTCAAGCTACATGGGAGCACCTCCTCCTGGAGTGGCCTCCCCGACCCTCATGTTGACACACACCTCCCCCAGGTTGCCCTTGGTGCCCCAAAGTTGAGTTATGAAAAATGTTATTATAACATTACACTGCCACTCGCCACCCACCTCCCCGACTAAACAGGAAGCGTCTGGCAGGTAGAGGCCTGTTTTACACCCCCATGGACAAACTCCTTCCTCCAGCACCCACTCACTCATTTCTTCACTTACAAAATTTATTAAGTACTGATATAGTTGCCAGGGCCCCTGCTTGGAGACTTAAGTCTCGTCTTTTCTGGGCATTAGTTGATAAATCTTCAAATTGGATCCTTGACTCTCCTCCCAGGTTCCCAAAGGTAAAATTTCCCCCACTCCTTCCCAGAAGGGGGCAGTGGGTCCAGCTAGAGTGTGGTGAAGAGAAGCCCCTAGCTGCACACTTGCAAACGAAAACCGATTCCTTCTTGCTTCTTCCCCTTGGTACTGGGGTGTGGTGGCCCAGGGAAAGTTCGCAGGCAGGACTTGGAATCTCCCAGAGGAGTCAGTCCAGGCCTGAGTCCAGCAGCGTGTTCCCAATCAGTGGCATGCACAGGCTAGTCATCCAGAGCCTGGCACCACTCAAGCCTCTCTTTCTCTCATGCTGGCCTGGACTCCCCTCTGTGGACAGCCGGCAAAGACATCAGGCCTGGAACCACAGAGCCAGGCTTCCAAAGAGAAAATTCCAAGGCAAGCTACAAAGGTTTCCAAGGATTGTCTTTCTATGTCCCAAAACTCCTTTCCATGCCTCCTGGTGTTTTCTCTTTCCTAATATCCCCTAAACCTGGAACGCCCTACTCCCTACACAGCCCTGCACCTGAACCCTACCCACTTCAATGCCAGCTCCAATGCCTACTCCTTCTAGAGTTCTCTGCCTCTTCCCATGAGGAGGGGCTCTCTCTCCTTTGAACAGTTCAGGTCTCCTCTGTGGCCATGGTCAGGAAGCTCTGGCTTCTTCTTCTTCTTCTTTTTTTTTTTTTTTTTTTTTTTAGGGGTTTTTTCTTTATTACGCTAACGCTCACTTTTTGCTATAGTACGCATACGCTCACCAGACAGAGAGACAGAAAGTGAGAAATCACCCCCCAGGGGGGATGGCCACACCGCAATCCCTTCTCTTCCTTTCTCCTCTCAGGACCTTGGGCACACACGCACACGCGTCCCGCGTGAGTTTCAAGTTACTGGGTCCAGGACGCAAACCGCGGTCGACTACATGGGAGTCTAGTGACATAGCCATTATGCTAATTGCTGGCCCCTTTCTTCTTCTTTTTTTAAAAAATGAGCCTGGCCACCAACTCTTAGTAAACCAGAGGTCACTGCCTCTAAGCTGGCACACTCCCAAACTGTCCCAATACTACACTCTAATGCCAACCCCAGTCCCAGTCAGCCCTGGGCACATGCATGCATGGTGTACTCAGGGAGATCTCAAGATTCGAACTCAGAACCATCCCACGTTGGTCAGCTTGGCAGAACATAGTGTTTTACAGCTATGCCCCCACTTGGCCCTGGGCTTTGGCTTCTGAAATCAGACAAGTCTAGGTTCATAGACAGGCTCTAGGTTCTGCTCCTTTCCAGCCTAGTGACCTCAGGCAAATGTCGTTCCTGCTTTCTGCTGGGAAGACGGCTCATGGGCCACCCTTGTTCCTGCTCTGCACAGAGATACTTGGCCCCCTCAGCCCACAATAGGTTCCTCAGATTGTGCTTTAGATCCTTTGTCTACACTTCAGAGCCAGGCTCAGCAAACTTGTGTTAAGGTCAGAAAATAAATGTCTTAGTCTTTTCAGTCCATCCCATCTCTCTTATAACTACTCAATTCCCATTGTGGCACAAAACAACCAAACATGAATAAACACAGCCGTGCCCCAGTTCAACTCTTTATGGACACCCACATTTGAATTTCTTATATATATATTTCTCATATATATATATATATTTTTTGAGAGGTTTTTGCTATAGGGCACGTGCGCTCACCAGACAGACAGAGAAACAGAGAGATAGAAAGTGAGAAATCATCCCCCAGGGGGGATGGCCACGCCACAATCCCTTCTCCTCCATTCTCCTCTCGGGATCTTGGGCACGCACACACACGCGCCTGGCATGAGTTTAAGCCACCGGGTCCAGGACTCAAACCACGATCTACTACATGGGAGTTCAGCAACATAGCCATTACGCTAACTGCTGGTCCCAAATTTCTTATATTTTTCACATGCCAAGCAATATTTTTCTTCTGATTTTAAAACTCTTTGCAGCAGAGACCAGCAGGTGGTGTGGTGGTTAAAGTGCTGGACACTCCCACATGTTCAAGACCACAGTTCAAGTCCCAGACCTGGAGGC
>NW_006204601.1:997713-1018326 GCF_000334495.1 Tupaia belangeri chinensis
TTAATGAATAAAAAATTAAAAAAAAAAAACTTTTCTGGCTTCCAGCCATCAAAAACTAGATATTGGACTGTACTTGACCCAGGCCCTTCCATCTCCCTGAAAAGCACCCTCTGGCTGCAAACTTAGTTCTGAAGGCTTCACAAAGCAGCGCCTCAACTCGGCCTCAGCAGGCAGCCTGCAGGGCTCTGACTGTTCCAGAGGCTGGCCTGGGTGCTAGCAGGGTACAGAAAGGAATGAAAGACTCCACCTGCCCTCCAGAAACCTGTGACCCAATGGAGGGATCCAAGACTAACCCACAGAGAATTCTAAAACAAGGTGAGGGAATCTGTATCGAGAGATAGCCTTTACGTTTTCCAATGTATAAATCATTTCAATAATTTCCTTATGATTTGCATTGAGAGACTTGAAGGTAAGCTCTGACTCTCTGGGAGAAGAAATGCACCCGGAAAGACTTCCTGGAGGAAATGGCATTAAACATGGACTCAAAGGGATAGGAACTCCAGGCCTGAAGCTATCACTCACAGTATTTCTTCCTTCAACAAAAGAGAGTCCTTTGGCTTTTACACTAAAATATTGAGGATTTATAGCTACACTTCAACCCCTGTACACTCATAAGGCCATCAGGGGAGAGGTACGAGTCTTACTTATTTCTGAGCCTCTGACTCCCGTAAGTATGTTCGGTCTGGTTTTGTGTGTGTGTGTTTGTTCATTTGTTTGCACAGAGTACATGTTGGGTAAGTGCTTGCTGGGATGAGGGGAGAGGATGACAAAGGTTTCAGATGGAAATTAGACTAAGTCGATTAGGTTGTTTCCTCTGTTTTGTCCAGCTCCCCAGACCCCAGGAAGACACTTTCCAAGGAATGTGCCAGCTATCTGGAGTACAACCTTATATCCCTTTAGAGGAGACTCCTCATTCTGGAGGAATTACTGCAGCTTTCTTAGTTCTTGAAAATGAGAAGTGAGGGGCTGGCAGGTGGCATAGTGGTTAAGGTGCTGGATTTCCACGTGGGTGACCACAGTTCAAGTCCTGGAGTGGCAGCTTGAAAATCCTACCTGGCACATGTGTGTGCGTGCCCAAAATCCTAAGAGGAGAATGGAAGAGAAGGGGTTATGAAGTGGCCATCTTCCTGGGGGATGATTTCTCATTCTCTCTCTCTGGCAAGCATATGCACCATAAGGCAAAAACATTAAAAAAAAATAAAAAAAAAAAAAGAAGAAGAAGAAGAAAGAAAGAAAATTAGAAGTGAAACAGTGACTATTTTTTGAAAGAATTATTTATTTATTTAATCCCATTTGTTATTATTGTTATTGTTATTTTTAATTTGACCAGAAAGAGACAGAGACAGAGAGAAAGGGAAAGTGAGAGAGCAAGCCGCCAAGGCCAGGACTCAAACTATAGTCAACCATGTGGGAATTCAGCACCTTTACCTACCACACCACCTGCCAGCCCCAGCAGTGACTATTATAACCTGCCTATGCATGCGTGTGTGTGCACCTGCACACACACACACACACAAACACACAATCCTTGCCTCTTTGACAGCTACCTCCTGCCTCTTAACTAGTTGCTCCACCACTTTGCCTTTGGAAGGTGGGACCCCTTGTCCCTGGAAGCTTAAAAATCTCAATAACCACTGCAAACTGGATTTTGGGGAACTCAAAGCTACCTCCCCCAACCACCCAATGGGCCACCAATACCCAGTAAATCATAGGTCACTCCTTTCCAGTTGGCACACCCAGAACCATGGCCAAGCAGTTGTTGATGCTTCCCTGAGAGAGCATCTTGCAAGAGAATTAGTGGTGGGGGATAGTAAAGATGGGCTGAAAAGAGCACCCCCCAACACACATTTTCTCTCTCTCATCCTGGCAATCAGGATGGACAAGTCTCCCGGAGAGTTCTCATGTCATTGGAGCTCAGGGACTCCAGCTTCTCCCACCATCAGCCTCACCTGTGAGTATGGAAGCCTTTGATTCCGGAGAGAACCCAGCACTGCCTGGAAGACCTGACATTCTACCCAGATATCAGCCCCCACACACTGGGATCTCAGAGGTCCCAACAATGAAGGAGACAAAAAAAGCATGGGTGTGCAAGAGAAAGGGGACAGCCATAGAAACCTTGTACTTTTTTTAATAGAGAGAGAATGTATGCGCCCACCAGGGGGAGAGGAAGTAAGCACCCCCATGGGGCATGGTCACACCACAATTTCTTCCCTCCATTTCTCCATTTTGTCAGAATTGTGGGCACAGGCCCAGAGTGTGTCTCAAGCTACCGAGGCCACAATTCGAACCTCAGTGGGTCATGTGGGATCTGGTTCCCTATACACAGGGCTTAACTACTGTGCTATGAGGCCAGCCCCAAACTGATACTTTTTTGTGGCACACATTAAAAAACAAACAAACAAAAAAACAGATATACAGAAAGAGATCGAAGAGGAGCTTGTTGTCACTAACTCAGCATTTACTACTTGTCTTCCCACAAGATATTATTATTATTATATTATTATCCCCATTGTACAGATAAGGAAACCGAAGCTAAGAGAGACAAATGAATCAGCCAGGCCACAAAGCCAGTTAGAGGCACACCCAGGATTTGACCATGGTGTTTGTCTGCTCCAAAACCCAAGCCAGGTAACCTAAGAGTTAGACTGAGACTATGCTCAGGGCTCCAACGAAGCAGAGAAGCCACATTCGGTTTCCTTGAAATACTTTGAAATACTTTGGTATCAGTTGTCACGATGAAAATCAAATTGGCCTGGACATCCTCTAATTTGCCCTACAGTGGTTAAAGTTAAAAATACATATGGTTTGTATTTTTAACTTTATGGGGGGGAGGGGACATGATTATCTTAGTCCACAGAACTTCTAAAAGTTCTTACCCAGCTGCATAAGTTACTTTTTGAACTACTTGTTCTCTGAATATGCCTGGCTCCGTTGGGATGAAGTTATTTTGGCTCTTGACATATTCATGCCAGTGTTCACAGTATACCAGTATTTTTGTAAACAAAGGGGAAAGGATGTGTATATGTGTAAGGTCTGCGTTGGCGTGTGTGTCCGTGTGTGTTTGTCTATGTCGAGAATCTGAATATCTTGGCTGCCTCTGGGAAGGTGAAATGGGTTACCAGGGCATAGAGATAGGAGAGATTACAAGTTTTCGCTGGATAATATAATATGCTTTTTAATTTTTGCTAGAGGGTTCATGTGCTTGCTAGAGAGAGAGAGGGAGAGGGAGCCAGCACCCCTTCAAGGGGGTGAGGTCACATCAAAATCCCTTTTCCTCCATTTCTCCATCCTGTTGGGATTTGGGGCATACACACACACACACACACACACACACACACACACACCTGATATGTTTTCCAAGGCACTGGGGTTGGCACTCAAACTGTGCAATCAGCCACATGGGGTCCAACACCCTTAACCACCAAGCCGTAGGGCTGAGCCATGACTTTTGAATTTGTTCCACATGTATATCTTACCTATTCACATAAATAAATGAATGTTTTTACATTTACAACCTGCAAAAGCAACATAAAATGTGAATTCAATAGCTTCTGCTTTTAACTCTGCACACAGCTGGGACAAGAAAAATAGAGACCTGCTTACTACGTTGTAGAAAGGTAGAGAGAAAAACACAGAGAACCAAATACAATTTAAAATCTCAGGACCAGCAGGTGGCATGGTGGACTCCCAAGTGATCCACCACAGTTCAAGTCCCAACCCAGCAGCTTAAAATTTACACCAGGTATGTGTGCGTGCATGTATGCCCAAAATCCCAAGAGAAAAGTGGAGGAGAGGGGATTGCAGCATGGCTATCCCCCCTGGGGTGGTGATTTCTTGCTTTCTATTTCTCTCTCTGGCAAGTGCACACACCCTATAACAAATATCTCTAAAAAAAATTTTTTTTAAATAAATAAACAAGTAAAATCTTACCAAATGATCATGCCAGTAAGGATCCTGCCTTGGAAGTGACAAGGAGCAGAGAAGTCAGAGGGAGGGAACTGGTAGAGAGTGATCCATAGTGCTGGGAGGTGGGAGAAAGAGGTCCCAGAGGTCCAGCTCCTTCCCAGCATGAGTTCCTATGGTCCTGGTGTGTGTGTGTGTGGGGGGGACATTTAAAGAGAGAGGGATGGAATGAGAGGCAGCCTGCCCTGTGATGGGCCATTAGGCTGATGTAGGGAAGAGGTGGTACAGTGTCCGACTAGTCTCCCTCAGCTGCTCACACATCGCAGGAACTCGGCATCCCTTCCTCAGTCTGAGACCCTGTTTCTTTGTCTAGTAAATGAAGGGTTTGGCCCAGACAGATCTTCAAGGTGCCTCACAGCTCTAATATTCTCTGATTTGATGACTGCAGCCTTCTGCAAACATGCATAAAATAGATTAGTTTTAGCAGTAGTAACAACAAAACTGAAAATCAGATTTATCATTTTAATTAAATATACTTTACATTCTCAATTTCTAGGGAGCAAAAAGCTTCCCCCCACCCCATCAGTTTTCCCTTTGTGGGAGACATTTGTGTCTGGTATGCAAATTAAGAAAACGCCAAACTACCCCCTAAGAAGATACTCAATTAACAAGACCCTAACAGGTATTTCTTAATGGGAAACTGGGACTTGCATGTTTGTGTGTGTGTGTATACGTGTGTACACGGGGAGGGGGCGGGGAAAACATAAAAAGGAAATGTCAAGGAGGGGAGGGTCAGGTGGGGTCAGGATGTCAGAGAACTAGGGATCAGGCAGGTAAGAACAGCTTGCTATTGTCTCTACTCAGCTCTGAGAAAGTGCCACCCCTAGCATGGGGTGGACTTGAGTCTGGAGGTGGGAGCTGTGTCACTTCTCCCACTCCTCCGTGACATAGGGTAAATTGCTCTCTGAATTTCAGAGTGCTCAATTGTAAAAGGGAACTAAAAATACCTATTTTGAAGAATGCTGAGAAAATGTAAAAAGATAACATATCCAAAAAGGCTTAGAAAAACAATACAGTGTAAAAAGCACATGTAGACACCAGGTTTCAGAATGCCTGGTCTGTATCTGGTTAGGAATTGTGTCCTCTCAGCATGTGTCCCCCTGGTGTCCCTCCTTTCCTTCATTCTCTTCTCTACTCAGGAGCTTGGTGCCCGCTTAGGAAGAAAGTAGCGCCCTCACCCAAGAGGAGCGTCTTCATTTCCTGGGCCCTGGGTACTGTGGCTCCAGATTGTAAATTAACAACCGAGGCTGTAAATTACCAGATAAATCCAGGCTGGGGTCACAGGCAAGATAAATGAGAATCAACAGAAGGAATTAATCTACAGCAGGAGCTCTGAGTTACAGGAAAGCCCTCGAGTCTACCCTGCACTCTGGAGCTGGGGGTAACAGAAGAGTTTCTATTTGGAAGGGAAAAAAAATACCCAGAAATAAAAGCAGGAATCCCACCACCATCACCATTCCCAAAAAATGATTCCAGAAGAGTCAAATTCCCAGGCTTCTGCCCACTTAGGGTTCCCCCGTGCCTGCCTTGGAGAGTTTGGGGGCAGGGCACTTGTTTGCCCATTACTCCTGACTACAAAAACAAATATAGACACTTTCGCAGAGCTAAGGAGTGACTAAGTGGAATAAATGGCATTTAATCTCAAAAGAGAGAAATTGCCTTTCCCTCCACAGTGCCCCACCCAGCAGGAGCAATGGCCCCTCATAATTCAAGTCTGCACTTAATTAAAAAGGGGAGCATCCTGGACTCTGCCCAACTGGCCTGATTCCATTCTAATTCTTCAGGCTGCTGACATTTGTCCGTTTGTCTCTCTTTGACAGGGGAAATATTCAGAAGGCAAAAGAAATCTTATATCCTGCACCTTTTTAAGAGGGCCTGTCCTTGAGCTGGAGCACTTAGTCCAAAAGCAGACGTGTAGAAATCTAAACTAACAGCGGGAGGCAGACCAGGACAAGGAAGGCTTTGGTTTTGGGGGAAGTCCTGGGCTGCTGCAGACAATGTATATGAAAGGCTGAAGTCAGCAAGTAGTTTCTTTTATTTTTTTTCCTTTTTTTTTTTTCCATAAGGCGTGTGCATAGGCTAGAAAGAGACAGAGATAAAGAAAGAGAAAGTGAGAAGTCACCCCCCAGAGAGGATAGTCATGCTACAATCCTTTTTCAATTTCCCCTCAGGATTTTGGACATGTACATACACATGCTGGCCAGCCATGTGAGAATCCAAACACCAACCACCATGCCACATGTACCTTCTTTTCATTTTTATTTTTTTAATTTAAGAATTGTTTTATGGGGACCAGCAGTTAGCATAATGGCTATGTTGCTGGCCTCCCATATAGTCGACTGCGGTTCACATCCCAGACCCGGTGGCTTAAAACTCACACCGGGCGCGTGTGCATGCGTGCCCAAAATCCCGAGAGGAGAATGGAGGAGAAGGGATTGTGGCGTGACCATCCCCCTTGGGGGGTGATTTCTCGCTTTCTGTCTCTATGTCTCTCTCTGTCTGGTGAGCATATGCGCCCTATAGCAAAAACCTCTCAAAAAAAAAAGGAAACAAAAAGAATTGTTTTATGTAACTTTATTTATTTATTTTTAATTTGACCAGAGATGGACATAGAGAGAGAGAGGGAAAGTGAGAACGCAAGCCTCCAAGTACCACTGTTGGCCATGTGTGAGTCCAGCACCCTTAAACCACCACACCACCTGCCGGTCCCGCCACTTGTACCTTCTAAGAACAAAAATTGCTTTCCCTAGGCACCTTTGGTCTCTGTCCTACCAGCACTAGGCTTCACCATTCCTCTTGGGACAATATTTGAGATAAAAGAAGGATGCATTATTCAACTCTGTTTAAAATGTTAAAATGTGGGGCTGGCCCAATGGCACAGTGGTAAAGGGAGTCAGATCCCACACAGCCGACCCTGGTTCAAATTCTGGTCTCATGGGCTTGAAAAACATGCAAAGTAAGTGTGCATGAATGCCCCAAATCCTGACAAGATGGAAAAATGGAGAAAAAGGGATTGTGATGTGACCACAAAGTACCAAGGGGGTACTCTGTCTCTCCTCTCTCTCTATCATCAAGTTCCAATTTTACCTCCCTGAAAGGTGAACCCCCCAAAAAAAGAATCCTAAAATTACTCCTTCCTGAGGATTTGTTTGGCTCCTTGGAGATCCTTGGGTCCATTCCTCTACCCCTGGGAATGTCACAACTGTCACTAGCAGATGGGAGAGAGGGGATCTCCAGAAAACCAGAACCTCCCACCTCAGATTTCTAGCTACTTGGGCTCTGTCTGCTCTGTTTGCAGGGATCACCTGGGAGTCAGGCTGGGGTGATATTCTCTTCCTCTTTCTCCCAAGGCTCTTGAGATCACCCGACTCCTACATCCAAGGGTCTCATCTTTAGGACTTTTCTCTGAATCTGCTCTCTTCTACCAGGAGACCCCAGGAACTGAGCAAAACATCAGCTTTGTTTGTGCCCTTCCTCCTTGGCTAAGTTTATTTCCAGCTAACTGGCTAGAGGGAGAGCCCTGTTTTCTTTCTTTCTTTTCCTTTACTCCCCCCTCCCCCAAAGTTTTGCCATAGGGTACAATGAGCTCTCCAGAAAGAGACAGAGAGAAAGTGTGAAATCATCCCCCAGTGGGGACGGCCATGCCACAATCTCTTCTCCTACATTTCCTCCTGAGATTCTGGGCACAGCATGATTTTCTTTTTTTATTTTAAAAGAATTATTTATTTAATTCCATTCATTATTATTATTATTTAATTTGACCAGACAGAGACGGAGATAGAGAAAAAGGGAAAGCGAGAAAGCAAGCTGCCAGGTTCAGGACTTGAACCCCAGTTGACCACATAGGAATCCAGTGCCGTTAACCCCCATTCCACTTGCTGGCCCCCCACAGCATGATTTTCAAGCCCGGGGGGTCTAGGACTAGAACTATGATCAGCCATGTGGAAATCCAGCACCTTAATCACCACGCCATCTACTGGCCCAGAAGAGCCCCATTTTCTGTGGGATCTGAAAGAGATCTCAGGAAACTGAAAGGTGAAAAGAAAAAAGTGAAACAGTTGCTTTATTCCCCCCCACACACACATACACCGCCACCCCATGCTCCAAAACTATTGTCCTTTGGGCTATGTTTAAAGTCCTAATATATATGTATGTATGTATGTGTGTATATGTATTTTTTTTTTCCCCATTCACGACAGAGCATGTACATACACAGGAGAAAAAGCAAAAGAGGGGCCAACAGGTGACATGGTGGTTAAGATACTAGACATTCCCATATGGATGACTACAGTTCAAGTCCCAGACCTGGTGGCTTGCTTTCTCACTTTCCCTCTGTTTCTTTCTCTCTCTCTCTCTCTCTCTCTGGTCAAAGTAAAATAAATTAATGAATAAATAAAACTGAATAAATAATTCATTTTTAAAGAAAAGAAAAAGAGAGAAAAAGAGAGAGGAAGCACCCTCCACAGGGCTCGGTCACACCGTGATCCTTTTCCTCCAGTCTTCCAGTCTGCCAGGATCCTGGGTACATGCTCAGTGTGTTTTCAGGCTGACCAGGCCAACAACTCAAATCTCAGCCAGCATGTGGTTTCCAGCTCTGTAGCTCCACATGCTACCAGCTGTGTCACAGAGGCCAGGCATAGATATATCATATGTGTAATTTTATTTATGTTTTCCATGAGAGAGAGAGATGAAGAGAAAGCCAGAGACAGACATACAGCATTCCCAACACCCAATGCTCCGGTCCATCCCAGCCTCCACCAGCCTGGACCATGGGCATGCATGGGTCTGCCTTGAAGAGCATTGCGTTTTACCTCCACACCACCAGCAGGCCTCGAGGTAATGTATATTGACAAAACACTTGTAAAGAGATATCTAGGATAAAAGCCCTTAGGGCTGAGGTTCCTAACCTGGGGCTGGAGCTGGGGGAATTCTAGCTCTATTCTGTAATAACCCAGACACTCTTCTCAGAAGAACTGAACACACAGCTACCTTGACGCAGGCAGTTCGTTTCAGACATATCCATGGGCTCTGGACTCAGAACCCTTACAGCGTAGAGGAAGCAATGTGAAAGAAGGTGAGGGAAGAGCAAAATCAAGTCCAAGAGTAGCACTTTTTTTGGTCATCCTGACGCAGCAGCCCATGGAGAAGACCCTAGAATCTCCCACCCCCCTGCCTGCCTCTGCCTCTGGCTCATTCTCTCAGGTGATGAATCCACATCCATCTGCCCTTATTGTCTCCCAGAATTACCCTCTGAGTTCCACCCCTTAAACCTCTGGGACTTGGGGCCAGCAGATGGTGTAGCAGTTATATCACTGGACTCCCACATGGCCTACCACAGTTCAAGTCCCGGACCCAGCAGCTTGAAACTCATGCCAGGCATGCGTGTGTGTGCACTCCCAAGATCCCAAGAGGAGAATGGAGGAGAAGGGACAGAGTGGCCATGCCCCCTAGGGAGAGTTTTCTCACTTCCCTTCTTATTGTCTCTGTCTCTCTCTCTCTCCAGCAAGTGTATGCACCTCCAAGGCAAAAATCTCTCAAAAAAAATCCTCTGGGAGGGACCAGCAGTTAGTGTAATGGCTATGTTGCTGAACTCCCATGTAGCTGACCGCGGTTCGAATCCCGGACCCAGTGACTTAAACTCACACCAGGTGCGTGTGCATGAGTGCCCAAGATCCCAAGAAGAGAATGGAGGAGAAAGGATTGTAGTGTGGCCATCCCCCCTGGAGGGTGATTTCTCTCTTTCTGTCTCTCTGTCTCTCTCTTTCTGGTGAGTGCACGCACCCTATAGTAAAAACCTCTCAAAAAAAAAAAAAAATCCTCTGGGACTTGCAGTTTTTCTAGATCCTGAGGAAGACAGGCCCTGAAGACATTTCATCCTCCCCTCACAGTTGGTCTGCATAGGTCACCCACAGAATGTCCCTAGCTAACCCAGAGGACCAAATCCAGCCCTCAGCCCCTCCTCCTCTGATATATGCCCTGGGGAGAGCCTACTTTCTGAGGGCTCCTGAGCCACTTTATTTTTAAGTACAAATCCCATTCTAGGTGCCTTGAATAACTTCCTTTCCATTCTCATCCCAGTGCTCAGAACTTCCAGCTTCGGAGCAAACTACAGGCTGCCTTTGTCTGAATATTTGCATATCTAAAACCCACATTTGCATTTTATAACTTAGACTCCTGGGAAACAGGTCAGAGTCCAGCCCCAACCAACTCTAGGGAAGGAAGTATTTACCGGTACATTCTCTCACCCAAGTGTGTTGGAGAGCAGAGGTGTGTTGTGTGCATCCTCCATCTCCATAAAGCTGTGTGTTCAGGAAGCAGCTGTGAGCATCCTTCACCCAGGTGTGTACTGGCTCAGGCATGTCCTCTAGCTGCCCTGATGTGTGTTCTCTCAAAGAGTCTGCATGCCTGTGAGTCTCTTTTGGATGTCCTCAGTCTGTTGCATGGGCCCTTGGGGTAGATGTTTGTAAGCCCCCCATATCCCATTTCCTCATTTGTAAAGTGAGATGACAAGCCTAGCCTTTATTTTCACAGGCTCATTGTGTGAAGGTTGCATGAGTTAACGAAGAGCACACACTTATAGCAGGGCAGGGCACGCAGGGCTTGCTGGATAAACATTGGCTATTGTAATGTGATTCCCAGCAGAAACCTCCAGCCCCTGTAGTCCTTTCTCCCCACTACTTTGAGCCCTGGAAGAAGCTTGACTCCTCCTCTCAGAGATGTGACTGCTCTGAGCCAGATGGGAACCGAATCACAGATCAGTGACAGCAGCACAGCACAATCTGTCTTCTCTCAGTGGGCCTGCAAGCTGAGCCAGAGCTCTGGCTGGGGAGGAAGGCCCCTCAGCCTCTGCTGGGCTTGGGGAGGATGGCAAATGAAGAGGAGGCACTTAATCACCAACGAGCTCAGGGAGCTCCAGAAAAGTGCAAGAACTCCAGAGCGGAGGGGTACCCCTAGATAGGCCCCAACTAGAGTGCTCAATGCCCACTCAGGAACCCAGTAGAAATCTTCTTGGAGACCACATGGGAGCTGCCTCCCTGGAAGAACCCTCTGTCTTCCTCCCCCACTTCTCTTGGCCTTGGGACACACACGCCTCTCTAAACTGGTTCCATCCAGCCCAAAGCTGGGATTTGCTGGGGCTTGTCTCTCCTTTCTTGAGCAGCGTTCCTGCTAAACTTGATTAGTTTGGTTTTTATTGTATCCATTCATTAAATAAGTATTTTATGCAAACTTCGTAAGGAGGAGGCAGCTTTGGAGGACTTACAGAAGCAAAGAACTCTTCCAGGCCCCAGACAGTTCCCCATATAGAGGAGCATCTCCACCATAAGACAGAATGAAAGACAGCCACATTGGAGATATAGGCAAGGACATTTTAAGGGCTTTAAGGATCTGGTTCAGGCTCTCCCAGAAGGCTTCTTGGAGTAGAAGACAATAGATGGGAGCCTTAAAGAACATTTAAACAGGGGCCAGCAGGTGGTGTGGTGATTAAGGGCACTAGATTTCCACATGGCCGACTGGGGTTCGAGTCTTGGACCTGGCTTTCTCACTTTCTCTCTTTTCCTCTCTGGCCAAATTAAAACTAAATCAATAAAGTTAAAAAAAAAAAAATTGGGACCAGCAGATAGCATAATGGCTACGTCGCTGGACTCCCATGTAATTGACCGTGGTTCGAGTCCTGGACCCAGTGGCTTAAACTCACGCTGGGCGTGTGTGCGTGCATGTCCAAGATCCAGAGGGGAGAATGGAGGAGACGGGACTGCAGCAATGGCCATCCCCCCTGGGGAGTGATTTCTCGCTTTCTGTCTCTCTGTCTCTCTCTGTCTTTCTGGCGAGCACACGCGCGCGCCCTATAGCAAAAACCTCTCAAAACAGAAATTTAAGATAGGGAAGTTTCTTTTCATTTGCCCAAGCTAATCTCTGAAACGAGCCCTCAATACGCAGCAAAGCGGTCTAATTCCCGACAGATACCCATCTTGCTCACAGCTGTCTGCCTGACACTCAGCATTGTGTCTGGCACAATTTAAATGTTTATTGAATGAAGTGATGAACGAGTGAGGTGGCAGAGACTATGACCAGCTTCTTGGTGCAAACTGAAATCCATCCTGACCCCCATCATCAGACCTCTTGGGGCCTTTGTTCTTTAATTCCCCCCATGTTGGCTCTCTGATAAGAGGGAACATGGCTAAAAGGGTAGCTACACAGTCAGAAATCCTCTATCCTGGGACCTCTGGTTTCTGCTGCAATCAATAGAAAGTGGGTCACAAAACAGCTCTGCAGAGCACAGATCCTTGAGGAAAAGCCTGAATTCTGTGTCAGCTTACATTTATTGAGTGACTATTGTGTATCCATTGTCACACAGCTTAATTTATTTAATTATAGCTTCAGAGGAGAGCTACAGCAGATCGTGAGGGATTTCCAGCTATAAACCCCAGCGGTGCAGACTAGCTAAGTGACCCTAAGTGACTCATTGTCCATCTCTGAGCGTTCATTTCCAAAATTATCTTTAAAATGGAAACAATAGAAAAAATAACCTTGCCAGGTTATGGGAATCAAACGAGCACGTGGAAGCGGAGCGCTTCATAAATGCTAGTTGTTATTTTTCCTCTGGGCACACGAGCCCGCTCGCCTCCTCCCAGAGCGCACATTCAGATATGTTCACACTCCCACGAACACGCTGATGCACAGAGACGTGTGCAAACGCCAGCCGGAAGAGTTCACGGAACCCCAGACCCAGCCAGGGCTGTCGCAAAGCCCAACCAAGAAGCTGGCGGGTCCCTTGTTTTCCTCCTTCTCTTTCAGTTCTTTATGAATGAACTCGGGACGCGAGGAGTTTATTTTTTTATGAATGGGAGCCCGAACCGTGAATGAAGACGGGAGCCAACCCCTACATTCTGATTGGCCCCTGCTGCTGGGAAACTCCGCCTCCCGACTCTGCCGGGCAAGTCGCGGGATTGGCGGGCGTGCCCGGCCCTGGGGTTTCATTCACAAAAGTCAATGAAACAAAGGGAACAGGGTGGGGGGAAAGACAGCCGAGGCCCAGGCTAAGGAAATGCACCAATCAGCTGCTCCCCCGGGCTCACAACTGTCTGCTGCGCCCGGAAAACAAGCCGGTTCGCTTGGGACCCGGGGCCGGGGCCGCGTCGCTCCGGCCTAGCCCCGCGGCCCTCGTTG
The DNA here is from genome assembly GCF_000334495.1 of Tupaia belangeri chinensis. Classification (NCBI taxonomy): domain Eukaryota; kingdom Metazoa; phylum Chordata; class Mammalia; order Scandentia; family Tupaiidae; genus Tupaia; species Tupaia belangeri. Next base: position 1,010,845 of record NW_006204601.1, read on the forward strand.
CCCGCGCCGGGGCATGCTCGGGACCCACGGCTGCTCCAGCACAGACGCCCAGGCCTCAGGTGAGGCTGCAGGAGAAGGGAGGGAGAGTGTCTGTGGTTCCATGCCTCGCCACCAACGCACACCAGTCTCACCACCCGCCTCCGCAGATTCCAGGGCGGGGGCGGGGGAGGCGCTGGGATTCGGGGTTGGAGGGACGCCCGAGTTGTGGGCATGCGAGTGGTGTGCTCCTCGCCCGCTTCTCCGGGAGCGGCGCGCGCGCGAACACACACACACACACACACACACACACACACACACACTCTTATGTAACCGAGCCTGGGCAGAGCAGTGCAGAAACAGAAACGGCGAGCCCGGCTCCCTACAGCAGGTGGGACCTCCTTTGGCGGGAGGGGATTGGTGGCGACGCACCGCCGGGCAGGCGGAAACCTCCCCATCTCCCCAGTGAGTCGGAGAAGTTTCGCCGTCGGACCCAGAGCCTCAAGACTGTCCCTTCCCCGCTACCCCAACCGCTCCCCACAACCACCATAGTCGTCCCAAGACGGTATGCGAACGCAGCCTTCCCCCACCCCCACCCCAGGTCTCTGCCCCCGCGTGGGGCCCCGGCCGTGAGGCCGGAGGGAGCGGCCGGATGGAGCGGAGGATGAAAGGCGAATACTTGGACCAGCAAGTGCCCTACACCTTCTGCAGCGTGAGCGCCGCGCCGGCCTCCACGCCCGCCCCGCCTGGCACCCCGCCCCTACCCGCCCCACAGCCCCCCTCCCTGTGGTCCCAGAGGGGTCCTGGCTGCCCGGTCCCTGAGTCACCCCGGGACCCCAAACCCTCCCCCAATACTAGGCGCCTCAGGGTGACTCGGGGGTATTCTCCCCCTCTCGCAGAAATCGCCCGGAAATGGGAGCTTGCGCGAAGCGCTGATGGTCCCGCAGGGGAAGCTCATGGACCCCGGCTCCCTGCCGCCTCCCGACTCCGAAGGTAGGTAAAGAGCCGCAGAGGCAAATCGAACCCCTCCCCTCACTACACACCCCGAGGGCCGATCCTGGCACCTTGGCGGGTTTCCCTGAGAAGACTCGCCCTCCAAGCGACTCTGGTCATTCTCGGCCCCTACCCTCAAGGTGAGGGGGTCATCTCGGCTCTTTAGGACTCCCTCTCTCTCACCATCCCACCGCCTCACCTCCAATTCCATTCACCCCTCAGATCTCTTCCAAGATCTAAGTCACTTCCAGGAGACTTGGCTCGCTGAAGGTGAGTAATTTCATGACCTTTTCTATTATTGGGGGGGAAGGGGCTCCCGAGCTTCTGGTCTTTCAACCTAGTGCACTTCTTCTGTTCCCTTCTCCGTCTCAAGAAGTTCTCCAAGGCCTCCTCCCCAAGTTCCCTGCCACTTCACTCTCCCCAGCGCCCAGTGTGGACACTTATATTGATATTTATTTTCTCTGCCTCGAGCCAGGCTTGTGTAACTAGGCCTGGGGATGAATCAGACCATTGTGTGGGGTATTTGCTTATTTGAATGGAACTTGGCCCCAGGCCCGTTTTCCTGGTTGAAATTTTCTTTTGCAAAGTTAATAGCCAGAGCCACCAGGCTAACGGGTGTGTTGTGGGGGCTGGTGAAGAGGGGGTATCAGGTGAGGGGCAAGAGGATTGAGAAGGAGCAACTTATTCGTTACCTATTTTCAGGAGTTGCCAACACTTTGATTCTTAGCATTTTGTTTTTTTCTTCCTTCCCAACCCCCAGCACCAAACAATTTATTGTCCAAGCCAAAAGAATAACAAAAGTTTAAATAATTCTTTTCTGCAGCATTTTGGCAGAGAGGGCCCAGAATTCCCTACCCAGACAGCCTTGATTGTAATTCTAATTACAACTGCTCATCCCTCCTGAATACCTCCTCTCCCAGGCGAAGTCCCCCTTTTCCTATGTGCTGGGGTGGGGTTAGCTGCAAATTGACCCGGGGATCCTCAGTGGCCAGGCCTCATCTACGTGGGGAAGTATGTTCTGGGAGGTGTTCTAGTCAGATTCATGGGCGTGTTCTGGTGGGGCTTGGAGTGTTGCTGGTGAGAATGCAGGTGAGAGGCTTAATGGTGGTTTAGACAGTCTCTGAGAGGGAAGGGTTAACACCTGCATGTTAGAGTCCCTTTATTTAATACTCTAAAAAAACCAATAAGCCAAAACAGGACTTTCTCTTCTTTTGGACCTGACCATTCCCCTATCCTGGGTATCTTTCTTTAAGAATTTTTAAAGCTCAAACCAACTCCTCCCGAACCTTATATAGAAGCTTGGGGTAGAAGAAAAAGACCCCTGACTAGATCTTCAAATGAAATTGGGTTCATCTTGGTCACTATAGTATTATATATATGTGTGTGTGTGTGTATATATATATATATATATATATATAAATATATATATATACATATACATATATTTGGTGGCATGGTGTATGGCAGGAGCATAAATAACTGCCTTCCAAAAAATATCCATGTTGACAGAATGACTAACACAGAGCAAGCACTCAAGACATTTTGTGGAATTAATGGTTGATCAGCTGCTGGAGCAATGTAGGGTTCTGGGGTGCATGCATCTCCCCCTGTTAGGAATTATAGCCTGAGCTTTGGCCAGTCCACCCATCCTCCTCCCTCTGAGGTTCCGGAGGAGCCAGGCTGGAGCTGAAGAACGCGGAGGTGTCAGTTTCCACGGTCTCTCAAAGACTTCCTTTCCCATCGCCTGATTTCTGTCTGGCTTGCCAGGCTCCTTTCCTTGTCAGCTGAGGTCCCCACAGTGGGCAGCTCCCATGGTTGTGAGCTAGGGGTGGGCATTTTGGTAGCAGCTGGTCCATTTGCATTTGGGTTTGGGATAGGAGGGGGAGGGAAATGTTCTCATCTCTCAACCTTGGAAGCCCCACCCCCTGGCAGTGGGTCTAGGGATGGTACAGTACATGCGTCTGTCTGCATGTGTCAGTGTGACAGCGAGTGTGTGTGTTACATGCTGCTGCCCTGGGAGTCCCTGTACATTTAAATCCAGTGGGTGGGGAGGTGGGGGTGGGGATTGCAAGGCGGAGTGGGGGGGGTGGGCTGGGATCTCCTTGGTTCCTTCTCCTTCCTTCTGAGGGAGCAGCTCAGGTTCCCAGCTGGCGATGGATGGTCAGGCCTGAGGGGGGATGCTGAGGCCGCTAGCTCCTTCTCACTCTCTCTGCGGAGACAGATGCAGCTGCCGGGGCCCTGTCCCCCGGCACCATCCCAGCACCACCCCAGCCTCCTCTCCTGCCTCTTCCCACCAGGTCAGTGACCCTGCAGCCCAGGAGGAGCTTTGGGGTGGCAGGGAGGGACTAACTCCTTTGGAAACTTGCCAGTGGTGGGGCGCATCAAGAGGAATGGGGAGGGGGGGACCCAAGTTCCTTCTCTTGCTTTCTTCCTAAAGCCCCAATGGAGAGAAGCAGTGGGTGGGGCTGTGGAGAATTGGGGAATGCCCAGGTTGGATCCTGGCAGGTATAGAGACCCAGATATGGCTTGCTGAATGGTTGTGGGTTCAATGTCCGTGTCTGAGCATTGGAGATGGGTGCGTGGGGCTCTGTAGAGACAGTTCAGACATCTTTGAGGTTGGAGTTTTTCTAGGCAGAGTGGCGAAGTGAAGCTAGATGGGCGTGTCTGATTTTGGGGTGCCTGGAATCTGTTGAGGTGCTGGAGAAAGAATCAGGTTCCTATGGAGAGACCTAGGCTCAGGCAGGCTGAGCCCAAGGTGTGTCTGGTGATGGTAGGAGATGTGCTGGTTCTGGTCGAGCATGCCTTTCCAGGCTTGTCAGGAGCCTTCAGGAACTCTCGGGGACAGTGACTTTGTGGTCTATTTGGCAGTAAGGAACATTGACTCTGGGCAATGTGGCTGGAGTTTGTGGGTTCCCAGAAGCCCTGTAGAATGGCTGCGGGGGTCCTTGAGCGCTCTGATACTGCGACAACTGTTTGGAATGCACCATCCATACACAAAGGTATATAGATTTTTCTAAGAAATTAAGCTATAGCTTTTAACAGATTCTTAAAGGGGTGGGTCTGTGCTCTCTTTTGACAAGAATCACTGCTCCCCAACCTCCATCAAGGGCTCCATTTCTTGTCCTTTGGTTTCCTCCATGTCTGTAGGTCCTACGAGACCCCATGTATGGAGGGGGTGCTTGGAGGGTATGTTTTACCTGGGTGCTGCCACGTTACCACAAGAATGAAATAAAAGGAATTGGGGTGTGTGCACCCCTGAACGTGCGAATCCGTGTGCATGTACACTGGTGCCTTGGTGTGTCTGGGGGAGAGATGGGGTTAATCCTCTCCTCATTCTTTTCTAGCTGCAATGCTTCCTTCTCCATCTTTCTGTCTCCTCCCCTTCCACAAGGCTCCTGGGGCCAAAAGTCCCCTCCACAGATAGAAAACTGGTTCCTTCCAGACCAAAGCTGCCAGGGCGGGGGCGGGGTAAGGGTGCGAGACTGTAGCCCGTAGCCCATGGTGACACAATGGAGCAGGAGCGGAGAATGCCTCCACCCCTTCACAAGAAGAGAAAGAAGGTGAAAGGACATATATGGTGTAGGTGGGGGCTAAGCTATGGTGGGCCCCACTGCTTGGTTCTTTTAACTTTCCAATTCTTCTGGAGCCCCACTGAGAAGGCCCCCCTAAACCTCTTCTCTTTAATAACCCCCCCTTGTTGGGGACATAGTTCCTAAAATTCTCTCTCTCTGAGCATTATGCTGGCTTGGCATTTTTCCCACTCCCTCCTTAATCATCTGCCATGTCCTCAGGAAGATAAACTCCACCTTCGTGTAAGGAGGAGCTGGGGCAGACCCTGGCACACTGGCTTGGCAGCCAAAACTCAACCAAGACAACAAACAAATAAAGAGTGCAGTGCACACTCAAGACCAAACATGGTAATTAAAAATTCTCCTGCTCTCCAGGAACGCGAGGCTTAGCATTACTGTTCCTATTTCCATCCTTGTTGACAGTCTCTGGGTGACTGAGGCCCTGTCCTCGCCTTTTGGGAGAAGGCCAGTGTTCGGGGGAGGGGCTGAGCTGGGACTAAGGTTTTGCTTTAGCTGATTTCTCTTGGCTCTGAGACTAGAGTGGCGCCATCTCTTTTGGGGTGTGGTCTGTGTGCTGAGGGTGGCCTCCTCTGGGAATGCTGGGGAAGGGGGTTCTGATCAAGCCTTCAGTCCTGAGGCAGGAGGAGAGGCAAGGTGACCCCTAGGGCTCTCTGCTCTCTAGCACCAGTGACGCCAACAGGCGGTGCCCCCAGCCCATTACCTCAATGGAAACTGGCAAATAATGAGGCCCCAAGAGGGGGCCCAGAGTGCGTCAGCCACCCCCAATTCTGTACCTCCTCTGCCCTCGGGACACTCTTTGTCTAGGTAGCAGAGAGGGAAATGTTGCTCACCCTGTTCTCGTCATCCCTCTTCGTGCCACTTTTGGGGGTATTGTCTATTAATGGGCCAGAAGATACAGCAAGGATGAGCTTGGGTTTTGTACCCCTGGACAGCTGAGTAAGTTTTGCATTTTCCCCTTTACCAGTGCCTCCCCAATATGCCTATTCTTAAGGGTCTCCAGGGACACTTGTCAAACATGCAGATGCCCAGGCTCCACCTCTGGTCTATGGAATGAGACCCCAGGGCCAGGGCCTGGGATCAGTTTTCTAACGATGCTCAGGTAGTTTCTTGAATCAGCCAGTTTGGGAATGGCTGCGTTTGTGCTGCAGTTAGGCTCCTAAAAAGTGTGCTGGCTGCGTGTTTTTGTTTGCTTCTGCCAAAGGATTTCATATCTCACGAATTTATTTGATCACTTTAGAACTGTATTGTTATCTTGTCATAGTTCTTTTGCTGCTGGTGGTTCCTGATTTATTTTTGTTTTTTTCAAGTTTACCCATTTCTTTCTTCTAAGACTAAGAGAGAGAAACAAGCACCCCAACAGGATCATCACACTGAAATCCATCCCCGCCTCAGCCAGCCTTAGATCACGGGCACACGCATACCTACCACATTCAGGGAGGTCTTTGGATGTGAACCCAGAACCTTAGCATGTGGGTCAGACTTGCAGAATGATAGCTTACCACTGTAAGGTAACACTTCCCAGCCCCCAATTCCCGATTCTTAAACTTCCTCTCCCCAATCTCTCTGTCCAGAAGTCAACCATCAGGGCCAGCAAGTGGTGTAGTGGTTAAGGTGTTGGACTCCCACATCGCAGACTGCAGTTCGAGTCCTGGACTTGGTGGCTTGCTTTCTCACTTTACCTTTCTCTCTTTCTCTGTCTCTCTCTGGTCAAATTAAATAATAAATAAATAAATAAATAAATAAATAAATAAATAAATAAAATGAAAGAAACAATTCTTTTTTTTAAAAAAAGAAAGAAGTCTGGACCAGCAGTTAGCGTAATGGCTGTCGCTGAATGTGCGTGTAGCCAACCGCAGTTCGAGTCCCAGACCCGGTGGCTTAAACTCACACTGGGCATGTGTGCATGCGTGCCCAAGATCCCAAGAGGAGAATGGAGGAGAAGGGATTGCTGCATGGCCATCTTCCCTGGGAGGGTGATTTCTCGCTTGCTATCTGTCTTTCTGGCAAGCGCACGAACACTATAGCAAAAACCTCTCCAAAAAAAAAAGAAAGAAAGAAATCAACTACCTGGGACCAGCAGATGGCATAATGGTTACGTTGCTGGACTCTCACATAGTCAACTGCAGTTTGAGTCCCAGACCCAGTAGCTTGAAACTCATGCCGGGAGTATATGCGTACCCCTGCCCAAGATCCTGAAAGAATGGAAGAGAAAGAATGCGCTGTGGTCATCCCCCCATGGGGTGATATTTTACTTTTTTGTCTCTCTCTCTCTGGCGAGTGCATGAGCAAAAATCTCTCTAAAAAAAGAAAAGAAATCAATCACCCCTAAATTATAAACCTAAATTCAGAAGCATCTGGCACCTCTGGTACTTAAAGCAAGTTGATGAAGAATCCTCCTGCCATGCAACTTGCCATAACCTATAGTATCCCTTGTAAAACATGCTCTCCTAGAGAGGACCTGCCTCTGGCGTTACCTCGTGTATGGAGAAGAGGATGAATGGAGGTCTGGGTTGGCCAGGATGTCTTCAGTTCTTGCTCATAGGCTGGCATTGCTGGGGTCATCGCATGTGTCTGCACATTGTCAATAAATAACGCATTGTGCATTACTGGGACCTAGACCCTTTCTGGGTGATGGAGAATCAGATGACAGATATATAAGGCTTTTTCTTTTTCTTTTTCTTTTTTTTTTTTTTTTTAACACGTTTTTGCCATAGGGTATGTGAGTTCACTAGAGAGATAGAGACAATGAGAGGAAAAGTGAAAAATCACTCCCCAGGGGGATGACCACCACAAACCTTTGTCCTCTATTCTCCCTCTGGGATTTTGGGCACACACACACACACACACACACACACACACACACAGACGTGCCCAGGGTGATTTTTAAGCCACCAGGTTCGGCACTCAAACCATGCTCGGCCAT
>NW_006204601.1:1018404-1019834 GCF_000334495.1 Tupaia belangeri chinensis
TGAAGGAGATGGACAATAAATAAGTAAAAATAAGTTCATTATTTCAGATAGCGATATGTGGTAGGAAAAAAAATCAGAGATGCTATAGGGAGTCAAGAAGGAGCCCTTTGGTTTGGGTGGTCAGAGGCCTCTGAAGAGCTGTCAACATGCTAGGACCTTGATGGCCAGGGGTAAAAAGCAGGCAAGGATCTGGAGAAGAAAAAATCACAGCAGGATTGATGTTTAGAAAGGAGACCAGGGTGCCTGATAAGCAGTATAGTGGTTAAGGCAGCTAAATCCCACATGGCTGACAGCACAGTTCAAGCCCCAGACCTAGCAGATTAAACATGTCCGACATGTGTGCATGCATGCCTAAAATCTGACTCGAGAATGGAGAAGGGATTGCAGCATGGCCATTTCCCCTGAGAGTTGGTTTCTCACTTTCCCCCTCTCTGTCTCTGGAGTGCACACACACTATAGCAAATTTTAAAAGAAAGAAAGAAGTCTAGAGGGCTCTGGAGAATAACAGGCAAGGAGAGGAAGGTCAGAAAGGGAAGCAGGGCCAGATCATGTGAGGCCTTGGAGGCCAAGGGCAAGAGTTTGGATTTCATGCTTTAAGTAAGAGAGAGGCATCATTGAGTTTCTGCTGTAAAAAGATCACTCTGACAGCTGTGTCAAGAACTGGCTGTAGGAGGTGAGAGTGGAAGGAAGTAGTTCTGATAAGAGCCTGTGTCTGAAATCCAAGGAAGAAATGATGGTACCTCAGGGCTGGCAGGTGGCATGCTGGTTAAGGGCCCTGGACTCCCACATGGCCGACTATGGTTCAAGTCCCAGACCTGGTGGCTTGCTTTCTCACTTTCCCTCTCTCTCTCTCTCGCTCTGTTCTTCTCTGGTCAAATTAAGATAAATAAATAAAGTTAAATAAAATAGTTCTTTAAAAAAAATGATACTGCCTCAGTCTAGGGAGATAGCAGAAGAGATGGATGTGCACTAGTATAGGCTGGGGGGAAGGGGGTGTTCTCTAGCCATCTCTTTATACCCTTCAACAGCCATTCTGAACTCTGGATATTTTATCCATTGTTTTCCCATTGTGCAATCTGAGAGCAGTCTCCAAGGAATGAGCAATCGGTCTCCTTGGGCTCTAAATGCCACCACCTCAGCCTGGAGCCACTCTTCCTGGAATATCAGATTTTTTTTTTTCTTTCTTTTTTTTTTTTTTGCCTAATGACATGTGTGCTTGCCAAGAGAGAGCAGGAGGTTGAGTACCACCCATGGGGGAATGATCATTCCACAATCCCTTCTCCATTTCTCCCTCCTTTCAGGATTTTGGTCACACACGCACACGTGCCTAGTATGTTTTTCCAGCCACCAGATCTGGAACTTGAACTATGCAGTCGACCATATAGGATCCAGCTGCCTTAGTGATTAGGCCACTTGCTGGTCCTCAGGAA
>NW_006204601.1:1020004-1024575 GCF_000334495.1 Tupaia belangeri chinensis
CTGTGATCTGTTTATTTATTTAGTTCCTTAGTTTGTTATAAAGTGCATGAGCTTGCAAGAGAGAGAAAGGGAAAGTGAGAAAACACTCCCTAGGGGGGATGGCCACGCCATAATCCCTTCTCTTCCATTCTCTGGGATTTGGGGCATGCACACAGGCACCTAGAATGTCTTTCTTTCTTTCTTTCTTTCTCTTTCTTTTGTTCTTTCTTTCTTTCTCTTTTTAGAGAGAGGTTTCTGTCATAGGGCACATGTGCTCATCAAAGAGACAGACAGAAAGTGAGAAATCACCCCCAGAGGGGATGGCCACACCACAATCTCTTCTCCTCCATTCTCTCAGGATCTTGGAAATGCATGCACATGTGTGCCTGGCTTGAGTTTTAAAGCCACCGAGTCTGGGCCTTGAACCACAGTCGACTATGTGGCAGTCAAGTTTTCTGTCATAGGGCACATGTGCTCATCAAAGAGACAGACAGAAAGTGAGAAATCACCCCCAGAGGGGATGGCCACACCACAATCTCTTCTCCTCCATTCTCTCAGGATCTTGGAAATGCATGCACATGTGTGCCTGGCTTGAGTTTTAAAGCCACCGAGTCTGGGCCTTGAACCACAGTCGACTATGTGGCAGTCAAGTGACATAATCATTACACCATCTGCTGGTCCTCCTGGCAAGCCACCAGGTCCAGGACTCGAATACACAGTCAGCCATGAGGGATTCAACTGCCTTAACTTCCATACCACTGGCTGGCCCTGTTATCTACTTATTTTAAAATTTATTTATTTATTTATTTAATGAAAGAGTGGGGAAGGGAGAGAGAAAGACAAGCACCCTCAACAGGGTCTCAGGTACAGTCCTCTTTGCCAGCCTTGCTGGCTGGCCAGGATCATGTGTGCCCAGCATGTATAAGTCAGTCCAGGAATGGAACCTCAATCTTGTATGTGGCTTTCAGCATTGCAGAGCAGCCTGCAGCTGCTGCACCAGCCCAGCTGGGCACATTGCCATATTTATTCTTGAGAGGGGGGAAAGTGGGAAAAGACTCTGAGGTCAAGGAGGGTACTTAGTGATACACCCATCTGAGGGAAGCTAGGATGAAAACTAGAAAGCAGAGTCCGGATGTCCACTTGGAGGCTGTGGATGAGTCTTTGTTCTATTTTAGTTTTTCTGCCAACTCCCAAACCCAGCTCCACCCACCCTGGAGCTGCTCCTCTGACTTACAAACTCCTGGCCCTAGCTGTACATCAAAGGGATGAGGACTGCACCCCCTACCTCCAGGTTCCCCATTATGTGCTCCCTTTTCCCACCTTTTTTTTTTGGATAGGTTTTTCCGCTATAGGGTGCTCGCCAGACAGACAGAGAGAGACAGAGAGACAGCGAGAAATCACCCCCCTTCTCCTCCATTCTCCTCTCAGGATCTTGGACACGCACGCACATGCGCCCTGTGTGAGTTTTAAGCCACTGGGTCCAGGACGAGAACCACGGTCGACTACGTGGGAGTCCAGCGACATAGCCATTACGCTAACTGCTGGTTCCCCCACCTTTCTTGAACTTACTCTTTCCATCTCCTTTCCCAGACTCTCCGACTCTTCTGTACCTCAAAGTCATTTAGCAAGTTGGTTAAAATGCAAATTCCTGAGTTTCCTCCTCAGTGGGATTCTAAATCCTCCAGATCCCATTCCTTGCAATGCCCGCCCCCCAAGTTGTGTTTCTGCTGAAGGCTTTGAGGGAGCTTTGTAAACTCCAAGGGGCAAGGCTGTTGGAAAAATGGAGGGGATAAAGACAAAGCTTCCAGGAAGAGACTCCGGAATCTGCTCAGACAGGTTCTGGGAATACAGCAGTCTTTCGTCTCAGGGTCTTATTGGAGGCCAGAGATGGAGGGCATTAGGACCTGGAGTGGAGTGCCATGCTCTAAAAGTCCATTGTGCCCTTCTGGGCTGGTGCTTATCTGCAAGGCTGCAATATGGTACCTCCTAGGGGCTGCCATCAGGGATGCACCCCAGACTCACCTCTGACCTCTCTCTGCAGCTCAGGTCCCAGACAGTGATGAGCAGTTTGTCCCTGATTTCCATTCAGAAAACTGTAAGTAGAGGGCCCTGGGGAGAGGGAAGAGGGGGAGGGGAGGGCAGGAAATGAGTCATAGGGATGCAGAATCTCTAAGATCAGCTTATTCTCCCCTAAAGAAAAGGGTAAAGGTCAGGGCTCCCCAGTTTTGGGTATGAATTCAAAGACCTAGGAAGTAACGAGGAACCTTGTTTCAAGTCCAGGGCCCGATCTGTCCTAGCTGTGTGACTTTGGAACAGACATTTGATCTCTGACCTATCATTTTTTTCTGGCTGAGGTGAAGGGCTCAGATCTGTTCAGTAGGGACCAGTTCTAATGTTCTGAGTTACCTTCATGCAACCAGGGTGATGCTATGCCCCAGGAGACATTTGGCAATGTCTGTACACATTTGTGGTTGTCCCAACTGGAGGTAGGACACTAGTGGGCATCTAGTGGGTGGAGGCCGGGGATACTGCTTAAAAAGTCATCCTACAGTGCTCAGGACAACCACCCATCTCACTCTGCAGTATAAAAAATTATCTGCCCCAGGGAACCAGCAGTTAGCGTAATGGCTATGTCGCTGGACTCCCACGTAGTCAGCCGCGTTTCACATCCCGGACCGGTGACTTAAAACTCACGCCGGGAGCATGCGCGTGCGTGCCCAAGATCCCGAGAGGAGAATGGAGGAGAAGGGATTGCGGCGTAACCATCCCCCCTGGGGGGTGATTTCTCGCTTTCTGTCTCTATGTCTCTCTCTGTCTGTCTGGTTCTCTGTCTGTCGGGTGAGCGCATGAGCCCTACAGCGAAAAAAACTCTTAAAAAAAAAAAAAAAAAGATCTGCCCCAAATGTCAATAGTGCCCCTATTGAGAAACCCTGCTTCTATGTCAGACCCTTGGCTCTCAACTGACTTCATCAAAGAAACAAAACAGAGCACAAGTACTCGAAAATGGCGGGTACCTGAAGAGCCAAGTACAGGACCCTCGACTGGGCTTCAGGAAGACCAAATCTCCCTCACCCCATCCTGGAACCAACTCTGCCTACTCAGCCCAGTGGCTGGAGTTGGGGAACCCAGCAGGGGCTGCAGGAAAGGCCAGTGTTCTTCACAGATAATTAGGAGCATGTGTATAATGTTATTCAGCTGACATTCAAGTGGGCTAATATCCAACCTTACCCAGAAAAAGAAAGATTCTTTATATCCCCAAATAAGAAAACATTTCCATCCCTCGGAATTTTCCAGAGCATTCAGGAAAGCCACAGACCCTAAGTTGGAAGTGCTTGTCTTAACGAAGATGTTTCCTGGGATTTTGGATTACCTTAAATGTTGAACTTCAGACAGCTTTTTGGGGTTACTATTGGTCATCAGCCTGATGTATAAAACTAGACATAATGTAAATAGCCAAAATGTTCTTAATAATACCTGACTATGGATCTCAGAAAACTGACACCCAGAGAGGGGAGGCAGTATACCCGTCATACAGCCCATCCTCAGAGAGCAGAGACGTCAGAAGTCCTGCCAGCCCCTTGTGTGACGTGTTCTGGCCTTGCTTTGGCCCCCACCCAACTTCCCGCAGTAGCTTTCCACAGCCCCACCACCAGGATCAAGAAGGAGCCCCAGAGTCCCCGCACAGAACCGGCCCTGTCCTGCAGCAGGAAGCCACCACTCCCCTACCACCATGGCGAACAGTGCCTTTATTCCAGGTGAGCCCCAGCTCAGCTCTCTGAAGGGTAGGGTAAGGGTGTCAGGAGGAGGGAGGTGGGGGGAAGGGAGGCCCCATGAGCAGAGGCAGCAGTTGAGATGCAAGTTAGAAAACAGAAATGACCGCCTGGCTCCTGTAAGAAAGCAATACAGTTCAGGGTTTCTTGTTAGTAGTAAGGGTGGAAGTTGCAGTGGAGGGCTTCAGGATGTTAAGGCAGAAGAGAGTTTGCTTCCGAGAGCCCTCCCCCCTAGACCACTTGCTCTGGACTGGTGTTGTCAAGATAGGGCCCACACTTCAGGACTGATGAAAGGAGAGAGAATTCTCATGGGGCTGACTCTGTGGCACCTGCCCTTCCCTTCCTAGCCCCCTTTACTCTCCCTTCTCCCATAATCCCTGTGGCCTCACTTCTCTGGGGATGAAGGGTTCAAAGAAGCTTGCCCAGCTTCTCTGCCCCCTCATCCCTGTCTCCTCCTCAACTCCAGTGCCTATGACTCCCCCAGACAAATCGCCATCAAGTCCCCTGCCCCCGGTGCCCCAGGACAGTCGCCTTTGCAGCCCTTTCCCCGAGCAGAACAACGGAGTTTCCTGAGATCCTCTGGCACCTCCCAGCCCCACCCTGGCCATGGGTACCTCGGGGAGCACAGGTAAGGAGACAGAGAAACCCAGGTACCTGTGGGCCTAGGTCTCACCATTATTCCCTCTGTCCTTGAGTGTTCTCCACAGAAACCTGGAGTGATGGGGAGGTAGGGAGGAAGGGATACTAGCCATGGGGCCATTAGGTGGTGAGGTGGTTAAGGCACTGGACTCCCACGTGGCTGACTGAGGTGGCCACACTTCC
>NW_006204601.1:1024947-1067308 GCF_000334495.1 Tupaia belangeri chinensis
AAAAGAAAAATCTACAACTATGGGGCCATTAGGTGGTGAGGTTGTTAAGGCACTGGACTCCCACGTGGCTGACTGAGGTGGCCACACTTCCACTCCACAGTCTGCTCTACAAGCCTGGGAGTGACAGGCTCAAAGAGGGACTGATTTAAGATTCTTTTCTTTTCTCCATCCAACCACATCCAGCTCCGTCTTCCAGCAGCCCCTGGACATTTGCCACTCCTTCACATCTCAGGGAGGGGGCCGGGAACCCCTCCCAGGCCCCTACCAACACCAGCTGTCGGAGCCCTGCCCACCCTACCCCCAGCAGAGCTTCAAGCAGGAATACCATGATCCCTTGTATGAACAGGCCAGCCAGCCAGCTGTGGGCCAGGGTGGGGTCAACGGGCACAGGTACCCAGGGGCAGGGGTGGTGATCAAACAGGAGCAGACGGACTTTGCCTACGACTCAGGTAAGAGACTCTCCTGGGAGGGCATGGAGGAATTTTGTGGGATTACCAGGTTAGGGTAACATGATCAAATGAACAGTTTAGCCCAGGATTCCTCCCCATACTTTTTTTTTTCCCTTAGCAGAGAAAGAGTGAGAAAGCACCCCCCCCCAATGGGGCTTGGTCACACCATAGCCCTTTTTCCTTCATTTCTCTGTCCCATCAGGATTTTGGAGCCAAATGCACATGTGCCGAGTGTGTTTTTCAGGCCACCTGGGCTAGGAATCAAACCTCTCTTGGCCATGTGGGATCAGCTCCCAACACATAGCACTTAATCACTGTATTAGGGGACTGGTCCTCTTGCTACAGGTTTTTTGCTTTTCTGTCCAGTTATTTACCAGTTCATTCATCCAGCCCACCCACTTACTTGGTTTCATAATTTGAAAAGAATAGCCATTTAATTGTAATCAGCAAACTTATGTTCAGATGAAAGGTAATGGATGTAGTTCTTTGTCCTTTGGTAGCTTGTGACTTAATAAGAAAGTCAAGATATTTGGGACCAGCAGTTAGCGTAATGGCTATGTCGCTGGACTCCCACGTAGTCAACTGTGGTTCGCGTCCTGGAGCCGGTGGCTTAAAACTCACACTGGGCGTGTGTGCGTGCGTGCCCAAGATCCTGGGAGGAGAATGGAGGAGAAGGGATTGCGGTGTGACCATATCCCCTGGGGGGTCATTTCTCTCTTTTGTCTGTCTGTCTCTGTCTGGCTGGCGCAGACGCCCTATAGCATAAACCTCTTTAAAAAAAAAAGAAAAAAGAAAAGTCAAGATATAACAAAATTTGGGGAGGGTTTGTTTTTTCTTAAATGCCAAAGGGTGCGTGTGTGGTGTGTGTGCTGGGGGTGGGGGCTATAGGGAGAGTACCCCACAATGAGGCCTGCTTACATTACAGTCCTTTTCCCTCCATTTCTCCATCCCATCCGGGTCCTGCAGGCGAGTGCATGGCATGTTTTGTCAAGCTAGCAAGGCCAGCACTCCAACCCTGGTTGGCCATGTGGAATCCAGCTTCTGCCCAGTGTCAACCGCTGCACTACAGGGCCAGCTCAATTTGGGGTTTTAATAACCTACTAAAACCAAAGTACTATGCCAGGAACAGGCATTCTGGCAGTTGGGGAGAAAACGATGAATAGATGTGTCATTGGTCCCTGTACCCCCAGGAGTTTAAAAATACAAAGAGATTTGACAGAAAAGAAACATGAACTTGAAATTAGCCAGGTTTATAGTCCCCAATAGGAACGCAGGGTTAATGTGTGGTTTCCACATCCTGTTTGAGCCTCTGAGTTGACAGATGACCACCCTGGCCAAAGCTGGGTACTGGAAGTAGGGACTGCATTAAATCTAATTCTATCTGGTGTTGACAGGATTGAGATACACTCAGCCATATTCATAAACAGCTGTAGTTCAAAGTCCTGTGTGCAGCGAGGGCATTTCTCAGCTAGGAAGGACCCAGAAAACCCTTTCCTTCTGGCTCCTGTTACATTGGTACTATCCCCAGTCTGAGTTTATCTGCAAATTTGCAGAGATTAGAGCAGGTTCAGAGCTGGCTAGAACTTTAGAATTTATTTTTTTTCTGATACCTACAGTCTTTTAGGGGCAGGGGAATGACCAGAGTGAGAACCGGATGGGCTCTCCTGTCCTCAAACCCAGGGCGTGAGCGTGAGCCTTAGCCAGGCTTGGCAGTGAGAGGAAGGGAGGAGGAGGTAGACGCTCTTGCCGCTGACCTTCAAAGGCTGGAAACCGGAGGGGATCGTGTTACATGCCCTTGAACTCCTGCCCCTCCCCCTCAGCTTCTCCTGAATGGAGTCAGGAATTTCATTCACAAAATGGAGGCATGAATGAGCCCACCCTCCGCCTCCTCCCGGAGGTGTCAGGTTTCACCATCTCATTCATAGGTGGGAGTGGAGTGGGGGAGGCGAGAAGGGGTTGGAACTTCTACGGGTGGCTTCACAACCACCTCCCGGAGGTGGAGTTGGGAGATTTCTGTCCTATGGAACGGAATGAGGTGGAATGTGCTCTGCTGAGAGGCCTGAAAAAACGTGGCCCAATGCCCATTGCCTCTTCCTCAGATGCACACGGGTTGTCTGCTTGTCTGTCTCTTGCACACACACATACACGCGCGCGCATGCACAACCCAAGGGCCGGGAACCCGACCTGACCTGCTGACCGGACGTTTGCCCATTCCGAGGGAGTCTTAGGCGTGGACACCAAACCCTTTCCCCGGAGGTTCATCTCGCCCTGCCCTCCCCCTGAACTCACAGGAAACAGCTGCTCCCTGGAATCCTGGGCCTGGTGGAACAGCTTGCCCAGCCCTGGCTGCTGCCATCATGCACCCACCCAGCCGGCAGGCTGAGGGGCTCACCTCACACTCCCTCTGGGGGTGCCTCCCCTGGGATTTGGTGGTGGGCTGACCACTGGGGAAAGGACAGTCACCGGAAGGGCTGGCAGGAAGAACTTTTTCAAAGTGTGTAGGCCTTCCTCCTCCCCTCCCCTGCCCCCAGCGCTGGCCCAGCCACCTGTAATGACACCCTTTCTCCCCTGCAGATGTCCCTGGGTGTGCATCAATGTACCTCCACACAGAGGGCTTCTCCGGGCCCTCTCCAGGTGATGGGGCCATGGGTAAGGCACCCCTCTTCCCCTGCCAAGCCCCCAAGATGAGGGGAGAGCTTCCCTGGCTAAGAGTCCCTCTGGACTCCTAGGTCCCAGATCTGAGCAACCCCCAACTTCCTCCACAGGCTATGTCTACGAGAAACCCCTGCGACCATTCTCAGATGACGTCTGCGTTGTCCCTGAGAAGTTTGAAGGTCAGAGAAGGAGAGTGGGGGTCTCACCTCCCATCTCCTGCCCTCTACCATCTACCTATCCCTGTAGGAATCACATTACAGTTCACTATGTCACACTCTTGGGGGGAGGGGAGTAAACCCCACACCTAATTCCTGTTTTCCAGGAGACATCAAGCAGGAAGGGGTTGGTGCATTCCGAGAAGGGCCTCCCTACCAGCGCCGGGGTGCCTTGCAGCTGTGGCAGTTCCTGGTGGCCCTGCTGGATGACCCAACAAATGCCCATTTCATTGCCTGGACAGGCCGGGGGATGGAGTTCAAGCTAATCGAGCCTGAAGAGGTGGGCCTGTCAGATGTCCCCACTTCTCTCTGCCAACAGCTGTAGGGCCTGGAGACGAGAGAACTGGGAAGAGCAACACAGGACCGCACTGCCATCCTGGCTTTCCCTATCCCGGACTCCCACCAAGCCTGCATCCCATGCTAGTTGAGGGGCTTACTTAGCACTTTGCACAAGAATTTTAGGTGTTCCTTCTGCCCTGCTCCCCATTGTCTTTCTGATGAGGCAGCGTCTCCACCCCAAAACTCTTCCTCTTTTGTCCCAGGTTGCCAGGCTCTGGGGCATTCAGAAGAACCGGCCGGCCATGAATTACGACAAGCTTAGCCGCTCACTCCGATACTATTATGAAAAGGGCATCATGCAGAAGGTCGGGCGTCCAGGGACAAGAGGCTGGAGGGGGGTGGCAATGGCCATGAGAAAGTGGCAGGGGCACGGGTCAGGAGAACATTTCTCAGCAATTGTGTAAGAGCAGATAATGAACCAGAGGGGTCAAGAAGTTGTTGACAGTCTCCAGGTCTCTGTCCCCCAAAGGTTCTAAGCAGTAACTGAAAGGCCCAAAACATAGAGATTGTGACTAGGCATCAACAAGGACTATCAAGGAAACCATCATGGGGGAGATACATGCCCTGCATTTGTCTGGACGCTGAGAAGTGCTGTGCCCCCACCCCTGTACTTAGTGGGGGCTAGCTGGGCTGACCCGTCCCCTCTCTCCCCCCAGGTGGCTGGTGAGCGTTACGTGTACAAGTTTGTGTGCGAGCCCGAGGCCCTCTTCTCTCTGGCTTTCCCGGACAATCAGCGTCCAGCTCTCAAGGCTGAATTTGACCGGCCGGTCAGTGAGGAGGACACGGTCCCTTTGTCTCATTTGGATGAGAGCCCCGCCTACCTCCCGGAGCTGGCTGGTCCTGCCCAGCCCTTTGGTCCCAAGGGTGGCTATTCTTACTAGTCTGCAGCCACAGGAGGTGCTGCCCTGTGTACATATAGATGAGTTTGATGTTGGGGAAACCGTCATTCTGAAACCCACAGATGCCTCTGGGGCAGATTCCATCAGTTGCCTGGGCCCAAACTTTGGGAAGGAAAAGTGGGGAACCAGCAAGTCTACAGACAGTCTCATAAACTTCCCTCATCCTGGCAGGGGGGTATGGGGTTCACTGAGCCCCCGATCTCCCACTGTGGGGAGACAAGCCTGGACTCTGCTTTCTGCCCCAAGCTGTGGCCCTGGGGGGCCCTGTGTCAGTTTTTGGTGCTCTGTGTTCCAGAGGCAGGGAGAGGGTAAGAAAGGAGGATGGGATGGGGAGAGGGGTAGAGCCAGGGAGAGGCGTCCTGCTCCAAGGGACCCTTCGCCTCTGAGGAGAGGCCTCTTCCTGGGCCCAAGCCTGGGGTCTACCTTCAGCTTCACCACATCTGCCAGACTTTACTAATAAAGGCCCTGCTTCTCCTGTTAGTTGTGTGTCCTTTTTGTTGCCACGGGGGAGGGACTAGAGGGTAGAAAAAGCTCTAACTTTGGGGGTAGGTGGCTAGAGTTTGGAGCCTACTCCTCTGTTTAATTTCCCAGATGGATTTAGAAAAAGGCAGGACCATCAGATGCCATAATGGTTACATTGCTGGACTCCATGCAGTCAACCGCAGTATGAATCTCAGACCCGGTGAAACTCGTGCCGTGTGTGTGTGTGTGTGTGTGTGTGTGTGTGTGTGTGTATGTATGCCCAAAATCCCAAGAGGAGAAAGGATTACAGTGTGGTCATTCCCCGGGGGGGTGGGGGTGTGTTTTCTCACTTTCTGTTTCTTTGTTTCTGTCTCTCTCTGGCAAGTGCACATGCCCTATAACAAAAATCTCTAAAAATAGGCAGTTCATCTGACTGTTTTTCCTCAGAAAAGTGGGCTTAGTGATATATGCTCTAGCCCCCTTCTAGAACTGTTGTGAGGATCCTGAAATAATGGATGAAGGTTACTTTTTATCTGGATGGACACCCATTGGCATGGTCCCTGCTGTGGTGTCCCTGCCCTTGGCTAGGCCAGGTGAGCAAATGAGCTGCAAGGCCCTTCCTCCTGGGCTTCTTCAGGCTGGATCACAGCTCCCTGTGTTATCACAGCTGCTCCTACAGCCTTGCTGCCCTGGCTCAAGGTGACTATTTGAGCTGGTGATGGGGACAAGTGTTTGTCTGGAGAACAGGCCAAAGGAGAAAGACACTCAGGTAAGAAAGTACGGGAGGGAACCACAGATGGCATAATGGTTACGTCGCTGGACTCCCATGTAGTTGCCTCTATTTGAGTCCCAGATCCGGTGACTTAAACATGCCGGGAGACCAGCAGATGGCATAATGGTTATGTCACTGGACTCCCAAGTAGTTGACCACAGTTCAAGTCCTGGACCTGATGACAAAACTCACACGGGGCATGTGTGCGTGTGTGCCCAAGATCCCGAGAGGAAAATGGAAGAGAAGGGGGTGTGGCTTGACCATCCCCCCTAGGGGGTGATTTCTTGCTTTCTGTCTCTCTGGCAAGCACACACCTATAGCAAAAATCACTCTTAAAAACAAAAACAAAAAAACACCTCATGCCAAGTGCGTGTGCATACGTGCCCAAAATCTCTCTCCAGTAAAAAACCAAAAGTGCAGTAAAGGCTAGAGCAAGCTGGGATTCTGGCTAGTGAAGACCAGATTTTAGGGGGAGAGTGAAAAATAAATTGGATTCTCCTTGCCAAATTTGGGAAAGAACTTAGTCCTAGGAGTAAGTAGAAAAGACAAAAGTTGGGGCCAACCGTGGCATGGAGGTTAAGGCAGCTGGATGCTACACAATGGACTGCACAGTTTGAGTCCTGGACCAGCAGCTTGTAAAAGCACGCTGGGCCTGTGAGTATGCTAAAATCCAGAGAGAAATGGAGAAAGGATTGCAGAGTGACCATCCCCATGGTGGGGCTTTCTCACTTTACCTCTCCCTCCATCATCCTGTTGAGCACACGCAACCACTAGTAAAATTTAAAAAAAGAAAAAGACCAAGTTGAAAAGTGAAGCCACCTACAGAAGGAGTATGATTGAGTAGATATAATGGGGTGGCTGAGGAGGTGGGAAGGGCAGAATGGGGGATGCCCTGTAAAAATGTTTTCCCAGACAGCAGGGTCAGGTAAGAATGGCGGCTGCTTATTCACCTGTGAAATCAGAACTACAGTTATGTGAGGGTGGCCGGTTGTGCAGAGCTTGGGCCAACTGTTAGCTGAACCACTTGTGCTGAAAGCCTCAGGGACCAACAGCAGCCTTCACAGGAAGGGATGCCTCTTGACCAATACACAAATAAAGATAACCTATTAATATTTTCTTCTAGAAAAACATCAATGCACTGACTTATAATTTAGAACAAGAAACAATTTTTTTTTATTACTACTACTCTTTTTATTAATTTGCTATAGGACACATGCACTTACCAGAGAGAGGAGACAGAGGGAAAGCGAGAAGGCAAGCCACCAGGTCTGGGACTCAAACTGGTCAGCCATGTGGGAGTCCAGTGCCCTAGCCACCACACCACCTGCTGGCCCCAAAAGCCTTTTTTCTTTATTCATGTGTGTATGAGGGCACATGTGTGACAAGGAGGGAGGGAGCATCTTCCACAGGTCTGATCACACTGCTATCCCCTTCCTCCAGTGTGTTGGATCTTGGGCACTTGCCCTTGTATCTGGCATATTTCAGGTCAACCAGACTGGGAATTCACACCATGATCGGGCACTACATGGAATCCAGCTTCTCTTGAGCAGTATACCACTGCTGTGCCACAGGTCCACATAAAAAAACAATTAAGAAAATAAGTTCTGAATGGGACCAGCAGTTAGTGTAATGGCTATGTCGCTGAACTCCCATGTAGCCGACTGTGGTTTGAGTCCCGGACCCAGTGGCTTAAACTCACACCGGGCACGTGTGCATGCGTGCCCAAGATCCCTCCAGAGGCAGGGAGAGGGTAAGAAAGGAGGATGGGATGGGGAGAGGGGTAGAGCCAGGGAGAGGCGTCCTGCTCCAAGGGACCCTTCGCCTCTGAGGAGAGGCCTCTTCCTGGGCCCAAGCCTGGGGTCTACCTTCAGCTTCACCACATCTGCCAGACTTTACTAATAAAGGCCCTGCTTCTCCTGTTAGTTGTGTGTCCTTTTTGTTGCCACGGGGGAGGGACTAGAGGGTAGAAAAAGCTCTAACTTTGGGGGTAGGTGGCTAGAGTTTGGAGCCTACTCCTCTGTTTAATTTCCCAGATGGATTTAGAAAAAGGCAGGACCATCAGATGCCATAATGGTTACATTGCTGGACTCCATGCAGTCAACCGCAGTATGAATCTCAGACCCGGTGAAACTCGTGCCGTGTGTGTGTGTGTGTGTGTGTGTGTGTGTGTGTGTGTATATGCCCAAAATCCCAAGAGGAGAAAGGATTACAGTGTGGTCATTCCCCGGGGGGGTGGGGGTGTGTTTTCTCACTTTCTGTTTCTTTGTTTCTGTCTCTCTCTGGCAAGTGCACATGCCCTATAACAAAAATCTCTAAAAATAGGCAGTTCATCTGACTGTTTTTCCTCAGAAAAGTGGGCTTAGTGATATATGCTCTAGCCCCCTTCTAGAACTGTTGTGAGGATCCTGAAATAATGGATGAAGGTTACTTTTTATCTGGATGGACACCCATTGGCATGGTCCCTGCTGTGGTGTCCCTGCCCTTGGCTAGGCCAGGTGAGCAAATGAGCTGCAAGGCCCTTCCTCCTGGGCTTCTTCAGGCTGGATCACAGCTCCCTGTGTTATCACAGCTGCTCCTACAGCCTTGCTGCCCTGGCTCAAGGTGACTATTT
This sequence comes from Tupaia belangeri chinensis, assembly GCF_000334495.1. Taxonomy (NCBI): domain Eukaryota; kingdom Metazoa; phylum Chordata; class Mammalia; order Scandentia; family Tupaiidae; genus Tupaia; species Tupaia belangeri. The sequence goes on from NW_006204601.1 coordinate 1,033,350, forward strand.
GAGCTGGTGATGGGGACAAGTGTTTGTCTGGAGAACAGGCCAAAGGAGAAAGACACTCAGGTAAGAAAGTACGGGAGGGAACCACAGATGGCATAATGGTTACGTCGCTGGACTCCCATGTAGTTGCCTCTATTTGAGTCCCAGATCCGGTGACTTAAACATGCCGGGAGACCAGCAGATGGCATAATGGTTATGTCACTGGACTCCCAAGTAGTTGACCACAGTTCAAGTCCTGGACCTGATGACAAAACTCACACGGGGCATGTGTGCGTGTGTGCCCAAGATCCCGAGAGGAAAATGGAAGAGAAGGGGGTGTGGCTTGACCATCCCCCCTAGGGGGTGATTTCTTGCTTTCTGTCTCTCTGGCAAGCACACACCTATAGCAAAAATCACTCTTAAAAACAAAAACAAAAAAACACCTCATGCCAAGTGCGTGTGCATACGTGCCCAAAATCTCTCTCCAGTAAAAAACCAAAAGTGCAGTAAAGGCTAGAGCAAGCTGGGATTCTGGCTAGTGAAGACCAGATTTTAGGGGGAGAGTGAAAAATAAATTGGATTCTCCTTGCCAAATTTGGGAAAGAACTTAGTCCTAGGAGTAAGTAGAAAAGACAAAAGTTGGGGCCAACCGTGGCATGGAGGTTAAGGCAGCTGGATGCTACACAATGGACTGCACAGTTTGAGTCCTGGACCAGCAGCTTGTAAAAGCACGCTGGGCCTGTGAGTATGCTAAAATCCAGAGAGAAATGGAGAAAGGATTGCAGAGTGACCATCCCCATGGTGGGGCTTTCTCACTTTACCTCTCCCTCCATCATCCTGTTGAGCACACGCAACCACTAGTAAAATTTAAAAAAAGAAAAAGACCAAGTTGAAAAGTGAAGCCACCTACAGAAGGAGTATGATTGAGTAGATATAATGGGGTGGCTGAGGAGGTGGGAAGGGCAGAATGGGGGATGCCCTGTAAAAATGTTTTCCCAGACAGCAGGGTCAGGTAAGAATGGCGGCTGCTTATTCACCTGTGAAATCAGAACTACAGTTATGTGAGGGTGGCCGGTTGTGCAGAGCTTGGGCCAACTGTTAGCTGAACCACTTGTGCTGAAAGCCTCAGGGACCAACAGCAGCCTTCACAGGAAGGGATGCCTCTTGACCAATACACAAATAAAGATAACCTATTAATATTTTCTTCTAGAAAAACATCAATGCACTGACTTATAATTTAGAACAAGAAACAATTTTTTTTTATTACTACTACTCTTTTTATTAATTTGCTATAGGACACATGCACTTACCAGAGAGAGGAGACAGAGGGAAAGCGAGAAGGCAAGCCACCAGGTCTGGGACTCAAACTGGTCAGCCATGTGGGAGTCCAGTGCCCTAGCCACCACACCACCTGCTGGCCCCAAAAGCCTTTTTTCTTTATTCATGTGTGTATGAGGGCACATGTGTGACAAGGAGGGAGGGAGCATCTTCCACAGGTCTGATCACACTGCTATCCCCTTCCTCCAGTGTGTTGGATCTTGGGCACTTGCCCTTGTATCTGGCATATTTCAGGTCAACCAGACTGGGAATTCACACCATGATCGGGCACTACATGGAATCCAGCTTCTCTTGAGCAGTATACCACTGCTGTGCCACAGGTCCACATAAAAAAACAATTAAGAAAATAAGTTCTGAATGGGACCAGATTTCTTGCTTTCTGTCTCTCTGGCAAGCACACACCTATAGCAAAAATCACTCTTAAAAACAAAAACAAAAAAACACCTCATGCCAAGTGCGTGTGCATACGTGCCCAAAATCTCTCTCCAGTAAAAAACCAAAAGTGCAGTAAAGGCTAGAGCAAGCTGGGATTCTGGCTAGTGAAGACCAGATTTTAGGGGGAGAGTGAAAAATAAATTGGATTCTCCTTGCCAAATTTGGGAAAGAACTTAGTCCTAGGAGTAAGTAGAAAAGACAAAAGTTGGGGCCAACCGTGGCATGGAGGTTAAGGCAGCTGGATGCTACACAATGGACTGCACAGTTTGAGTCCTGGACCAGCAGCTTGTAAAAGCACGCTGGGCCTGTGAGTATGCTAAAATCCAGAGAGAAATGGAGAAAGGATTGCAGAGTGACCATCCCCATGGTGGGGCTTTCTCACTTTACCTCTCCCTCCATCATCCTGTTGAGCACACGCAACCACTAGTAAAATTTAAAAAAAGAAAAAGACCAAGTTGAAAAGTGAAGCCACCTACAGAAGGAGTATGATTGAGTAGATATAATGGGGTGGCTGAGGAGGTGGGAAGGGCAGAATGGGGGGTGCCCTGTAAAAATGTTTTCCCAGACAGCAGGGTCAGGTAAGAATGGCGGCTGCTTATTCACCTGTGAAATCAGAACTACAGTTATGTGAGGGTGGCCGGTTGTGCAGAGCTTGGGCCAACTGTTAGCTGAACCACTTGTGCTGAAAGCCTCAGGGACCAACAGCAGCCTTCACAGGAAGGGATGCCTCTTGACCAATACACAAATAAAGATAACCTATTAATATTTTCTTCTAGAAAAACATCAATGCACTGACTTATAATTTAGAACAAGAAACAATTTTTTTTTATTACTACTACTCTTTTTATTAATTTGCTATAGGACACATGCACTTACCAGAGAGAGGAGACAGAGGGAAAGCGAGAAGGCAAGCCACCAGGTCTGGGACTCAAACTGGTCAGCCATGTGGGAGTCCAGTGCCCTAGCCACCACACCACCTGCTGGCCCCAAAAGCCTTTTTTCTTTATTCATGTGTGTATGAGGGCACATGTGTGACAAGGAGGGAGGGAGCATCTTCCACAGGTCTGATCACACTGCTATCCCCTTCCTCCAGTGTGTTGGATCTTGGGCACTTGCCCTTGTATCTGGCATATTTCAGGTCAACCAGACTGGGAATTCACACCATGATCGGGCACTACATGGAATCCAGCTTCTCTTGAGCAGTATACCACTGCTGTGCCACAGGTCCACATAAAAAAACAATTAAGAAAATAAGTTCTGGATGGGACCAGCAGTTAGTGTAATGGCTATGTCGCTGAACTCCCATGTAGCCGACTGTGGTTTGAGTCCCGGACCCAGTGGCTTAAACTCACACCGGGCACGTGTGCATGTGTGCCCAAGATCCCAAGAGGAGAATGGAGGAGATGGGATGGCGGCATGGCCATCCCCCCCTGGGGGGGGGTGATTTCTCGCTTTCTATCTCTCTTTTTCTGTCTTTCTGGTGAGCACATGTGCCCTATAGCAAAAATCTCTTGGGGAAACAAAAAAAAGTTGTTCTGGGACCAACTGATGGTGTAATAGTTACATAACTGGACTCCCACATAGTTGACCATGGTTTAAATACCAGACCCGGTGACTTAAAACTCACGCTGTGCCCAAGATCCCGAGAGAAGAGAAGGGATTATAGCCTGGCCATTACCCCTGGGGGGTGAATGTCTCACTTTCAATCTCTCTCTCTCTCTGGTGAGTGCACGCACCCTATAGCAAAAAATCTCTCTAAGAAAACAATAAATAAGTTCTAAAGTCAGCAGATGGTGTAGTGGTTAAGGCACTAGACTCCCACATGGCTGACCACAGTCTGAGTCCCAGACCTGATGGCTTGAAAAATCACTCCAGGCACATGTGTGTGTGTCGAAAATCTGGAGAGGAGATGAGGATAAGGGATTGTGATGTGTACATCCTCCCTGGAGGGCAATTTCTTTTTTTTTCTTTTTTAAATGTGATTTATTTATTTTAATTTGACAAGAGAGGTACGGAATAAGAGAGTGAGAGAGATGGAAAGAGAAAGCAAGCCACCAGGTCCAGGACTTGAACTGTGGTCGACCTTGTGGAAGTCCAGTGCCCTTAACCACCACACTACCTACCAGTCCCTGGAGGGCAATTTCTTACTTCCTCTCTCTCTCCAGCAAGCACACAGTGCACCCTATAACAAAAACCTTTAAAAACTTTTTTTCAGGGACTGGCTGGTGGGTAGCACACAGTAAAACACACCTCTTGAGGCTGGCCTGCATGAGAGGGTTCCGGATGCCTATCCAGAAACCTTCCTGAGTATGTGGGGCACATGCATGCTCATGATCAGGGCTGGTGGATGCTGGGGGTGGGTCACAGTATCAGGGCCCTATTGGGTGCTCTCTCACTCACTCAAGGAAAAAATAAGTACTAAAAACTTAAACCATATATATATATATATATACATAAAAACCAGGCTTTCATGGAGGGAAGAAGGTGTAAATATCAGAGGGAACCCTGAGGACTGACTATGCACACTTGAGAGACTAAGATGAGAAGTATATCCAAGGAAAGGTCAAGATATTTCACCTCTGCCCTCTGAGCTGGCTGAACTCTGAAGAGGCCGAGACCTTTGCCCTCTGAGTGTTCATAAATGAGCCACTCCTTACAGCTGCTTAAATCCTCCCACTTGGAGGGGCACTGCTCCAGTGAGACTGCTAGAGGGACCACCCAGAGGAAATTTTTTGGGCTGGAGGGATAGCTAAAACCAAATCTAAATGCTCCATCCAGACTGAAGTAAACTTGGATCAAGGAGCCTGATCCAGCAGAGGAGCTTACACATGTCCCATGGGGACGGTCCCCCACATACAGACTCAGCACATGTGCTGTGGCAGGAAACTCCTGAGCTAGGCTCCCACTGTGTTGAGGTGAACAATATACTTTAATGGCCAAGTAGATTCCAGGGCTCTGCATGAGACCCACATCCCCTCCTGGGCTGTCACTCAACCCCGGGAAGCACTGGTTTAGAAGAGAAACAAGGGCCCCATTGTATGAGAGCTGCAGGCAAGCTCTCCTTCTGAGTCTGGACAGGAGTCTGTTCTCCTTCAGGACAGACTTGTCTCTGCTGCAGACCTGGCTTTCCTGAGGACAGTCAAAAGGTCAAACCCCAGCAACATTATCAGAGCAGAGAAGTGATAGGATAGACAGAGGGACAAGGAACATCCAGTTAGGTTGCTTCATTTTGCTCATCTAAGCCAGAAAGACAACCAGTCCCACTGTCCCTCACCCTTGGCAGATGATTACATCTGTTTTCAATCTGAGCTTAAAACCCAAACTCCCAGGACCAGCAGGTGGCATAATGGTTATGTTGCTGGACTACCATGTAGTCGACTGCAGTTCAAGTCCCAGACTGGGCAGCTTGAAACTCACACCGCATGCGTGTGTGTGCGTGCCCAAAATCCTGAAAGGAGAAGAGAAGGGACTGCGGTGTGGCCATCCCCCTGGGGGTTGATTTCTCGCTTTCTGTCTCTCTCTGGCAAGTGCATGTGCCCTATAGCAAAAATCTCTCTTAAAACAAAACAAAGCAAAACATAACAAAAATAAACAAACTCCCATCTCAGGCACCAACACTATCAGTGCTGGGCACTCAGTGAGGATGGGCTGGGTCACCATGCCCAGGAATTTGTTCCTCAAAGGGTTCTAGGCTGGAAGGAAGGTTGGGGAGCTGAGTGTCTGGCCCCTGCACTGTCCTCCCTAGATGCCTTAGTATAATACGCTGCCCTTGATTGCTGGTCTGGGCTGACTAAGGAGCACACTCAAACAGAAACGAAGCTCACTCAGCTGAATGAGGGGCTGGGATCTGTAGTCAGCAGACTTCCTGGCCTATATTCCTCTCGATTCTTTCTGAATGTGTCCTTAGGGTGGTTTACTGGTCAGTGACATCATACATTCCTTTATAACTTAGAATGTAGTAAAGTCCCTTTTAATATCTGGCATACAATTCTTTTTTTTCTTTTTTCTTTTTTTTTTTTACAAAATTTCAAGATGGTGATGGGGAGGAGACACTGGGCTTCTCTACAAACTCCACATCTAGATCTTCCCAGAAGTTCTACAACTTAGCCAGAGGATCTACATATGGGGCCTCCTCCACTGTGACATACCCTCGGAAGTGGCCATTCCCAACCAAGTGCTAGGAAAAAGCCACCAAGAACAAGGCCCAGAAGGCAGCTGGTGGGCCCAGACTGGAGCTGGCTGAGAGGTGTTATGCTCATTTCTGTTTGGGGTGGGGCAGGGGAGGCACTCACCATGAATTCCCTTTGTTAAAATCCACTGGGGTCCAGTGGAGGGGAGGGACAAAAATGAAATAAAGGCTGTGTTGTTACTTAGCATCCTTCAAAAGTATTCTGACCACACTGCACACTGCGTGGTAGGAGAGGGAGCCTCTGTGTTCAAAACGCAGCATCTGCAACCACTCAGGCGCCCAGATCCAGTGCTCTGTGAGCTGGATGTGGTTAATCCCAGGCAATCCCCTGGCAGAGCTGGGCTAGCTGGTGCTGACAGGTAAGACTGGAGGGCTGGGCTGTGCATCACGTCTGAGCTGAAGAGGCCAGCTTCTGGTTTCAGGAGATTCTCCACCATGTGGCCTCAGCCACAGACACCAAATCTCCCTCAGCCTGCACCCAGGCCAATGTAAAAACCCTTTCAGCTAAAAGAAATGGTCACAGAAAACCACTTTTGTTTCCTTAAGAAAATAAATATTTCTAGGAGGTCAAGCTGAAGTACAGGGGCTGGAGAGGGGCAGGAAGTGGGGCCAACACCAGGTGAGCCTCTCTGCAGCTCCCTCCTCCGGAGAGCTCCAGCCGTGCCAGGAGTTCACCTCCCTTTCCCATCACAGGGCTGCACACTTTGCTGCTTTCTTGAAGATGATGCAATGTGTCGTGCTGTTGGCTATGAGCCCCGGACCAGCCCCAAGACTTGGAGTGGCAAGAACTGGATGGAGGTTCTGGTTAATACCAGGTTTACGTCTCTGTTTCTATTTTACCATCCAGAGAAGAAATGAAAGTAGGGTTTAGAAAATGTCCAGTTAAGATCTTCAGTCACAGAAGAGCTGCATCCTTGGGTCCAGCTTTCCCTCTAAAAGAGTAAGTCCAAGCCTGGGCTACAGAAGAGGCCAAAGGACAAGTGTGCCTTTCAGCGCCGCCGGAAGGCCCGAGATATTCTCCAGGCGTTGGGCTCCTCATAGCGGTTGTATAAGGGTTCAAGACGCTGCTGCTTCTTTTGCTTGCTTAGCTTGGTTGGGTCAGAGACCTTGAAGAAAGCTGGGGCAAACTCCACAAGCCACCGGGGGTCGATGGTGGTGACCTCACGCATGTACTCCTTTGTGGTCAGCACCAGCTCATGGTACACTACCCTGAGGGGCACAGAGACAGGACTCAGCCTCTGACATAGCCCATTCCACCTGGTCTCCTGCGGGGCTCAGCTAGGCTCGCCTTTTGCACTCTTCCCTCTGCTACCTGGCTGCTAAGGAGCCTGCGGACTGTCTGTGAAAACCACACTCCAACATTAGGAGCCTGCACACCTCTAACCCCAAGAAAGCTCTTGGAGAAAAGCTTCCCTGGCTCTGGCTCTAACTAGGTGAGTGACATGGAGCCAATCATGCCCCTTCTCTGGATCTTAGTTTCTTGCTCTATAAAATGGGAAGATGGGGACCAGCAGTTAGCGTAATGGCTATGTCGCTGGACTCCCACGTAGTCGACCGTGGTTCGCATCTCGGACCCGGTGGCTTAAAACTCACGCTGGGTGCATGTGCGTGCGTGCCCAAGATCCCGAGAGGAGAATGGAGGAGAAGGGATTGCGGCGTGGCCATCCCCCTCTGGGGGGTGATTTCTTGCTTTCTATCTCTCTGTCTCTGTCTGCCTGGCGAGTGCACACGCCCTATAGCAAAAACCTCTCAAAAAAAAAAAAGAATTGATTTCTTTTACTGCTACTTTAAAACACTTAAAAACAAAAACAAAAAACTTAAAATGACCTTACTAGATGACTTCTAAGATAATTTCTCTCATTCCTATGATCATATTTCTCTCAAAAGGGTTTGATGTGGTGACTAATTCCAGATTGGGCTGCTCTAGATACATAAGCAATGTTAGACCAGAATAGGATGGCGCATATATAAGCACAAAGTGCCAGGAGATCGATGGGTTCTCTCTGCCCAAACAGCCCCAGAGCCCAGGACCTGCCCACCTACCATTCTGGCTGTCGATTGAAGAGAGCACTGGAAGGGTGGATGTAGACCACCTGCTGGTCAATCAGTGTCCGGTAACCCTCCTGTGGGTCTTTCTTGGCAGCATTGCGGAAGAACCCACTGCAGATGGCCTTCTGCACTCGGACTGTGGACTTGCCACAGGAGACCACATCCAGCTTGTGTCTATCAGGAGAAGTCAAGAGAGAATAAGGATGTCAACTGTTCTGCTACCAGGGGTTCTATCTTCCAGAATGACAGTGCCCAGTGTCCCATTTCAGGATCCCCAGAGCAATTACCAGGACATTCTTTTCCACCCTAAGTAACCCACAGGGGCAGCTCTACCTGGTGGGCAAGACAGAGGCACTAAGAGTCAGATACTTCACTTAGCCAACAATTCAATTCCAGGCTAACAATGTTCTAGAGGCTTGTAAACAAAGCATTTTTCAACAACTAGTAAGTCATCTTCTGCTTAGGAACTTTCTGAAGTGCTTTTCAGCCTCCCCTTGCCTGGAGAGAAGCAGTGTAGCAAAGATAAAAAAGCGGGAGGAAAAGGGAACATAATAAGGAAAGGAACAGGTGCCCATAGCTTTACCAGTACACACAGAGGTGAACACAGTACTCAAGCAGGTGCAATCCAAACACAGGAAGTGATCAGATTCCTAGCTTACCTGTCCATTATGCCTAACATCTGCTTGCGAATGTCCTGGGCCCGGCGCAAGGAACGAGCCTGGATAAAGTTCTCATAGCACCACGGGTTGGAGAACTTGTTGTTCTTCCAGGAGTTGTACACAGCCAGCAAGGTGAGGTGGTCCCCTTCAGTCTGGTGAAATTTGGCCTTCTTCTGATCTGCGAGGGCTTGTTTATCCTGCCAAGCAGTGGCAAAGAGGATCAATTCCCTCTCAACAGCTACTAACTGAGCACCCAGTTCTAGGGAGCCCTTTTAGCGTCTACCTCAAGCATCACAGTGGCAACAGACAGACTTCACCCAACCTCACACACCCCTAACTGAACATGGGTCTGAACTCCCTACCTTGGGCCTGTAGAAGACGTTCTGCACAGACAGCATGGATACGATGGTCAGCATTTCCTCACTGCAGCCCAGGTGCACAGACATGATGAGCATTTTGCATAGCATTGGCTCTAGAGGGAACTCTGCCATCTAGAGGGAGAAAAGAGAACTATGCCTGCTTTCCTGTGGGAGACAGCAGGAACATCTGGACTCACCAGCGCGAGACACTGGTCAGCAGGGTAATAGACCATAGGAGATTTCCCCAAAGAACGGTGATGTGGGATGCCTGCTGCTATCAGGAAGAATGCTGTTATTTACTTCTCAAAGAAACCCCAATAGAATGTATGTGATCAAGGATATAACTATTGTTCGGGGAGGTAGGATTTTTGCAGACACCTTTTAAAATTAAGGCTAGGCTACATAATATATCCTGAGTTAAATTAAGAGAATCCTATTCTCTGTAAAGAAGAAATAGTTTGGGAGCCAGCAGTTAGTGTAATGGCTATGTCGCTGGACTCCCACGTGGTCGACAGTAGTTTGCGTCCCGGACCTGGTAACTTAAAACTCACGTCGGGCGCGTGTGCGTGCGTGCCCAAGATCCCGAGAGAGGAGAATGGAGAAGGGATTGTGGCGTGACCATCCCCCCTGAGGGGTGATTTCTCGCTTTCTGTCTCTATGTCTCTCTCTGTCTGTCTGGCGAGCGCACGCGCCCTATAGCAAAAAAACTCTCCCCCCACCCCCCCAAAAAAAAGTTTAAAGTGACAGCAGAGAAATTCAGGTTAAAAGCAAGCATTTAGAATTCTACTCAAAGTTCATCCTGGACCTCAGAGCTTAATTCTACACAGACCAAAGAATATGAGAGGCTGACCATGGAATCTTCCCAAAAGCCCAGGAAGTCTGTTCCTTACCCTGCGGCCCAGGCGAGTTAGCAGGCCCTCATCGTCCAGGGCCCCCAGCGTATACAGTTGCTCCATGGCTGTGATCAAGGTTTCCATTGGTGGGGCATCCATGAAGTCAAAGGATAACAGGTCATTGATGCCCATGGCCTAGAAGAGAAGGATGAAAGCATGTGATCGGAGGGTCAGCCTCACCAGAGTAACATGGAGGCTCCATGGCCTCCGCATGGCCTAGTGGTTAAGGCAGCCAGATTCCACATGGCTGACCCCCACCGTTCTAGCGCCAGACCAGTGGCTGGAGTTTCTGTTTCTTCTCTGCTGAGCACACATCATATAACAAATTAAAATAATAATAATAATAATAATAATAATAATAATAATAAACAAAGATTAAATAAATTCTTTTTTCTTTTTTTTTTGGAGAGGTTTTTTTTTTGCTATAGGGCGCGTGTGCTCGCCAGACAGAGAGAGACAGAGAGATAGAAAGGGGACCGCGGTCAACTACGTGGGAGTCCAGCGATATAGTCATTATGCTAACTGTTGGTCCCAATAAATTATTCTTTTTAAAAAAAGAAAACAGAGGAAGGGGTCAGATGGTGACACAACAGTAAAATGAGAGCTCTACAAGGCTGATCCACATGGGAAAGTTCTGGGTTCATGTCCAAAGACCTCCCTAAATACATCAGACATGCATGTGCCCGTGATCCAGGGCTAGTTGAAGCTGGAGGTATTGTGGTGTCAAGACCCTCTTCCTGCTGCTGTTCCTCTCTCTCTCTCTTTCTCGATCTCTCACTCATGGAAGAATTCAACAACACAGGAGGGAAAATTCTGGGACTTTTTTTCTAGGGATTTAATGTATACCTACAAACATGGACAGAAACAAAAAGTATTAATATTACATTCAACTCAATCACAAAAGGGCGAACACCACAATTAAAAAATAAAAAAATACCAGCTTGTTCTGTCTCTTGCATATTCTATTTATTTGTTTGTTTTTAAGTTTGGTCTATGGCTGCTTGCCAGAAAGAGACAAAGAGAGATAGAGAGAGAGGGAGAGTGAGAAATCACTCCCTGGGGAGATGGCCAACCACAATCCCATCTCCATTTTCCTCTTGGGATTTTGGGCACGCATACACATGGACCACACCCTATGTGTTTTTCAGTCCCATTTCAGTGAAATGTGCATTTCACTCAAAGGGAATGGCTGCATGAGATTATTAAAGTATTTAACAAGGTTCGTAATACAGATTCACTTACTAGGCCACAACCCATTCTAACCAGATAGTGATTTCTATCTTAAGGTAGGGCCCACAACTCAAAACACACAGCAGGCATTCAATACACTGGTTAGCTAACTTGATGAATAAAAGAAATGACTGGATGATGCAGCATTTAAGGGTGCATAAAGGGTCATCTGGTAGGATCATCTGGTAAGTTTTCTATTTCTTTCTCATCAAGTGATCCATGAGCATAAATATAGCAGGTGTTCAATAAATGCTTACGGTGTGAGTAACGACAAGGAATTATGTCAGCGATCATGAAACGCTGCGCCAAGGGCCTTTACCTACATTATCTCACTTATCAGTACAACAGATTCTATCAACAACATCCTTTTTGAGACAAGAACACAGTGCAGAGGGCAGAGGAGAGAAACCTGCCCAAAGTCACACAGCTTGGAGCTGAAGTCTGAGCCACAGATGCCTTTCTGTTGGACTCCAGAGACCGGAGCAGGCTTTTTTCCTAAAGCTCTGTTTTAGCCTCTCTTACAGGGAATGAATAATAAATAAGAGCACTCTGCACCAGTGAAGTGCCAGTGCTCCAGAGAAGCAGCAGCATCAGGGGAAAGGCTATCAGCTGGGAAATTACTCATGCAGCTCCTCCTGCCAAAAGAGAATGAAGGTCCTCACTGGGGACTGAGAGAGGAAGAGCAATGATTCAGAAGGAAAAGCAAGCCCCTACAGCGCCAGTCAGAAATCTCAACTGATAGTCCCCTTGCAAAGTTTTTGGATAGGGAGTTTGCCTCCTATTCTAAAAGAACAAAATTAGACTCGACAGTTAAGCGGTTGAGGTTAAGTGTGTTTGTCTACAGTTTGGCATGGATTTTATTTTTCTAATTTCCTTTTAGAAAATGTTCCTAACTAAAACATTTTATAATCAAATATCGCGGTAGCTATTATGGTAAGAAAAGATGTGTATTCACAGCAGACATGCCAACTTAGCCCCAGCCCCATCGCCGTGGAGAGGTTGTTATCACAGTCATGTGCATTTCACTCAAAGGGAATGGTTGCATGAGGTTACTAAAGTATTTAACAAGGTTCATAAAACTGAGATTCATTTACTAAGCTACAGAATTGGACTGTTTCTCCAACCCATTCTAACGAGATAGTGATTTCTACCTTAAGTGACAGCACTGTGCTTGCTAAGTTGGTTCTCTGGATTTCTGGCACATTGGTGGTCAGCATTTCATCTCGGTAGGCACGTTCAGTGTACAGCCGGTAACACTTCCCTGGGCCCGTTCTCCCAGCTCTGCCAGCTCGTTGCTTTGCCTGAGCCTAGAGGGGTGGGCATATAAAAGGAACATAGCTATTAAATACTGCTTAACAGCTTTACCCAGGAAATCTGTTAAATGGAGGACACTTAGCAACTGGCAAAACCAGGAAGGGGGTTTATTTCCCTTCCTTTAGAATCATTTCCAAGAGTACTAGTGCATCCCCTCTCCATACTCAACACTTCAGGGAAGTTTGGTCAGGAAGGTAAAGACAAACAGGGCAAATGGAAGAAATATTACAAAGATCTCAGAGATAAGCCTTCAAAGCAGTGTGGCACAATAGAAAAGAGAAACAAAATGACAAAACACTATCCCCACAGTTACAAAAACCTAAGTGAACTAAATAAATTATATTGATCACACTGATGATGATTCTGCAGTTTGTTTGGTTTTGTTTTGTTTTTTGGAGAGGTTTTTGCTACAGGGTGCATGCGCTCACCAGAAAGACACAGAGAGACAGAGAGACAGAAAGCAAGAAACCACCCCCCAGGGGGGGATGGCCACACCACAGTCCCTTCTCCTCCATTCTCCTCTTGGGATCTTGGGCATGCACATACATGTGCCCGGCATGAGTTTTAATCCACTGGGTCCGAGACTCGAACCACGCTCGACTACATGGGAATCCAGTGACATAGCCATTATGCTAACTGCTGTTCCCGATTCTGCAGTTTTTATTTCACTTTATTTATTTGTTATTATTTTATTTGATCAGAAAAAGAGCAAGAGAAAGAGGGAAAAGTGAGAAAGCAAGCTATCAGGTCTATGACTTGAACCATAGTCAGCCATGTGGGAGTCCAGTATCTGTAACTATCATGCCACCTGCTGGTCCCATGCAGTTTTTTTTTTTTTTAAGAATTATATCATTTTAACTTTATTTATTATTGTTTTCCAATTTGACCAGAGAGAGACAGAGGGAGAAAGGGAAATGAGAAAGGAAACCACCAGGTCCAGGTGGGAGTCCAGCACCTTTAACCACCACACCACCTGCCAGCTCCTCTACAGTTGTTTTTAAAAGTAGGTTTGCAATGTTCAAGGACAGAAGGAAACATTCACTCACATTAAGTGGGAAAAGCAAGTTATTAAATAATATAACATTAATTTATTAAAAGCTTATTTTTATTCAAAGCAGAAACTCAGGCATGTGCACCAGAGGGCGAAAGAGAACACCCCGATAGGGTCTTGCCATGCTGTGATCCCTTCCCACAACCCTCCAGCTTGTCAATTTCTTGGATACACATGTATGAACCCAGCATGTTTTCAGGCTGACTTGGGAATCCCAACCCACAGTGAGCCATGTGGCTTTCACCACTGCTACCAATTGTGCCACTAGACTGGGCCAAATGTTGTAAAATCTTTATGTGCATATGTAAATTACCAGAAGGAAATGACTGGGGAAAAAAATACCCTAAAATGTTAAAAGTGATTAACTCTGATGGTAGGCTTGAGGATGAATTGTATTTTCTTTAGACTTTACCTGACATTCAATACTGACATGTATTATTTTACTAATCAGAAAAAGTTGACACTTTAAAAAAAAAAAATCTATGAGGGGGGCTGGGTAGCGGCATAGTGGTAAAAAGAAACACTCTGCAAGGTTGACCCACATGGGAAGGTTCTGGATTTGCATCTGGAGACCTTCCTGATTACACCAGGCAGGCACATACCCATGATCCAAGGCTGGCTGAAGCTGGGAGTGGATCACAGCATCATGACCCTTTTGGGGATGCTTTACTCTCTGCCTCTCTCTCATAAAAGAAATAAACCCAACATATATACACAGACACACATATACACACACACACACACACATATGTGTGTGTGTGTGTGTGTGTATATATATATATATAAAACACTACACTTACTTTACTACTAGAATTGCAACCATTAATGAAACAAATATACACATACAAAAAAATAGGAAAGAAAAACACCAAAATGATGACAGTAGGAAATTTTTTCTCTTATTTTCCAAAAATATCATAATAGTACTTCTAAGCTTGGGAGGGGCATGTTAATTTTTTCAATGGAAAATAAAATGTAGTTTAGCTGTAGGTTGCTAGGAAACAGTGAATAGCAATCTGAAAAGGGCTATTTTCTGAAAAATCCATCTGTTGTTACAAATAGTACCAGATTTACAAATTATGAGGCCAGGTCCAAACTAAACGATGGGGTATGCAAGGACAACTAACCACACAATCCAGGCCACAATAGTACTAGACAGGACTCCACAGAATTCAAAAGATGCCTCTTCCCAAAGTAGGAAAGGCATGTGCAACTTTGAGTGTCACAGACTGCCCTTAGAAGCAGTACAGATCATACAAGCTACAGTCATGCTGCCCATGTTCAAATTCTGACTCCACCAGCTATGTGATGTTAGACAAGTCACTTAACGCCTCTGTGCCTCCTCTCCTCTGTAAAATGAGCATAACATCTACCATCTGGAGCCATATGAGAATGTGCTGAGTCTGTCTACGTAAAAATACCTAAGACAGTGCCTGGTACTTACAGTGTTTCTCAAAGTGTCAGCTATTGTTATTACCTAAATTTCAAAATAAAGACAGCCTTATGATTTTCGGATTATGAAAGTAGTAAATGCCCTTTGTAAAAGATTAAGGCAAAATATAAAAGTATTAAAGAAAAATGTACATTACTCTTCAGTACAATAACCAGTAGCACCATCCAGAAGTAACTTCATCTGTAGCATTTAGACTAATACATGCTTTTCATCTCAGGTGTGCCTCACTCAAGCACATTTTGCAGAAATGCACACCTTTTTTTTTAAGTTTTTTGCTATATAGGGTGCATGTGCATTCCCAAGAGAGAGAGAGAGAGGAATGGAGAGAGACAGTGAGAAGGAAAAGAAATCACTCCTGGGGGGATGGTCATGCCACAATCCCTTCTCCTCCATTCTTCTCCTAGGATTCTGGGCACTCACACACAGGTGCCTGGTATGATTTTCAAGCCACTGGGTCTGCAACTCAAACCACAGTTGGCCTGTGGAAGTCCAGTACCTTAACCACTATGCAACCTGCTGGACCTCATACCATTTATTTTTATGCAAAAATTGGATTATACCACTCATGTTAACTTGTAGTACAATTTTTTCAAAAAATAAACCAGTTACATACTTATTTCATCAAATATAAACACATATCACTATGTTAATGCCATACCTCCTATGGCATGGGTACACAATATTTTATTAAACTACTTCCCTTTTAGGGACCAGCAGTTAGCATAATGGCTATGTCGCTGGACTCCCATGTAGTCGACCGCGGTTCAAGTCTCGGACCCAGTGGCTTAAACTCACACTGGGAACATGTGCGTGCGTGCTCAAGATCCCAAGAGGAGAATGGAGGAGAAAGGATTGTGGCGTGGCCATCCCCGCTGGGGGGTGATTTCTCACTTTCTGTCTCTCTGTCTCTCTGTGTCTTTCTGGTGAGCGCACGCGCCCTATAGCGAAAACCTCTCCAAAAAAGAAACCTACTTCCCTTTTAGAACACATGTAGAATTTTTTCCAAGTTTCCTGTAACATAAACACTGCTTAAATGAATGACACTTCACAGGACCAGCAGTTGGCATAATGGCTATGTTGCTGGATTCCCACGTAGTCGACTGCGGTTGGAGTCCTGGACCCAGTGGCTTAAACTCATGCCAGGCACATGTGCGTGCGTGCTCAAGATCCTGAGAGGAGAATGGAGGAAAAGGGATTGCGGCGTGGCCATCCCCCCGGGGGGTGATTTCTCGCTTTCTGTCTCTCTGGTGAGCACGTGTGTCTATAGCAAAAACCTCTCCCCCTCCAAAAAAAAAAAAAAAAAGAACAACCCTTTTCCATTACCTTTGGATAGATGTTCCATCATCTCTAACTTTCACATAAAGTCCTAGAGGTGGAATAGTTAGGTTAAAGGGATGAACTTTTTTTTTTTGAGGTTGACCAGAGAAAGACAGAGAGAGAAGGAAAATGAGATAGAAAGCTGCCAGATCTAGGACTTGAACCATGGTCAGCCATGAGGGAGTCCAGCTGCCTTAATCCCCACACCACCTGCCGGCCCTAAGGGATGAACTTCTAAATTTTGGATACGCTGTTGCTAAACTGACCTCAAAAAGATAATTAATGGGCGCGTGTGCGTGCGTGCCCAAGATCCTGAGAGGAGAATGGAGGAGAAGGGATTGCGGCGTGACCATTCCCCCTGGAGGGTGATTTCTCGCTTTCTGTCTCTCTGTCTCTCTCTGTCTGTCTGGCGAGCGCACGCGCCCTACAGTGAAAATCTCTACAAAAAAAAAAAAAAAGAGATAATTAAGTAATTCATTTTCAAATATAATTTAGGTAGGAAATTATTCCATAATTACCAAAGAAATACATAATCATCTCATGAATTCTTATTATCCCAGATATCTATGTCTAAGTACAGTATTTTAGAAAATATGTTCTTTCCACTTAAATTGGTAATACAGGACAATAGGAGTCAAACATTTTTTTTAAGTTCAAGCGTTATGGGACATTTCAATGTTGAAATGCTACTCTAAAGGTTAAAAAGAGAAACACAAAACCACCCCCTTATCCCACTAAAGCACCCAGCATCTTAAAGGTTCATCTATGAACGTCAAAATACAGAACCATAAAAAAATCAAAAAGGCCCTAACTAAGATTTTCAGGAAAGCAGTTGGTAGAAGTCTCTGTACCTGAGAAATTGGTGTCACCACGAGCTGGTCGATCCCTGTCTTGGAATTGTAAACTTTCTGCTTCACAAATCCAGGGTCCACCACGTAATAGATGCCGTCGATAGTCAGCGATGTCTCTGCAATGTTGGTGGCAATCACGACCTGCAGGTGGGAGGGGCACAGCTGGAGTGAGCTGCTCAAGCTCAGCCAAGATATGAAATGGGAGTTCTGACTCAGACACCTTCTCAAAGGAGTGTGTGGCTATCTCTCCTTTTAGACAGTTGAGACAACACTTAATCCCAGATCAGCCTCCAGGGGAGGAAAGGGTGTCTTCGCTTTAAGGGGTAGGTTGGAGAGGGGGTGGTACCTGAGAGAACCAGCATAGGGAAAAGGAAAAGCTAAGGCCAGTTAAAGCCAATTTCATGTGGCGCAGACGTCGTCTATATCCAATGTCGATTACTATAATTTTAATTTTCTAGCATCCTGGGAAAGCAGAGCTTTCCTAGCCTCACATGTGCCAGTGCAAAATGAGATTTTTCTTTCCTCCACCGAGACATCTGGACTACAAAATGGGCTTTCTGTATATGTGGAACAAGAGGGAGATTGTTTTTTGTTTTTTCATTTTTTTTTTCCTGATCATAAAATGAACCATGAGACAACAGAGGGATTTCATGGTTTGTGTGTATGTAGCAGTATATGTGATCTAGAAGATTATTAGTCTCAGCTTGGCACTGTCACTGTTCTTCCACCCAGAGATTCAGCTAATAAAACACAATTGCTTGGAAAAATCATTGCTAAGAGGCACCAGAACATCTTGTATCATGCCAGCATCTTACAAGCCCTGAAAGACTTCTATCTGCTATAGAGCCACAGAGGTCCTACACAGAAAGAAGTCCAGCCATCAGGAATAGCCTGGTAGATGCTCAGAAAATATCTGTCAAATGAAGGACAAAAGGAAGTAGAGTTCATATACAAGAGGAGAAATTCACCATCTACCTCCCTAAATCTGCTCTTCCTCCTATGTCTCCTCCCTTAGCACCATCTTCCATCTGGCTGCCCAAGTCAGACTGCTGAGAGTCATGCCTTACTTTTTCCTTCCCTTTCTCCCTTCCACTTCCTGGCACCCTGTCTTGTCCATTCTAACTCTTCAGTGTTACTCAAACATGACCTGTCTTCCACTCCTAGGAATACACGCAAGAGAAAGAAAACATACATCCATACAAAGACTTGTAAATGAATGTTCCAGCAGCATTATTCACAATAGCCCAGAACTGAAAACAACTCAAATGTCTGACAGCTGATGAATGGCTATACGAAACAGAACAGTATTCAACAACACACTAGCCTCCTCTTATCCATTTTACTTCCTCAGTTTCAGTTATCCATGGTCAACCATAATCCAAAAACAGGTAAAGGGCCAAGCATGTGGTAACAGAACTGGACACACATGGAAAAGGTCCTGGGTTCACATTCAAGGACCTGCCTGAGTACACTGGGCATGCATGTTCATGACCCAGGCTAGCTGATGTTGGGAATGGCAAAAAACCTTGGTGGGAGTATCTGTTTCTCTGTCTCTGTCTCTGTCATCTGGAAGAAATAAATAAATAAACCTAAACAAAAAAAGAAAAACAAAAATAGATGAATATACTACTAAAAGATATTGTGAGAGGGGGCCAGCCAATGGCACAGAGATTAAGGCAGCTGGATCCCACATGGCTGACTGAGCAGTTCAAGTCCCAGATCAGGCAGCTTGAAAAACATGTCAGGCAGGCACCAGCAGTTAGCGTAATGGCTATGTCGCTGGACTCCCACTTAGTCGACCGCAGTTCGCGTCCTAGACCTGATGGCTTAAACCTCACGCCGGGTGCGTGTGCGTGCGTGCCCAAGATCCTGAGAGGAGAATGGAGGAGGAGGGATTGTGGCGTGGCCATCCCCCCTGGGGGGTGATTTCTTGCTTTCTGTCTCTCTGTCTCTCTCTGTCTGGCGAACACATGCACCCTATAGTGAGAACCTCGAAAAAAAAAAAAACCCAAAAAACAAAAAACCATGTCAGGCACATGTGCATACATGGCCCAAAATCCAGAGAGGAGAACAGAAGAGAAAGGGCTGCAGTATGGCCATTCCCGAGGGGTGACTTTTCTTTCTCTCTCCAGCAAGCACACACACCCTATAGCAAAAACTGATAAAAATAAATAAATAAATAAAAGATACTGACAGAGAGAAAGCAACCATATATATTCATTTTAGAGCACTATATTGTTATAATTATTCTATTTTATAAGTAGTTACTGTCACTAATCTCTTACTGTGCCTAATTTATAATTAAAACTTTATTGGCTAACCCATAGCCTGATGGTTAAGGAACTCAGAGCCCACACAACCAGTTGAGGCTCAAATCCCAGCCCTGGTAGCTTGAAAACCATGCCAGGTATGTGTGCATGCATGCCCCAAATCCTGACAAGGTGGAAAAGGGAGAAGGGACTATGGCATGACCATGTCCTACTGGCAGGTACTTTCTCTCTCTCTCTTGTCTGTCTCTCTGTCTCTCATCTTTCTCTGGCAAGTGTACATACCCTCTGGCAATTAAAATGAAAGAGACATGATGTACTGATGAAGAGACATGATGTACTGATGAATACTGTAACATGGATGAATCATGAAAACATGCTACGTGAAAAAGCACTACAAAGGACCTCTTATTACTTGATTTACTTAATTTCCTTTATGTGAAATGTCTAGAACAGGCAAATCTGCCAAGATGGAGATTAGGGGTTTCCAGAGGCTAAGCAGAAGGGAAATTTGGGAGAGATGACTGCTAAAGGAGACATGGCTTATTATGATAAAATTGTTTGAAAACCAGCTGTGATGGTTAGACAATTCTGTGAATATAACAGAAGCCACTGAATTGTGTGCTTTAAAAGGGTATGGTATATAAATTATATCTCAACAAAGCTGTTAATTTTTTAAAGAATTTTAAAATGTAATCTTATTCATTTTTTTATTTTTACTTTTTATTTTTTTAACTTGACCAGAGAGAGAGACAGAGACAGAGAGAGAGAGAAAGAAAGAGAGAAAGAGAGAAGGAAAGTGTCAGAGCAAGCTGCCAGGTCTGGGAACTGAACTGCAGTCAGTCGTTAGGAGTCCAGCTGCCTTTACCCACATCACCACCTGCCAGTGCCAAAAGTTGTTATTTTTTCCTTAAAGAATTATTTTATTTAACTTTGTTGTTATTATTTTTTAATATTTCCAGAGAGAGATACAGAGAAGGGGATGGGGGGAGAGAAAGAGAGAGAGAGAGAGAAAAAGTGAGAAAGCAAGCCTCCAGGACCGGGACTTGAACCATGGTTAGCCATGTGAGAGTCCAGTGCTCTTAACCACTATGCCACCTGCTGGCCTCAAAGCTGTTAAAAAAAAGAAATCTGGTCAGCCAGTGGTGTGGTGGTTAAGGCAGCTGGATCTCACATGGCTAACTTGCACAGTTCAAGTCCTGGACCTGGTGGCTTGAAAACGTGCTAGGCACATAGACGTGTCAAGAATCAAAAAAGGAGGAAGAAATGGAGAAGGGATTGCAGTGTCACCATCCCGCACAAAAGGGTATTTTCTCACTTTCCCTCTCCATCTGGTGAATATAAGTGCCTTCTTTTTCTTTTCTTTTTTTTTTTTTTTAGAGGTTTTTGCTATGGGTGCGTGTGCTCACCAGACAGAGAGACAGAAAGCGAGAAATCACCCCCCAGGGAGGATGGCCACGCCACAATCCCTTCTCCTCCATTCTCCTCTCGGGATCTTGGGCACGCACGCACACGCGCCCGGCTTGAGTTTTAAGCCACTGGGTCCGGGACATGAACCACGGTCGACTACGTGGGAGTCCAGCGACATAGCCATTACGCTAACTGCTGGTCTCATTTAAGTACCTTCTGACAAATTAAAGAAGAAACAAATTCACCTGCCTCCTATACACGTTCAGTTCCAGCTACTAAAACTAGGCAACTTCCTGAATTAACCCCATCTCTTGCCTCCAGGCCATGGCAGACAGTTCTATGTTCTTAGAAGCTGCACCCCACCCCACCTTTCCCAAGTTCCTCAAGGACTAGTTTTGATTCTTCTTTCCCCTAAAAAGACCCCCTAGATCAGGTGCTCCCACCTGGCTATCCAGAGAACCATGAGCATTTTCACATTTCGTGTTGAAGACTTAGAGCCCACTGGGGGCTGTCCCACAGTAGCCAGAGGCTAGTCCTCATCTTGCAGCCCCAGTGTAACCCAAAACCTGGTGGATGCTCAAAAAATATTATTTGAATGAAAGAGCAGAGAAAAAGGAGAAGTCACATACCAAACCTTTATTCTAAACAAGCTGGTTGGACCAATCTCTAAAATATTGGGTGGTTAGAAAAGTCACGATCTATTTTTCTATGTAAAAATGCATCATGATCTTTCCAACAATCTAATATAATGAGACTCACATACACCTTAGCAATCCCCATTAGGGTCAGCTGCACATACCACTTGGTTTTAAGGCCCATGGGAGCTTCATTTTTGCCCAGTGTTACCTTTCTGCTGCCAGGGGGAGCTGGGTCAAAGATCCGGGTCTGCATCTCACTGGGAAGAGCAGAGTACACTGGGAGAATAATTAACTCTGGAACATCAGGTCCGAGGGATTTCATCCTTTCATACAGGATCTCACAAGCAGTATCGATCTCTTCCTGACCAGTCAGAAAGACTAGGATATCACCTACGAGAAGAATAGGGAATATTAACTTACTTTTTGTGTTAGAAATATTAACAGACTTCTAAATAACACATATTCTAGCTTCCAAACAAACTAAGATGTTATCATCTGTCCATGTTAAAATAGGTGCATTTAAACTCCACACACCATTATTTATATTTTCACCACCACCACTTCAGACGCCCAAGTTTAAGGTTATGGAGACTAATGCTTAAAAGGCATTTTTTCGTTTGTTTGTTTTTTGAGAAGTTTTTTGTTATAGTGTGCATGTGCTCACCAGAAAGACAGAAAGCGAGAAATCATCCCCCCAGGAAAGATGGCCATGCCGCCACCCCTTCTCCTCTAGTTTCCTCTCAAGATCTTGGGCACACATGCCCACATGCCCGGCATGAGTTTAAGCCACTATATCCAGGACTCGAACCGTGATTGACTACATGGAAGTCCAGCTACATAGCCATTAGGCCATCTGCTGGTCTCTGTTTTTAAGAGAGATTTTTGCTATAGGGCACATGTGCTCACTGGAGAGACAGTGAGAGAGAGACAAAAAGCAAGAAATCACCCCCAGAGGGGATGGCTATGCCATAATCCCTTCTCCATTCTCCTCTCAGGATCTTGGGCAGGGACGCACACATGCCTGGCATGAGTTTTAAGCTGCTGGGTCAGGGACTCAAACCACGGTCGACTATGTAGGAGTCCAGCAACATAACCATTACACTACCTGCTAGTCCCTAAGAGGTATTTTTTTAAATGTTAGCTAAAAAGATACCAATATCAGGACTTTTGGCTTAACAGGAAAAAATGCTTTCCCCTTACCTGGTGGCTCCGTTAAATGAATCTGCATAACAGTGATCAGGCTGGCATCCAGATAATCTGTCTCAGGTTCCTTGGTGTAAAGTATCTCCACTGGATATGTCCGACCTGGGATGGTAAAGATGGGAGCTTCGTAGAAGTACTGGGAAAACTTCACTGCATCCAAGGTGGCTGAGGTGACAATCAACTTCATGTCCTGTCGTTTCTGAACAGTCTGAGGGGAAATGTGACATATCTTACTATAAAGGACTACTCGAGGGCCAGCAGGTGGTATGGAGGTTAAGGTGCTGGATCCCATGTGGCCAGCTGTGTGGTTTGAGTCCCAGACATTGCAGCTTGAAAAATATGCCAGGTATGTGTGGGTGTACCCAAAATCCTAAGAGGAGACTAAAGGAGAAGGGATTGCAGCATGGCCACTGCCCCCGTCTCTCTCTCTGGTGAGCACACATGACCTATGGCTTAAAAAAACAAAAACCAAAACGCAACCAAACAAAAAAACACAAGGACTACCTGAAAAGGCACAGGTACTGGGAACCAGCAGTTAGAGTAATGGCTATGTCGCTGGACTCCCACGTAGTCGACCACGTTTCACGTCCTGGACCCGGTGGCTTAAAACTCACGCCGGGCGCGTGTGCTTGCGTGCCCAAGATCCCGAGAGGAGAATGGAGGAGAAGGGATTGCGGCGTGGCCATCCCCCCGGTGGGGTGATTTCTCGCTTTCTATCTCTCTGTCTCTCTCTCTCTGGCAAGCGCACGCACCCTATGGCAAAAACTTCTCCAAAAAAAAAAAAAAAAAGGCACCTAGTTACCTTTTTCAGCAATCCAAAGAGTACATCGGTGTGAATTGTCCTCTCATGTGCCTCGTCCAGCATGATGATGGCATACTGAGTGAGGTCAGGGTCAATCAGGCACTCTCTGAGCAACATCCCGTCCGTCATGTACTTGATGACTGTTTCAGGGCTAGTGCAGTCTTCAAATCGAATGGTGTAGCCCACCTAAACAGAACAGAATTGGAAAACTAAGACACAAACCTTTCTTTTTGTAATCACCAGGAAAGATTTTGGCCCATCAGACAGTTAACTCAATACTCATAGATAAGAATTTGCCCAAGATGTACAATGATTTCTTCATAGTAAAGACTTGAGGGACCAGCAGATGGCATAATGGTTACATTGCTGGACTCCCACATAGTCGACCATAGTTCAAGTCCTGGACCTGGCAGCTTAAAACTCATTCCAGGTGCATGTCCGTGTGTGTCCAAGAGGAAAATGGAGAGGGGGTTGCAGTGTGGCCATTGATGGGGGGTGATTTCTCACTTTTTGTCTCTCTGTCTCTTTCTGTCTCTCCAACAAGCCTACACACCCTATCACAAAAACCTCTCTCAAGGAAAAAAAAATTGACTGCCTTGGATCTGACCCTGAGCAGATCAATGCTAACAATGAGGAAAAACCTTCTTTCCCCCAGGAGAAACCTGAAAAAAGGTAGAACTATTTCCAGTTTACGGATCAGAGATCTGGGCCTATATATTAGTTTTCTTCCGGCATTCCCAGAGCGACTTCACTGTCCACTTACCTCTTGGCCTAGGCAACAACCAAATTCCTCTGACACCCTTTTGGCCACTGACATGGCTGCCACTCTTCTGGGCTGGGTACACCCGATCTTGCCCCTAGAAGTGTAGCCTGCCTCTGCCAGGTACTGGGTGATCTGCGTTGTCTTCCCAGATCCTGTCTCTCCAATAACAATCAGGATCTGATTGTCATGAACAGCCTGAAAGCAACAGAATATAATCATAAAAATCTGTCACATGTTACTATGGAGTAAAATAATTAATGTTTATATTCTAACACTAAATGAGAAAACAGACACATACACACAGTTAAAGAATTAATAAATTTAAAAGACATGTAAAGGTATTTCCACTACCAATCCTAAATCTCCAGTACCTCTCACCAAGAGTTACCTTATGCAAGAAGCAGTTAAATAAGCCAAAATACATCCACATAACAAAGCACTAAAAAGGCAGTAATTAAAAAAAAAGACAAATCTGTTAATATATCATTAAGCAGAAAAAACAAAATGCAAAACAATGTATATAATATACTGCTATCAATAAACAGTACATGTATAAGACACATGTGTATGCATACATATGTGTTTGTATACATATAAGATATTGTTGAAAGGATTCACTGAAAAACTAGTAAACTTGGTTGCCTCAAGGACAGTTTGGTGGTCTTAAAATCAGAACTCCAGAATACAGAAACAAGTCCTTAAAACAAGTCCCAGGCTATCTGGGTTCATTGGCAGTGGTGACCAGAGCTGGCAGTCCATGCAACATGATATTCTGTTCACCTGGAACTGCTCTAGGGTCTCTGATTCAAATAGACTTATTTCATTATAAGTAAAAAGCACAGACTAATAAACAGTTTTTTAAAAAGTACTTGGATGGGAACCAGCAGTTAGCGTAATGGCTATGTCACTGGACTCCCACGTAGTCAACCGTGGTTCACGTCCTGGACCCGGTGGCTTAAAATTCATGCCAGGCAAGAGTGCGTGCCCAAGATCCTGAGAGGAGAATGGAGGAGAAGGGATTGCAGTGTGACCATGCCCCCTGGGGGGTGATTTCTCACTTTCTGTCTCTATGTCTCTCTCTGTCTGGAGAGCACACGTGCCCTATAGTGAAAATCTCTCAAAAAAAAAAAAAAAAGAACTTGGAAATATTTTGTGTTTTTTTTTTTTCTTTTTAATCTCTTTTGGAAGAGCCACTTCAAAAATGCACATATTGGTTGCTCATTTCCATTTTAAAATGTCATCCTTCTTTTAGAAAATCCCATACTCCTCCCCGACCAGTGCTTCAGACAAGGGCATCTCACCTGAACCAACTGCTCCTTCAGTTTGTAAATAGGCAGGCTCTCCCTCTGCTCAATGATTGACATCTGGGTCTTTTTTCCATAAGAAGCTTTGTTGCCCCCAAAGGCATGCTTCTTCCACTCCGGAATGTCATTGGGCATCATCCCAATACCCCTCATGTTGGCAGCAATCTGCCTGCCTTCCGCTGGAAAGGAAACGGGCAACTTAGTATTGTCCTCAAGGTGCACCCAGAGGAAAAAAATAAAAATGGCAAGTTGGTACCACACATGTGGTATCTAGATTCAGTGTGACCCTTGACTAAGGGTACAAGAGAAACAAATTAGTATGAAAAAAAGAATGCAGAAGGGTGAGTAGGGGCCAGGAAAGGGAACGAGACCATAACAAGTGGTGCTATGCATGTGTGACGCTTCCTGATAGAAAAAAGAACAGTTGGTTGAGAGAAGTGAAAACCTGATTTATTTTCTTTCAAAGAATCATTTATTTCATTTTATTCATTATTTTTTCATATTTGCTGTAGGGCATGTGCACTCACCAGAGAGAGGCAAAGAGAGAGAGAGAGAGAAAGAGAGAGGGAAAGCAAGTCGCCAGGTCTGGGACTCAAACCGCAGTTGGCCACGTGGGAGTCCAGTGCCCTTAACCACCATGCCACCTGCTGGCCCCCAAAACTTGATCTTTTGACCCTGGGATTTTTTTCAAATACAAGTTTCGTATCCCTTTTTCCAAATTCTTGGGACTGGGCCAGCTAGGTGGTATAGCGGTTAGGGCAGCTGGATACCACATGACTAACAGCATAGTTAAGTCCCAGACTAGTGGCTTGAAAAACCTGCATGAAAATGTCAAGAGGAGAATGGAGAAAAAAGGACTGCAGTGAGGCCATCCCCTCCACCCACCCAGGGGTGCTTTCTCACTTTCTCTCTCTGGGAAGGACATGTACCCTATTGCAAATTTTTTTAAAAAGTACTGGGGCCAGTAGGTGGCATGGTGGTTAAGGGTGCTGGACTCTCACATGGCCGACTACAGTTTGAATACCAGACCTGGCAGCTTGCTTTTTCTCTCCTCCTCTCACTCTGCCCATCTCTGACCAAATTAAAAAATAAATAAAGTTAAATAATTCTTTAAAGAATGAAAAAAGAAATTAAGGTTGGTACTAGAAGTTTCAGTGTTTTTTTCTTTTTAAAGATTTTGGAATATATACACATGAATAATGAGGTAATTTTTTTTTTTTTTTTTTTTGGAGAGATTTTCACTGTAGGGCGCGTGCGCTCGCCAGACAGACAGAGAGAGACATAGAGA
The DNA here is from genome assembly GCF_000334495.1 of Tupaia belangeri chinensis. Classification (NCBI taxonomy): domain Eukaryota; kingdom Metazoa; phylum Chordata; class Mammalia; order Scandentia; family Tupaiidae; genus Tupaia; species Tupaia belangeri. Next base: position 1,060,139 of record NW_006204601.1, read on the forward strand.
CAGAAAGCGAGAAATCATCCCCCAGGGGGGATGGTCACGCCGCAATCCCTTCTCCTCCATTCTCCTCTCGGGATCTTGGGCACACACGCACACGCGCCCGGCGTGAGTTTTAAGCCACCGGGTCCGGGACACGAACCGCGGTCGACTACGTGGGAATCCAGCGACATAGCCATTACGCTAACTGCTGGTTCCCAATAATGAGGTATCTTGAGGATAGGGCCAGTATCTATAAACAAAATCCATTTATGTGGGCTGACCCTGTAGTCTAGTGGTTAAGGGAAGCCAGATCTCACGTGGCTAACGGCATTTCTAGTCCCAGCCCTAGTGGCCTGTAAAACATGTTGGGCACGTGTGTACGTATGGCCCAAATCCCAAAAGGCTGGAGAGATAAGAAATGGGGTGGAGGTGTGACTATGCCCCATTGGGAGTGCTTTCTCCTTCTCTCTCCTTCTCTCCATCTCTGGTGAGTGCATGCACTCTCTGGCAATGAAAAAATCTATTTACATTTCATATACACATTATACACACAGTCTGATGGTAATTTTATACTATATATATATTTTTTTTTTTTTGATAGAGACTTTTTGCTATGGGGTGCGCGTTCACCAGACAGTAAGTGAGAAATTACCTTCCAGAGGGATGCCCATGCCATAATCTCTTCTCCATTCTGCTCTTGGGATTTTGGGTACACATGTACACTCGCTCAGCATGAGTTTTAAGCTACTGGGCCTGTGACTCAAACCGTGGTCAAGTGACATAACCATTACACCATCTGCTGGTCTCAATATTATACAATATTTTTAACAACTGTGCATAGAAGTTTGTATAAGCTGAACTAACAAAACCAGAAAGCAAAGGTGACACTCCCTCAGTCACCCATGGGGACAAGCTGTGGTTGTCATCACCATCACTCCTGACTCTAAATTTATATGTTACTGATATTAATCATTTTCATTTTTTTGTAGATATTTTTGCCGTAGGGCGCATGCACTCTCCAGAGAGAGAGACAGAGAGACAGAAAGAGACAGAGAGACAGAAAGCAAGAAATCACCCCCCATTTACTCATACATAAATACTTAAAATAACATACCATTTACCAGTGGGAAAATACATATTAGGTCATCGGGAAAGTCATGATGTATTTCTGTTTTTCTATACAGAAGTGTGTCGTGACTTTTCCAACCACCCAATACATGCTCAGAGTAACTAAGCAGCCCAGCAGCATCGCCAAAACGCCTGCACCAGCTGTTAAACAGCAGCAACAGCAAACGACATTTGGGTCTCCACCTATAATGCTATGCTTTGATTAAAACATTACTGTACACTATATTTCATTTTTTTAGATAAAAAGAAATACCAGAATGGGGCTTGGAGGGTTTTTTTTTTCTATTGAGGATGCTGAATAAACTATGTGCAGGGAACCTGATTTTTGACTGCAAAATAAGGACCTGAGGTAAGGTTTGGAATTTTACATTTGTGCTAACATGTCTGTGTTCAAACAGTTTCAGAATTTGGAGATTTCAAGTTTCTCAGATTAGGGAAATCCAACCTATAACTGCTAAACTGAGATGTTAATTCACATACTATGCAACCCTTTCCAAGCGTCCAACTCAGTAATTTATCACATATTCACAAAGCTGTACAACCATGACCACAATCTAATTTTACAACACTTTTGGGACCAGCAGATGGCATAATGGTTACATCGCTGGACTCCCACGTAGTCGACCACAGTCTGAGTCCCAGACCCAGCAGCTTAAACTCTTGCCAGGCGCGTGTGTGTGCATTCCCAAGCGGAGAATGGAGAAGAAGGGACTGTGGCATGGCCATGGCCCCCAGGGAGTGATTTCTCGCTTTCTGTCTGTCTCTCTGGCGAGGGCACATACCCTATAGAAAAAAATCTCTCTGTTAAAAAAAGAACATTTTCATCACCCCAAAAAGAAATCCTGTAACTGTAAGCAATCACTCTCTGTTCCTTCCTCTTCACTTGCCCTGGCAGCCACTAAACAATCTGCTTTCTACCACCATAGGTTTACATATTGTGGACATTTCACAGGGTATGTGGTCTTCTGTGTCTGGCTTCTTTCACTTAGCTTAACACTTTCAAGGCTGACCCTAGTATGGTGGCTAGAGTGAGGGGCAAAAGAACGAGCAGAATTGTAGAGTATGCAAATATTTTCTAAATTTATTGGCAAAAGCCAACTATGAAAATATACTTAAGCCTACTGACCAAATAAGGGAGCTCTGAAGAAGTCAAAGGAGGTCGGGAGAGGATTTCACTAAGGGAATGGGGCTTATTCTGAAGAAAGGGAAGATTTTTTTTTCAATAATAAAAATTTTCAATCTTCCAATGATAATCTAATATTTTGAGTCTCTGTTTCATGTAGCCGAACTAATATCCCAGCTGACACACTTCCCAAAATTCTGTCTCCTGCTGGGAACCAGCAGTTAGCGTAATGGCTATGTCGCTGGACTCCCACGTAGTCGACCGCGGTTCGCGTCCTGGACCCGGTGGCTTAAAACTCACGCCGGGCGCGTGTGCGTGCATGCCCAAGATCCCGAGAGGAGAATGGAGGAGAAGGGATTGCGGCGTGACCATCCCCCCTGGGGGATGATTTCTCGCTTTCTGTCTCTATGTCTCTCTCTGTCTGTCTGGCGAGCGCACGCGCCCTATAGCAAAAATCTCTCCAAAAAAAAAAAAAATTCTGTCTCCTGCTCAGGCCTCTCTTCCAAACTCTTACACTAAACTGCACACTAGCACCAACTAAGATGTCCTCCAGTGATCTCAGCTGCAAGTCCAGAACAAATTCAACCATCTTTCCTCACGAACCCGTTTCTCTTCTAGCACTTCCCACACTTCAGAGGTACCACTGCCCACCCCGGGGCTCACACCAGAAACCTGGACGTTGTCATTGATGACTCCCCTTCCTCTTGCTCCTGACAGTCAACAAATCATGTAACTCAAGCACATCCTCCTCTGCCTCCATCCTCTCTCTTCTGAACTACTGTATTAAAGAAGCCTCCTGAATCACCTCACATGCCTACTCTTGCCCCATCTAACTCACTGTCCAGGGCACCCTGAATAATCCTTTGGAAATGCCACTCTGATCACACCATATTCCTACCTAGAATTTTTCAGTATTTCCTGGTGCACTCAGAACTGAACCCAGATTTTTTTTTTTTTGATAGATTTTTGCTATAGGGTGTGTGTGCTTGACAGAGAGACAGAGAGATAGAAAGCAAGAAATCATCCCCTAGAGGGGATGGCCACACCACAATCCCTTTCCTCCATTCTCCTCCCATACCACATGCACCCAGCATGAGTTTTAAGGTGCCAGGTCTGGGACTTGAGCCTCAGTCAACTACATGGGAATCCAGCAACATAACCATTATGCCTACTATTGGTCTCTGAACCCAGATTCTTAATCCCATCTACAAAGCCTTCACTTAACACTGGTGCCTCATCCCCCAGCCTGACTCTGCCCCTCACTCTCTGTCCTCAAGCCACACAGGCCTTCTTTCAGGTCCTTTTTCCCAACCCACGGCCCCAGCACAGGCTAATTCTCGGCCTGCCCACCCTCTCCAACCCTCAACCCATCCTTTGCTGGCAGACTAAGTCCCATTTATCTTTTCAGGTCTCAGTTTCCCCAAGGAAGTGACCCACCATAGCCAATTATACTCTCTGCACTTCATTACAACTCTGATCATAATTTAATTAGTTAGTTGGTAATTATTTGATGAATATCCATATCCCCCACAAAGCTGTAGGCCTCATAAGAGCAGAGTTCATGTCTGTTTAGTTCATGGCTGTATCCCCAGTTACCTAACACAAATTAATAAGTATCTGTTATGACTACATCCAGCGGTAATATTTACTGCACCAGGAATCACAGGAAAAGGGAAGTTTCCAAGCGGAAGTGTGTTTTTTTTCCCCAAACATATCTTTCCTTTTTTTTTTTTTTTTTTAAATTTATTTATGTCTGGGGAGCCAGATGGTTACACAGAGGTAAAATGTGGCACTGTGAGGCTGATCCACATGGGAAGGATTCAGTTCACACCAAAAGACCTCCCTGAGTATGCTGGACACATATCTGTTCATGCTCAGGGGCTGGCTAAAGCTAAAGGAGAATCCTGGCATCAAGACCCTCTTGGGAGTGCATGTGTATGCTCCCTCACTCTGTCTCTTTCACCCACTCATGAAATAAACGGTAAGTTAGTTAACTTCTTTTCATAACTGAGAGACACAGAGACAGATAAACACCCTTGACAGGGACTCACACAGCAATGCTCCCCTTAGCCCGTCAGGATTACGGGCATACACACGTGCCCAGAGTGTACAGGTGAACCCAAGAACTGATCCCGGATCCTCCACATGGCTTCCGTCATCACAGAGCATTGCACTATCACTGTACTACCATGGCTGGGCCTGTATCATCTATACAGTAAAAATATTTTAAGTCTGGGACCAGCAGTTGGCGTAATAGCTACGTCGCTGGACTCCCATGTAGTCGACTGCAGTTTGAGTCCCAGACCTGGTGGCTTAAACTCACGCTGGGCATGTGAGCCTGCGTGCCCAAGATCCTGAGAGGAGAATGGAGGAGAAGGGATTGTGGTATGGCCATACCCCCTAGGTGGTGATTTCTCATTTTCTATCTCTGTTTCTCACCCCCCCCAAAAAAAAAACCACTTTTTTTTTTTCCATTTGCTTCAGGGCACATGCACTCACCAGAGAGAGAGAGAGAGAGAAAGGGAAAGTGAGAAAGCAAGCCACCAGGTCCGAGACTCAAATCATGGTTGGTCATCTAGGAGTCCAGAACCCCAACCACCACGCCAACTTGCTAACCCCCAGAATCTGTGTTTTAAATCACAGTAATGCCTCTACCATCTGTCTAGGTTAAATGATGGCATCGTGTCTTAAGCAAGCACTGGAAGAGTATAAACCTCAGGGGAACAGAATCAGAGATGAACTACTCTGAAAGGTTCCAAGTCAATGGCCTCCTCCCTGCTGCCAAGGTCTATCCAGTCAGAACTACTCTAACCCCTACACTGAGTGACCACCCATTGTCATAGGATGCATCCAAGCTCCTAAACACGCCCTTCACATGCTCACCCACCACAGCTCTATCTAATACCCAAACTCATCGCTACCTTGGGGTTCCTGTTTGGGCTTTGTAAATGCTGCTTCCTTAAACCTAGAACCTTTCCCCCTCCTACAGATGACATTTCATCCATCCTGGGAGGCTGGTTCAAATGCCTCCTCCCTATTACCCCAGGTGGACTCCCCTCTCGGGAATCTCCCAGGACACTCAGAGTACAGCTCTCTGGAAGGAGGAGACCCGGTTGGTGGTATTGTTGGCTGGTGTGAGCTTAGTCAGCTTTCTCCTTTCACTACGTGCTAACTCTGAGACTTTGGGAAAGTTACTTAACTCCTCTGAGCCTGTGAGCATGTGATGTGGAGTAAATGAGCAACATGGGAACCACGCAGCCTGGCACATGGAACTTGCTGAAAGAAAGATTCACTGTGACTTTTGGCTGCCATTGACAACGTAGTTCGTCTCCTAACAGTACCTGTTACGTAGCATTTGCTCATAAATGAATAGAATGGCTAAAGTAACTAAGTAAGTATCTTCCAGCTCCTTCCATAGGCGCCCCAGCAATGCTCCTATTTGTCCAAGTCAGGACCCCAGATGTATGTAACACCTATTTGCTGTTTCCATCAGACTGGTACTTTCTCTGGAAGGCAGTGTCTCACATAAATTAATGCCCCTGGGGGCTGGCAGATGGTGTAGTGGTTAAAGGTACTAGATTCCCACATGGCAGACCATAGTTTGAGTCCTGGACCTGGCAGCTTGCTTTCTTGCTTTCCCTTTCTCTGTCTGTGTCTCTGGTCAAATTTTTAAAAATAATAACAACAAATGAAATTAAATCAATAAATCATTATTTTTTAAAAAATCAAAAAATAAAATAAAATAATGCCCTGTTCCATCCCCACTTTACTCAAGAGAGCAGCAGCTGAGGACTACCAAGCCTAAATCCTTATCTAGGGATTCCTGTGACTCAGAGAAGCCGAGCTGAGCCTCCCCCTCTCCTTTTCAGTCTTCTCTCTGGCTCTAGTTGTCAGTTCCGTTGTCCAGAACCTGGAGTTCTCAACTGGGACTCTGCCTCCTTGCCCTGCTTTGGATGGAGGATGTCTGGGAAGACCTCAGATATGCTCTCAGTCCACTGAGTCAGCTGATATAATGGACAAGAGCTCTAGGAATCAGAGCTCTAGAGACTCCAGCTACCATTCCTGGCTGTAGGGCCTGGGCAAGCCACTTAGCCTTTCTGAGTTCCCAGGCCACGGTATGACGTAGAGGGATAGGTAAGACCCACTGATGCAAAACTGACAAAGTATTGTGATGGGGGATCAGCAGATGGCATAATGGCTATGTCATTGCACTCCCATGTAGTTGACCATAATTTGGGTCCTGAACCTGGTGGCTTAAACTCACACCGGATGCATGTGCGTACATGCCCAAGATCCCGAGAGGAAAATGGCAGAGAAGGGACTGTGGCGTGGCCCTCCCCTCCAGGGGGTGGTTTCTCGCTTTCTGTCTTTCTCTTTCTGGCAAGTGCATGTGCCCTATTGCAAAAACCTCTCAAAAAAAATTAAGCTATTCAGAAGAAAAACTCAGTCAGTCTTTGACCAAGGTTATTAAAACATTTCTGGCTTTGGGAACCAGCAGTTAGCGTAATGGCTATGTCGCTGGACTCCCATGTAGTCGACTGCGGTTCGCGTCCCAGACCCGGTGGCTTAAAACTCATGCCGGGCGCGTGTGCGTGCATGCCCGAGATCCCGAGAGGAGAATGGAGGAGAAGGGATTGCGGCGTGACCATCCCCACTGGGGGATGATTTCTCGCTTTCTGTCTCTATGTCTCTGTCTGTCGCACACGCCCTATAGCAAAAACCCCTCCAAAAAAGAAAAAAAAATTTCTGGCTTTAAAAAACAAAACAGCGGGAACCAGCAGTTAGCATAATGGCTATGTCGCTGGACTCCCATGTAGTCGACTGCGGTTCGCGTCCCAGACCCGGTGGCTTAAAACTCATGCCGGGCGCGTGTGCGTGCATGCCCGAGATCCCGAGAGGAGAATGGAGGAGAAGGGATTGTGGCGTGACCATCCCCCCTGGGG
>NW_006204601.1:1067352-1072592 GCF_000334495.1 Tupaia belangeri chinensis
CTCCCCGCCGAAACAAAAAAAAAAAAAAACCCAAAAAAAAAAAAAAAAAAAAAAACGGGCCAGCAGGTTGTGTGATGATTAAGGTGCTGGGGCTCCCAACTTGGTCGACTGTGTTCGAGTGCCAGACCTGGCTGTTTGAAGATCACACCAGGCACGTGTGCATGCGTGCCCAAAATCTCAGGAGGAGAATAGAGGAGAAGGGATTGTAGCATGGGTATTCCCCCAAGGAAGTGATTTCTCACTGTCTCTCTGTCTCTTTCTGTCTCTCTAGCGAGCACACATGCCCTGTGGCAAAACTTAAAAAACAAGTAAGATTAAATAAATAAACAAACAAAGTAGGTCTGGTGATCCTAAGTGGCCAACTGCACAGTTCAAGTTCTAGACCCAGTGGATTGAGAAACACCTCCGGCGTAGGTGTGTGCATATCCAAAATCCCAAAAGGAGAGAGAGATGGAGAAGGGATTACAATATGACCGTTCCCTATGGGGGTTACGTTCTCCTCTCTCTCACTTTCTCCAGCAAGCACACATCCTCTGACAAAAAACAAAAACAAACAAACAAAAAAAACACATAAATAAGGCTCAGCTATGGTGGCACATACCAGTAAGATGCTGTTATTCAGATGCTGAAGCTTCGTGGAAGGCCTGGTTTGGTCTGGGCCCAACATAAATAGGCTGATCACAGTGTAGTCCTACTTAGCTGAGTCCAGGGCAGGAGACCCGGACATGGCTAGAACCTATCAAAAATTAATGTATCACGCCCTCTCATAAGTAAATAAATGAACTTAAAAAAAAAAAAAAGCAAAGAGTCAGGCAATGACACTGTAGTGGCATAATTAGAACCACATCGGAACAGTCCTGGGTTTGCATCCTGGGTTTGACCTCCCTGAGCATGGCAGGCATGTATGTGTGTGCCCTTGATCCAGGCTAACTAGGACTCGGGGTGGGGGAAAGTCAAAGCATGAAGACCCAGTTGGGGATGCTTCTCTGCCTCTCTCGCTCACATGAGAAATAAATGAATAATCTTCAAAAAACAAAACAAAATAAATATACTATAACTAAAGGGAAAAAACAAGATTAAATTTTTAGTGTATGCTGACAATGTACCCATTCCCTGTGTACTTAAAAGTTCAGATTTTTTTAAAAAGGTCCACATGTCCATCCAAGAGTCCTACCATCAGGAAGAGGATCGACCCAGTGTTTGTTGAGTCCCATGGGAATGGAATCCATCTCGGCTTCCCGTTGGGCCTGCTTGAGCTCCCGCCTTTCTTTGGCCAAGGCACTCTGCATCATCGCTGCTTGGGACAGGGAGCCATCAGGGTTCTAGCGCACCAGAGGAAACAGCAATGTACATTAAATGTCCAGGAAATATAATGTAGATGTTAAGTCACTAAAACACTAGCCCACACCTAGAATAAATTTCCTATCGATGTTCCAGGCTACATGAAAAAAATCAATGCTATAACCTGTTCAGATAAAATGAATGAGGACAATGATATATCACTGAAGGAATTGGAGGTGTTCAGCTTGAAAATGAGAACCCCAAGAGAAAGAGAAATAACACTATCTTTTTAAAATTTTTTTTTAAGTTTTTGCTATAGGGCATGTGCACTTGCAGAAAAAGAGAATGAAGTCAGAAATCACTGTCTGAGGCAGGGGGGAGCAGGGAGAGGATGGCCACGCCTCAATCCCTTCTTCTCCATTCTCTTCTCAGGATTTTGAGTGTGCATGCACATGTGTTCAGTATGTTTTTCAAACCAGCAGGTCCAAACCATTCAGCTGGCCATGTGGGATCCAGCTGCCTTACTCACACCACCAGTTGGCCTGAAATAATGCCATCTTTAAATGTATAAAGAACATAAGAAAGGGACAAGAATTCTCTTTTATGATCCTAAAACCTGAAATTAGCACTTAATGTGGATACCTCGGTGAGGCAGATGTCAGTTTTGCCTAAGAAAGAACTAATGACCAGACAGAGCTAAAGATGGACTGTGTCTCCTTAGGACTAGTGAATTCTCTGTCATTAACAAAGTCGAGCAGCTGAGAGATGACCGCATGAGAAGGATTGCATGGCTAGATTACATGGGTGGCTGGGCTAAGAGACCTTTAAGATACTCTTTGCCATATCTAAAAAACATTTTTTCTTTAACTGTTCTTTTTAATTTTTGCTATAGAGCACGTGCACTTGCCAGAGAAGGAGAGTGAGAAAGAGAAAGTGAGAAAGCACCTCCCCAAGGGGATGGCCACACTACAATCCTTTCTTTTCTATTCTTTTCTTGGAATTTTGGGCACACATATACCATGCCCTGTTTTACAAGCTGCCAGGTCCAAGAATGAACCACGCAGTTGGCCAGATAGGACCCAGCCACCTTAACCACCATGCCACTGTATGGCCCTTGCTAAAATTTTGTAACTGTTATATGGATGCTGGTTTGAATTCTCCTTATGTTTCCACCCTGACCACTGCCTTCCACAGCATCTACTGCTCTAGTTTTCTATGAAGGCCAGTCCCAACTGGTCAAGTAAACCCTTTAAAATTGCTTCTAAAGTTGCAAAATAATGACTCAAGCCCTAAGGAACCTGGGCTAAGGCAATGACAGTAAATCAAGCACTCCTACTTTTCTCTGCTTCCTCCCAAGACACAGTGAGTAGAAAATAATTAAATAGCAAAAGCAACAAAGCCGAGCCAGTCTCTACTTAAAAATGTTCTAGAGACCAGCAGTTAGCGTAATGGCTATGTCAATGGACTTCCATGTAGTCGACCGCGGTTCGTGTCCCGGACCCGGGGGCTTAAAACTCACGCCGGGTGCGTGTGCATGCGTGCCCAAGATCCCGAGAGAAGAATGGAGGAGAAGGGATTGTGGCATGGCCATCCCCCTTGGGGGGTGATTTCTCACTTTCTGTCTCTCTGTCTCTCTCTCTGTCTGTCTGGCGAGCGCACGTGCCCTATAGCAAAAACCTCTCCAAAAAAAAAATGTTCTAGACCCAGCCACAGTGGTGCAAGGGATAAGACACCGCTGCATGAGAGCCACAGGGAGGCCCAGGTTCAGTTCCTAGATCAACTTAAAACAGGCTACGTGCAGTGGCACACATCTTTATGCAATCCTAGTTAACTGAGAGGCTGGGCAGAGAATTGCAACATGGCAAGACCCTGTCAAAAAATCTCTTTCTCAGGACCAGCAGTTAGCATAATGGCTATGTCGCTGGACTCCCATGTAGTCAACTGCAGTTCGCGTCCCAGACCCAGGGAGTTAAAACTCATGCCGGGCACATGTGCGTGCGTGCCCAAGATCCCAAGAGAAGAATGGAGGAGAAGAGATTACAGCGTGGCCATCCCCCCTGGGGGGTGATTTCTCGCTTTCTGTCTCTCTGTCTCTCTCTGTCTGGCGAGCGCACGCACCCTATAGCAAAAACCTCTAAAGAAAAAAAAAATCTCTCTCTCTTGTCCTTTTTCTTTATAATAAAAAACAAATATATTAAAAACTAAATTCAGACTGGCCCCTTGCCCGATGGTTAGGAAACCAGATCCCACATAACATACCACAGTTCAGATCCAGGACCCAGTGACTTGAAAAATACACTAGGTCCAACTGCATGCATGCCCCAAAGCCTGAAAAAATGGAGAAATGGAGAAGGGACTGCAGAGTGACTATGTCCCATTGGTGGGTGCTTTCTCCATCTCCCTCTGTTTCTGGTGAGCACATGTGTAGTTAAAAACTAACTAAATAAAATATTCTAGACCCTGGCCAAGTCAATACTACTATTGAGTTAGTTCTGGCTTACAAGATTTGATAAACTGATTACTTAAAGAAAAAAATGTCCACTTAGTATAAATATTTCCAGGCTAAAATCCCAATACTTCTTACCTTAACAATTTTGATGGGGCTCATATCCATGCTTTGCTTGGTGTGCCCTCTCAGGAATGGAGGTTCTTCCTCAACCAGTTCAATCTCAAGGTCCTCATCTAGAAGTCCCCAAAAAAGAAAAGTTAGCCATAAGCAAAAAAGAAATAACCAATTATTTTCTCCAAAACAACTTCCACGGGTACCAGCAATCTTTATCAAAATAGCCTCCTCGGGACCAGCAGTTAGCATAATGGCTGTGTCACTGAACTCTCATGTAGTCAACCGTGGTTTGAGTCTCAGACCCGGTGGCTTAAACTCACGCCAGGCGCGTATGTGTGCATGCCCAAGATCCCGAGAGAAGAATGGAGGAGAAGGAATTGTGGTGTGGCCATCCCTCCTGGGGGGTGATTTCTCGCTTTCTGTCTCCCTGTCTTTCTGGCAAGCGTATACGCCCTATAGTAAAAAAAAAAAAAAAACATCTCCAACAACAAAAAAAATTAGCCTCCACATAGCTGGCAGGTGGCATGGTGCTTAAAGGTACTAGACTCCCACATGATCAACTGCAGTTCAAGTCCCAGATCTGGTAGCTTGTTTTCTCACTTTCCTTCTCTCTCTCTCGGGTCAGATTAAAAAATAATAATAATAAATAAAATGGAATAAATAATTCTTAAAATTAAAACAAGAAACACTCTACAGTAAAGAAGATGAATGATGTGCAATTATAAATTAAGATGAATGAGGTGTGACAGGTGGCGAAGTGTTTAAGGGCACTGGATTCCCACATGGCCGACCATGGTTCGAGTCTCAAACCAGGTGGTTTGCTTTCTCCTACTCTCTCAATCTCTCACTCTGTCCCTCTTTGGTCAAATTAAAAATAAATGAATAAATAAAGCTGAATAAAATAATTCTTTAAAAAATTAAGATGAATGATATGCAATTAATTAAGGTGAGTGATATGCAATTATAAATGCAATATAAAGAAACATCAAAACATGATGGTTCAGTCAAGAAAAAAAGTAAAATTAATTTCTCTCTTTTTTTTTTTAAGAATTATTTATTTTATTTTATTCATTTATTTTAAATGTGACCAGAGAGAGAGAGGGAGATAGGGGAACTGAGAAAGCAAGCCACAGGTCCAGGACTCAAACCGTTTCCAGGGAAACTCAGTGGTAATCTAGGTGGATCCAGGGTTTTCAGAAAATTACTAAGAACATGAGATCGAGGGTCAGGTGGTGAAACAATGGTAACACAAATTGACCCCCATGAGAAAGGTTCTGTGTTCACATCCTGGGAACTCCTTGAGATTCTGGGCGTGCATGTGCATGCCTGTGATCCAGGCTGGCTGATACTAGGAGTGGATCACAGTGTGAGAACCCAGCTGGGGGTGACTATCTCT
>NW_006204601.1:1073321-1090634 GCF_000334495.1 Tupaia belangeri chinensis
CCCTCTGCCTCTCTCTTTTTCTCTCATGAAGTGATCAGTAACCAATGAGTTCAACTACAAACTGTCTAGTCTAATAACTCAACTTGCCAGTTATCCTGCTCAATCCAAATGGCTAATTACCTTCTTCATCATCCACCTTAGGGAGAATGCCAGTCTCTTCATCAAAGTCTGGAAACTCTTCTTTGGAAAGGACATTGGCAGCAATCATCTAGGTAAAGGACAGAAGGCAGCATTTGCAATCCACAAGAATCAAAGCTCTTTTCTCCAAGGAGAAAGGTCTCACTAGGAGAACAAGATTTCTTCCTCGGACCCAAGACACCAGTGCTTCAAAATGTCATATATCCCACCGCCAAGAGGACTCTACAATACAGTGCCAAAAAGCATGGACTCAAAGTGTCATCCCGAAGAAGAGCTACCTACTCCCTCCTTTGTTTCTACAGCACTCTGTACCTTTCTTACTATGTGATATGTACCCCTTTACGATTACTCATTTAGATCTGTTTCCTCCAATAGGCTTTGAGTTACTCAAGGATAGGAACCATGATATATTCATTTTTTTTTAATTGCCAGAGGCTGTACCAGAAAGAGCCAGAGGGAAAAAGTACCCCATAACAAAGAATGGTCATGCCACAATCCCATCTCCATTTCTCCACCCTGTCACATGTACATGTACCCAGCATGTTTTTCGAGCCGCCAGCACTGGAATTCAAACCATGGTCAGCCATGTGGGATCTGGTTCCCTTAACCACTAGGCTATAGTTGGCTTACTGTATTCATCCTCCTAGCCCTAGCATCTACAAAGTGCTTGAGATATTGTGGTTCTGATGTTCCCCGAAGAAAAATGAAAACAATAATGAACACTTACATAACAACTAGCATTAATCTAAGAGTTTCACCTCTACTAAGTCATTTAATCCCCCCTCCGCCACCACTGGCCCCGTTTCAGAAATGAGGGCACTGAAGGCAGAAAAAGGTAGAGTAACCTGGCTCAGCAACACACAGCTAGCAAGCAGCCTAACCCTAGGCTGCTGTGCTCCAGGTCCTACACTCTTAACCACCATGCTACATGCTGGGTGACAATACAGATGCTAAAGCCCAACCTGTTTGATCTCCCACTTCTCTGGGTCAGAAATGCGGGTGAGGCGCTTGCGCTCCAGTGAGTCATCCTCTACTTCAGGGGCACTGACAAGGGAAAGGTGAGTGGGTCTGTCTGGGTTCCGCATTGAGGTTTCCTCATTGGTCTCCCCAACAAGGTTTCGACGTCGATTTGGGTTCAGATCTTCTCCAGTCTCTTGATCCACATCCTAAAACACAAAAACAAGGGAGCTAGCTCACCTGCTGTCCTCTTGGCATTTCCTTGGCCATCAGATGTGGAAAGAGGCTGGACAATCTCACCTACCTTCATGCTCAGACTGGTCTTGGTCCCAGTGAAGGACAGCACCTTGACTTTGACCCTCTGGCCTTTGCTCACAACATCTGCCACATTAGCCACGCGGCCTTCCCGCCGGAGCTCAGAGATGTGCACCAGGCCTTCCCACCGCTTCCTGAGGGAGAGTCAGACACATCTGGAGCATGCCTAAAAATACCTTTTCCCCAACCAATTTCCACCCTTGTTGGGACTGAACAAAAGAAAATAATCTTGGGACCAGCAGATGGAATAATGGTTATGTTGCTGGACTCCCATGTAATTGACCACAGTTTGAGTCACGGACCCAGCGGCTTAAAACTCATGCCAGGCAAGGACCAGCAGTTAGCGCAATGGCTATATCGCTGGACTCCCATTTAGTCGACTGCGGTTCGAGTCCCAGATCTGGCGGCTTAAAACTCATGCCGGGCGTGTGTGCATGCATGCCCAAGATCCCAAGAGGAGAATGGAGGAGAAGGGATTGTGATGTGGCCATTCCCCCTGGGGGGTGATTTCTCGCTTTTTGTCTCTCTTTCTCTCTCTGTCTTTCTGGCAAACACACACACCCTATAACAAAAACCTCTCCAAAAAAAAAAAAAAGAAAAGAAAGAAAGAAAGAAAAAAAAAAAACCCATGCCAGGCACATGTGCATGTGTGCCCAAAATCCCAAGAAGAGAATGGAGGAAAAGGAATTGCTGCGTGGCCACCCCCTCACCAGGGGCAATTTCTCACTTTCTGTCTCTCTCCAGCAAGCACACACGCTCTTTAGCAAAAAAGCCCTCTTAAAAATAAGAAAAGAATCTTAAACTCAAGAGGAACTAGCAACGAGGCGACCAAACAATAAAATATTACTACCCTCCCAAACAAAAGACATTTGTTGATGGGGGGAGGGGGGAAATACAAATTGTTTGTCCAAACAGTAAAGGGAAGTGCTCCTGAAGACAGAAGAAGGAATAAATGGCTTTGTAACATTTCAAACACAAAGTCAATTTCTATGGCTGATTTAAGTTTCATTAATCATAATAACTCTTTAGAATGTAAAAACTCCCCGTGACAAAAGAAATTCTGTCCATCATAGGCATGAAAGAACACCAGCAATTACCTTAGTCCCTCCAGCTGCACAAAGCATCCAAACTGCATGATGCTGGTAACTTTGCCATTGTAAATGTCCCCAATGGCAGGCTCTTCTGGGGGAGGGCGGTCCACATGCTTATCCCGCCATCGGTCCAGATTCCTCTCCCCATACTTGTCCCGGTCCTTCCTGTCTTTGAGAGGACTCTGACTCCTACTTCTGGACCGATATCTAGACTTCCCTTTATTCCTCTCCCGGGTCCTGGAACGTGATCGAGACCGGGATCGGTGTCTCCGCTTGTGGTCTCTATCTCGGTCTCGTTCTCGGTCTCGTTCTCTGTCAAAAGAGAGATCTTTGTCTCGGTCTCGATCTCGTTCTCGGTCTCGATCTCGGCTCCGACTCCGCTTCTTCTTCTTTGTCCTGTCCCTAACAAATCAATAAGCACCTGTTTGAAAAAGAAACCAGCCCAATTTCATCTTTGAATCCCAAAGCACCCAACAAGCTGCCATGCACATGGTAGGGCCCCACCAAGTGTTGAGCTAAATTACAGAATTGCGTTAATGATGACATCCCTGCAGGCCAAGAAAGGATCAGCCTCTTTCAATCCCCATTTCTATCTTTTGAACCTCTTAGCATTTGCTGCACAAATGTTCTTGACAGGGAGCAGTGAAAACACATCCCAAACTATGGTACATAGCCAATCTTGATTGTTTAAACTTGCACAACATTTAGCTTGGCTGGTCCACAGAATTCGACCATCATAGTATTCTAAACTTCCAAAGCATAGGACACTAAGGACAAACCGGTGTTCAGCATCTCTTTGCTTCTCCTGGCCTGCTGCACTGGGCATTAAAGCTTCCAGTTCTTTCAGGACATCCACAGCTACTTTCACATCATCTTCATCCAGCATGGTCTAAGGGGACAAAGGTCAGCAAAGTTTGTTAAAGGAGAGAAAAACACTCAAAAGAGTCTGTATGCACTTCAAGTGTGTCTATAAATATGACAGTCCCTGTACCACTAGCCACTATTGTGAAGGAAGCAGAAGAAAGGTATTCCCAAGATGATATGAGATAGAGGCAGAAAGAATAGACCTATGTTCTTGAGTCATTTTTATACATAGCAAATTCCCTTTAACACAATCCTACAGCAGGCAATTAGATATGAATCATTCCTCCATGAGACCATACAAGTGATTTTTAACTAGAAAATAGAAGTCAGAATTTTTTTTTTTAAAAGAGAGATTTTTGTTATAAGGTGCCTGCGCTTGCTGGAGAGATAGAGAGAAACAGAGACACCCCCTAGGGAGAATGGCCACACTGCAATCCCTTTTCCTCCATCCTCCTTTTGGGATCCTGGCACACATGCACACACAGACCCAGTGTGAGGTTTAAGCCACAGGGTCCGGGACTCAAAACAGCGGTCAACTATGTGGGAGTCCAACAACATAACCATTATGCCATCTGCTGGTTCCAAGAAGTTAAAATTTTTAAAATGCAACTCTGTACTCCCTTCCCCAGTCCCCTCTACTTTTACTTTTTCCATAATCCATATCCTTATCCACTGTGTTACATATTTATTTACTTGTCAGTTTACTGCTTGCCTACTCTCCACGAAACTGTTTTTCTGCACATTTTATTGATTCATTAAAGATCTTAATTAACTTAAAGACTTTCAATAGCAAGCACAGCTGATATATACATATTTATGAACGCACATCTGACTAGGTGTAAAGTGAACATACTATAAAGTAGCACCTCACTGGGGCTATATAGCTTACTGCAGTCACTAAATAGGTATTAATAGGTATTTTTAAATGCATTTTAATTTCAAAAACAGTTTTAGTTTAATAGATCACAATCAATCCACTAAACTGATTATGTGTTTATTTCCTGATCTCTCCACCTCAATGCTAAGATGTAATCTCTAAGAAGGCAGAGACTCTAGTTTGTTTTGTTCTCTGCTGTATGCCTGGTACTTAACAACAGTGCTTGGCATACAGTAAGTACTCAATAAATATTTGCTGAAATGGAATTTATAAAATCAAGGGACCAGCAGATGGCGTAATGGTTATATCACTGGACTCCCATGTAGTCAACTAAAGTTCAAGTGCTAGACCCGGCGGCTTGAACCTCAGACTGGGTGCAATACATGTGTGCCCAAAATCCTGAGAGGAGAATGGAGGAGAAGGGATTTCTTGCTTTCTGTCTCTGTGTCTCTCTGGTGAGCACACGTTACCTATAGCAAAAATCTCTCTCAAAAAAAAAAAAATCAAAATATTTCAAAAATTAGAATTTCTAATGTGTAATGGAGCAAAAGAAAATTTCTAATTTCACATGTCAGGCATCTGTTCCAGAACAGTAAGCTATTTTATAACAATTTCGGGTCTGGTAGATGGCATAGGTAGTTAAGGGTGCTGGATTTCCACATGACCAACCACAGTTCAAGTCCTGGACCTGGCGGCTTGCTTTCTCCCTTTCTCTCTCTCTCTATCTCTCTCTAGTCAAATTAAAAAAATAATAATAAATGGAAATAAATAATTACAACTATTTCATATCTCTAGTTGCTGCTTCCCACAGTTCCCAGTCTCATTTCCCTTGACCCCTTCTGTATATAGGAGGTGCTCAGAGAGTGATGACTTTAAATTTGAAAATACGAGACAAAGAAAAAGGGTGGGAGAAATACACACTTAGACTAGACATTCTCAAAATCATATCATTACCCGAACTGAAGGGTTATCTGGTTGGCAAAGGACTGGGAAGAGTTCCTTCAGCTTTTCTTTTTCAGTTTTGGGTTTAACAACTGGATCTTGTTTATTAAACAGCATGAAAGGGTTCAAATAAAACAATAAAAATCATATTAGTTAACGAAATAATTTCAATATTAGATTTGCATCAAACTAAAACAGAACATGGCATTTTATAGCATATTAACACATACACTACTATAATTTAATTTCCTAAACTCATTGACTACAAAGCCCTGAACAAACTATCTGGGCATGTAGCAGGAAGTGGGTACACCACACTTACTTGATTATATCTTCTCATTTTAATTACACCTTAAGTCAATTGAAAAATTTTACTAGAACATTTACTTGCTTAGCAGCTGCTGAGAGGAAAATAAGCACAATTTACAGGTTGCTCATAATCTAAACCATTCTGGAGGCCAAGTTAGCTGGCAGCTCTCTGCTTACCTTTGCTGGTAGAAGACTTTGCTGGAGGCCGCATGGTTTGTATGAGACGCAGCAAGTTACTAATAAGAGAATCCTTCAAAAAGAAAGAACGAAAGTTGTCAACCCCTGGATCACTGTTTAAATACACTTAGAAAAGGAAAAGGGGAAAGAATGTCCTTTAGGGAAGGATGGTTTTAGACCTGAATTTAGCTAAATGGAACACATGAAGTATAGACTATCAACCTGGTATAGCACAAGCCTAACACTGTAGCTTTACAGTGATATTTAGAACTCTTCATGGGGAAAAGTTACTTAGCTCCCTGCAAACATTTTATTTCCCATGGTTTCGATTTATCCCAAAACCTAGACTCTTGTTTCTGACTTTATTCATATAATGAGAACGTAAATACCCACAAAGGGCTAATGAAAATCTTGCCTGTTTTTCTAGAAAGATGTTAAAGGAAATACAGTTACATTATCACTGATTTTGTAGCATGTAAACATTACAAACTTAATGGCTTATTTAATTGGTATGCATAAACTATCTTCTTCCTATATCAAATTCTACCAAAATTTAAATTCAATAGTAACATGAGGGCTAGCCAGTGTTGTCGTGAAAGTGGCTAGATTTCATATGGCTGACTGTGTGGTACAAGTCTAGGACCCGGTGGCTTGATAAACCTCCAGGCACATGTGCATACATGCCCCTAATGCCAAAGGACAGGATAATGGAGAAGGGACTGTGGTGTGACTACCCCCCCATGAGGGTGCTTTCTCTCTCTCTCTCTCTCTCTCTCTCTCTCTCTCTCTCTCTCTCTGGCAAGCACATGCACATTCTGGCAAAATTAAAAGTAATAAAAATAGTGGGACCAGCAAATGGCATAATGGTTATGTTGCTGGACTCCCACGTAGTCAACCTTGGTTTGAGTCCTGGACCCCAGGGCTTAAAACTCACACTGGGCACATGTGCACATGTGCCCACAATCCCAAGAAAAGAATGGAGAAGAAAGAACTTCAGCATGGCCATCCCCTAGGGGGTGATTTCTCCCTTTCTGCCTCTGTCTCTCCAGTGATCGCATACACCCTAAGAGCAAAAATCTCCCAAATAAATAAATAGTAACATGAAAAGAAACTAGGGTCTCCAGATATACATACTGTGAATTCTGCACCATTTTTGACAAGAGAAGCTTTAAAAGTATCAAAGGTGGTATTTTTCTCAGCAAGACTGATCACAAATTCAGCTGCAAATGAAAAGAGATTTAAATTTTAATAAAAGGACATTTGGGCAAGATATTAGTTTTCAGTATGTTGAAAACAAAATTAGTCTACCCTACAATCATAAAAACCAAAGACCACCATCCAGTGTGACGTAAAGAAAGAAAATTTAGACTGAAATTACCCATATGTGTCTAGAGAATTACTACAAAGTGGTTCAGGTGGGCCTTTGAATACATCTAATTTAAAGACCTATTTGCCCCAGACCATTCTGCCCTCTTCTCACAAAACTGGGCACACTGCCACACAGATTCTACAAGCCTACGTGCATATTCTCATACACGACACATGCAGAGTAGAATGCTCTCTATGCTTTCAGAAAGAACAGACCCAATTTACATGACAAGGACAGGCAGGATCTGGGTGATACAATCTCCAAAGAGATGAAAGACTTACTTGTCCTCATATTTTTCTCCACAAACCTACTTCTTAAAACATCTATTAGCATCTACTTATTAATTAAAAGACTTTCAGCCACAGTAGCACAACAGTAACACAACACTCCGAGATGTTGAGGCCACATAGGAAGGCCCACGTCATGTCTGAGGTCTCCCTGGAAGCACCCAGGGTATGTGCCTACCTCTGATCCTGTCTGAGGATGGAGGTAAGAACGGAGTGTGAAGACCCTACTAGGATACTTGTTCTGTTTCTTTCCCTCTTTCTGCTTCTTTCTTTCATGTAAGAAATAAATAAACTTTAAAAGGAAAGAGAGGGGGGACAGCAGGTGATGTGGTGGTTAAGGTGCTAGATTCCTATATGGCAGACTATGGTTCAAGGTTCAAGTCCTGGACCAAGTGGCTTCCGAATCACACTGGGTGTGTATTCGTGTGTGCCCCAAATCCCAAGAGAATGGAGGAGAAGGGATTGTGGCATGGTCATGCTCCCTTGGGAGGTGACTTCTCACATTCTCTCTGTCTCTCTTCACTGAGCACAGGTGCCCTATGGCAAAAACCATGAAAAAAAATTGACTAGTGGGGCCAGCAGGTGATGTGGTGGTTAACGCTCTAGACTCTCACATGGCTGACCATGGTTCAAGTCTCAGACCTGGCAGTTTGCTTTCTTGCTTTCCCTTTCTCTGTCTCTCTGGCCAAATTAAAAAAATAATAATAATAATAACAACAAATAGAATTAAATAAATCATTTTTTTTAAAAAGTGGACTAGTAGTTATAAACAAGTTTATTGTTGAAAACAGAAAATAATGACACTGACTTAAATAATAATCCATCAAGGTCAAGATCAAAAGAATAAAATCAACAAAATATAAAAGAAGCAAATACATACTTTGTGGTTATTAAACTCAACTTGACAGTTTTGTCTCAACTAAACAATACTATCATATTAAATCAATATTACTATTTTTAACATTATTGGTTTTATAATTCTATATTTAACTAAAAAAGCATACTTGCGGTTTATCTGCAAATTAATTGGGATCTTTAGTTATATATGAACCAAAAGAATATGGAGTTTATACCTCCTTTTACTTTTGTACCGAATGAAGTTAACATGAAAACAAATACTAGAAGGTCTCAATAACTTTTTTGTTTTCATTAAGAAAGGCTAAGGGGGACCAGCAGTTGGTGTAATGGCCATGTCGCTGGACTCCCATGCAGTCAACCATGGTTCAAGTCCCGGACCCAGTGGCTTAAACTCACGCCAGGTGCATGTGCGTGTGTGCCCAGGATTCCGAGAGGAGAATGGAAGAGAAGGGACTGCGGTGTGGCCATCCCCCTTCCGAGGCGGTGATTTCTCGCTTTCTGTCTCTCTGTCCCTCTCTTTCTGGTGAGCGCATGCGCCCTATAGCAAAAACCTCTCCAAAAAAATAAAGGCCAAGGGGCCAGCAGGTGGCTTGGTGGTTAAGGTGCTGGACTCTCACATGGTCGACCATGGTTTGAGTTCTGGACCTGGTGGTTTGCGTTCTCACTCTCCTTGACTCTCTCTGGTCAAATTGAAAAAAAGTAATAAATTAAATAATTCTAAAAAAAGAAAGGGGTGATACTTGTTAAGAAAAAAAAAAAAAGAGGCCAAGAGGGGGGCCAGCAGGTATTACGGTGGTTGAAGCACTGGATTCCCACATGGCTGGTGGGGTCAAGTCCTGGACCTGCCATCATGCGTTCTCACTTTCTCCCTCTCTTTCTCTTTGTCTCTCTCTGGTGAACTAAAAATAATAATAATAAATAAGATAAATAATTGGGAAAAAAAAAAAAAGAAGACACTAAGAGGGACCAGCAGATGGCATAATGGTTACATTACTGCGGTTCAAGTCCTGGACCCAGTGGCTTGAAACTCAGGCTGGGCACGTGTGTGTGCGTGCTCAACATCCCAAAAGGAGAATGGAGAAGGAACTGTGGTGTGGCCATCCCCCTGGGGAGTAATTCCTCACTTTCTGTCTCTCTGGTGAGTGCACGCACCCTATAGAAAAAAAAAAAAAAAAACTCTTAAAAAAAAAAAAAGCACCCAAGAAAAAGCACCCAAGATATTAGTATTTAAAACAAAAATACAGAGAAATGGAAGGTCCCTGAAAGCAGGAATCTCTTATTCTCTGCTGTAGTCCCAGTCTCCTAGCTCACTTTCTGCTGAATGAAGGAAACATACTACCTAGATAGCAAACTGACAAGATCACCATTTCATTATCATCTAAAAGAGAGAGAGAGATCAAGAAAAAAAAAAAAGAACAGGCACAGCTTGACTGGGAGGCACGAGAAAAGTGAACTAAAATGTACTGGTTGCAGAGCATGCTTCCTAGGTGCTGCAGGGTAGTCCTGCAAAGAAGGTATCACCGTCCTTCGCAGATGAGTAAAACAGCTTCAGAGAAACTATCTTACCCAAGGTCACACATCTTCCCTCCTGTCACATCCCTTCCTTTCCACCCCTCTAATTGGTGACTTCATTTCATCTTCATTCAGAAAACAGAAGAGATGAAATGCTCTCACTGCTCTTCCCGTCATCATTTCTAAACCTACCCCCCATCTACA
Organism: Tupaia belangeri chinensis; assembly: GCF_000334495.1. Lineage (NCBI taxonomy): Eukaryota > Metazoa > Chordata > Mammalia > Scandentia > Tupaiidae > Tupaia > Tupaia belangeri. The sequence continues at coordinate 1,083,222 of NW_006204601.1, forward strand.
AACTATATTCTCTGTCCTCCCAAGATACAACGGGGCAAGCATCCCTGTACCTACCACAGGTCAATCTTTCCCTCCCCCCAACTCATGCCCTAGGTCCCATCCATCCTCTCCTACGCTCCACCTACCTATGGTCTTGGTTCTAAGACCCTAGCCTTTTCTAATTCCTCAGTTTGGGTTCCCCAGGTGTAGACAGTATAGACTGAATTGTCAGGAACACAGTTAAAAGCACAAACACCTGTCCTGACGACCAAATAAGATAATGTAATAAAGAGCTGAGTCTATCTGGCACGTATGAGCACTCAACACATATCAGTACTCTTCCTCATCGCTGCGGCGGCGGCGACTGTTGTTAAAGCTGTCTAATTATTTGGGACTGAAAAAAAAACAAAATGCAACCACAGACTACTGCCCGGGTCTCCACTGACAGCTCTGGGAAGGTTTCTAACAACAGCTTGGCATGCAGGGCTCGCAAGCAGAGGCCATGGCCGCACGGTCTCTGACAGAGAGACAGACCCCACACGGGGACACACACTAGGCCCATCAACCACCCTTTTCCTTCGGATCCCCTCAGTCCCAAGCCTAGAGGCCGCAGGGATCTGCCTGGACTCACCTAGATCCTTGTCATTGATCCCCAAGTGATTGTCCAGCTCGGTGCAAACCTTCGACACCAAAGACAAATACTCGAGTTTGGCGAGTTCTTCCGCGGGGCCTGGCTCCGACCCGGTTAGGGCCCCCGCCAAGAGCATAGCCACAGCCATGAACCCAGCTTTCCCCCAGCCTCCTTTCTCACCACCAGCGCTCGGAGATACTCCGGACAAGTTCCAGCGTCCACTTCCGGGTCAGCGTACGACCCCCTTTGTTTACGCAAAATTGATAACTTCAGAAACTTCTGAGGTCGCAACCGGATAGATCATAGAGATCAAACAGGAAGTGCTTAAGGAAGGGCCAACAAGAATGGGTTAGTCTGCACGCCCTTCCGCGCCCTCTATAGGCGAGAGGTTGCCTCACAGGCCACATGCCCGAAAACCGGCGCTCCGCCAGCTCCCGCCTACGCCGGCAGAGGGCGACCCCGGCCTGCGGAAGGGGTGCGAGGAGTGGGCTGCAAAGCGCCTGTCTGCCCTTTAGAAGCCTTGATAAAGGAATCAAAGTCTGGAAAAAGCAAAACTCGCCCTCCCCTCTTTTTTTTTTTCCTTTTGAGAGAGAGATTTTTATTATAGGGCGCGTGTAGTCGTTGGGGAAACAGAAAGGGAGAGACAGACAAGAAGCGAGAAATCACCCTCTTGGGGGGATGACCACGCCACAATCCCTTCTCCATTCTCCTCCGGGGATCCTGGGCATGCATGTCACGCACCAGGCCTGATTTTGAAGCCACCAGGTTCGAACGGTGGTCACCCATATGGGAGTCCAACGACATAACTACTAAGCCATCTGTTGTTTTGCAAAACTCTTTATTATTATTATTATTATTATTATTATTATTATTATTATTATTATTATTATTATTATTATTATTATTATTATTATTATTATTATTATTATTATTATTATTATTATTATTATTATTATTATTATTATTAATTTGATCAGAGAGAGAGAGGAAAATTGAGAAAGCAAGCCGCCAGGTCTAGGACTCAAACCATGGTCGACCATGTGGGAATCCAGCACCCTTAACCACCACGCCACCTGCTGGCCCTCGCAAAACTCTTTACGGTGGGTCTGCACTTTCCCAGGCCTCGCTGCGTCGTGGCTCCTGATGTCCAATCTCATCCGACATTTAATAGACCAGAAGAAGACGAATCCTGGTTCTGTTACCTGGTCTCCTTTATCATATCAGGAAACTGACACTTCCACTACCTAGCCAAGATAATGTTGCTCTCTTGGGGCAGTTACTATTATACTATAATTGGCCAAAACAACGGTCACAGTAAAGCTATCTGTCAAGCACAGATTCCCTTAGTCTTGAGACCCGACCCCACAGAGCCACTTGCCTCCTCTCCTGTGAAAGCCCACTTATCAACCTCCCAGTTTTCCTGATACCAGTACCTTCAGTTTCTTTAGGAATTTGTCCCCCCAAATGCAGCTGTGCTGTAAACCAAAGGTTATAAGCACAAGTCTCACGACTCCTACTGTAGTCCCATTTTCCCTGTAGCAACTCTAAGGTGAAGTGGGGATTTTCCCAAAGCACAGGCCTCTCTGTGTGACACATTTGGAAACAGACACACCTGTAGTGGTCTTCCAATCATTAAAAAGGGAGGAAATCAGGGACCAGCAGTTAGCGTAATGGCTATGTCGCTGGACTCCCATGTAGTCGACCGCGGTTCGAGTCCCAGACCCAGTGGCTTAAACTCACCCTGGGCGCGTGTGCGTGTGTGCCCAAGATCCCGAGAGGAGAATGGAGGAGAAGGGATTGCGACGTGGCCATCCCCCCTGGGGGGTGATTTCTCGCTTTCTGTCTCTCTGTCTCTCTCTGGCTGGCTGGCTGGCAAGCGCAAGCGCCCTATAGCAAAAAAAAAAAAAAAGAGGAAATCAGATCCTCTTGCTGCCTTTTGCTTTGGCTAGCATTCACTGGTGTGCCTCTGGACTCCCTCCAGTACACATGCAGAGCCCCATGTTTCCAGGTTCCTAAAGAATCAGTTGTGTACTCTGAGCTCTTTCTGTTCCTCGGCTTACTCTTCCTTCTTTTTCCCATTAATAGAATAGAAACCCTGCACATGATCAAGGTGCTCAACTTCCAGATTGGACTTAGGACTTTTAGGACTTGACTTCCCTTTTCCATGTATCTCTGCCTTTAAAAATTCCTCTTTCTCTTCTGCATCCCTCCAATATTTAACTGGAAGAAGAAACAGATACGGAGTTTGCTTTATTTTAAGATATCTATGTGAAAGGGCTTATAGAGGTCTGGTTTAGTGACATAATGGTAACCTGCTATTCAAGTGATACTGGGTCCTTGGGAAAGATGTTTGCCTTTGGACACTCCAGGCTCACGTGCCCATGATACTGACCAACTGGTAAGGCTCGGGGCAAATGAGACCCTGTTAAGAGTACTTGTCTTCGGGAACCAGCAGTTAGCATAATGGCTATGTCACTGGACTCCCACGTAGTCGACCGCGGTTTGTGTCCTGGACCCGGTGGCTTAAAACTCACGCCAGGCACGTGTGCGTGCATGCCCAAGATCCTGAGAGGAGAATGGAGGAGAAGGGATTGCGGCGTGACCATCCCCCCTGGGGGGTGATTTCTCGCTTTCTGTCTCTATGTCTCTCTCTGTCTGGCGAGCTCACGCGCCCTATAGTGAAAATCTCTCAAAAAAAAAAAAAAAAAAGAGGACTTGTCTTCAGAATCAGTAGGTGGTGAAATGGTTACATCGTTGGACTCCCATATAGTCGACCATGGTTCAAATTCTGAACTCAGTGGCTTAAAACTCATGCCAGGTGCATGTGCATGTATAACCCAAAATCCCGAAAGAATGAAGGAGAAGGGATTGTGGCATGGCCATTCCCCCAGGAGGTGATTTCTGTCTCTCTATTTCTCTCTGTCTGTCCAGCGAGCACACGCGCCCTATAGCAAAAATCTCTTTAAAAAAAAAAAAAAAAACTTGTTTTAAGGCCAACAGGTGCTGTGGTGGTTAAGGCGCTGGACTCCCACATGGCCAACCACGTGGCCAACCGTGGTTTGAATTCCAGACCTGGCAGCTTGCTTTCTCATTTTCCCTCTTTCTCTGTCTCTCTCTGATAAGCACATATGCCTATAGCGAATTAATAGTAATTAATAAAATTAAATAAATAATAATATTTTTAAAATCATTACTTATCAGGGCCAGCAGGTACATGGTAGTTAAGGGCACTGGACTCCCACATGGCTGACCAAGATTCGAGTCCTGGACCCGGAGGCTTGCTTTCTCACTTTCTCTCTCTCTCTTTCTCTGGAAATATTAAAATAAATAATAATAATTTTTAAAAGAATACTTGTCTTTCTCTCACTTCCTCCCTCTCATGAAAGAAATAAGAAAACTTTAAGAAAAAAGGGCTATTGAAGCAAAACATGCCGTGGTAGTAGCAGCAAGGAGTGTAAGAGCTTCTCGAATTGTTTGAGAATTAGTGAACATATTTCTCAAAAGTCAATTTTTTTTTTTTGAGAGGTTTTCGCTATAGGGCGCATGCACTCACCAGACAGACAGAGAGAGACGTAGAGACAGAAAGCGAGAAATCACCCCCCAGAGGGGATGATCATGCCGCAATCCCTTCTCCTCCATTCTCCTCTCGGGATCTTGGGCACACACGCACACGTGCCCGGCGTGAGTTTTAAGCCACTGGGTCCGGGACGCGAATCGCGGTCGACTACGTGAGAGTCCAGCGACAAAGCCATTATGCTAACTGCTGGTTCTCTCAAAAGTCAGTATTAACAGCCACCCAGACACTATGAGGATGTGAACTTGTCATTTTATTTGCATGTGCCACTAACTACTCCCTGAAGTGATAGGTTTTATGCAATGCAAATATTCCCTCTAACGCCAAGGATTTTTAAAAGCTAAATGGGAAAAAACAAATACTTAGACACAGACAACTTGACAGCCCGTGTACAGATGCACAAGCTCTCTCCCCATGCAAGACATTGGGTGAATATAGTCGAACTGTCCTTCAGATGTGTATTTTTAAACACAATATCAGCTATCATGGATTGCTCGTTATTATCGTATGGCTTTCCTCGAACAGCCTCTATGTGGCCCTTTAGCATACCTATTGCTAGTTCCCAGTAAATCCTTTCGCTACACACACACACACACACACACACACACATAAAGTAAAACAAACAGCCTCACCACCACCCATGGTGGATAAGAAATTGTTTCCTACCACCATCCGTGTAGTAACAAGAGCATGACTTCTACTCCTGTTCCTACACTGATACATATGCTCAACCCTACCCCTAACTCCCACATCATTTCTTCTCTGTCCCAGAGACAGGTGGTCCCAGCTGCTGACATTTGATAAGAACTTGGGGGTAGAGAGGAAGTAAAGAACAAAGAAAAAGCACTGAACCTCTTAGCAAACCTACATCTCATGGAGGAGGGTAGAAATAATCCAAGTATTTGCAATTGAAAGGTGCCATCTTCAGGGAAGTTAGTGAGAAAAATCACAGGGTTTCCTGTCACCAAAACAAAATAGTGTTGCTGCCACCACGACAGCCCTGAATTTTTTTCCCCCTACTGGAATAAAGCTGGAGTCTTAGGGGAAACACCTCTGTTCTAGAGGTACAACCAGAATACTTTGCTTCTAGGAGTGTGACTACCACCCAGCTCTTACTACCATTAATTCAGGGACACTCCCTTCTTCATTGCCCCACTGGGGCCCTGACCCAACCATCTATCTTTTTTTTTTTTTTTTTGAGAGGTTTTTTTCGCTATAGGGCGCGTGCGCTCGCCAGACAGACAGAGAGAGACATAGAGACAGAAAGCGAGAAATCACCCCCCAGGGGGGATGGTCACACCGCAATCCCTTCTCCTCCATTCTCCTCTCAGGATCTTGGGCACGCACGCACACGCGCCCGGCGTGAGTTTTAAGCCACCAGTCCCGGACGCGAACCGCGGTCGACTACGTGGGAGTCCAGGGACATAGCCATTACGTTAACTGCTGGTTCCCCCAACCATCTATCTTAATAAACCATCCTGAAGATGCTGGGAAGAATGGCCTGAGCGCTTTCATCTGAGGCTTTACTGCTACGGAGAGGACCCAGAGAAAGTGAAACATTCCTTATTTTTCAGTCTTTGACTTTTTCCCAAAATTCTCCTCCCAATTTGAAGCGATTTATCAAATTTGTATTGAACATCTACTTTGTATCTATGCACTGTAGTAGGTCCTGGAAAGGATTGTGAAGGGTCTGAAAGATAGTGAAAAACATTGAGGAAGAATTAGAATGTTCTAAATGCCGCACTGGGCCTACGGAGCTGTAACAGAGGTGTGTTTATAACGCATGTCTAAACATGAGGGCAGGTGATTGGAAGAGAAAAAACAAAGCAGGCCTGTTCCCTATCATCTGAGGGCAGCAGGCGGAAAGGGACCGAGGCAGGGCCATCTCACAGGGTAGTTTATCCTGTTGTAATCCATTATTTGTCTCTTTTATCTTCTATTGTCCGGGTGCAGCTTTAACTGTGCACGAAAGATCTCTGACCTAAAATTCTCTCTCTTCTTAGGTCATTGACCTGCCATCAGTAATAATGGATGGTTGAGGATCTAAATTCCCCAAGGTTTTATAGTCACAGGCAAAAAAAAAAAAAAAAATTTCCTCTTTTTCTTTTTTCTTACATTCAAGTGTCTGCTCTCATTTTAAGACTGTCTTTAAAATGTTAAACAAAAACAAAACAAAAACAAAGCCAGCCACCCAGACACTATGAGGATGTGAACTTGTCAAGAAAATGTTATTCCTCCCATCTCCACCAGCTCACCTTCTGTGAAATGGTAAGGAATTTTCACATATTTATTTATAAATTATTCATCTTCTAAGTGACTGATTCAGGGTATGGTTGGCATTTCTTAGACTTAGTTTGGGTTGCTTTTTTTAGAAAGAAAAATGTTTTCAGCCCTGAGCAGTGGCACAGGTGGTGGTGTACTGATCTGCAGTGCTGGAAGCCATGTGGCCAACTGCTGGTTCGGATCCCAAGTGGACTCAAAACATGCCAGGCACACATGCCCAAGAGTCTGACTAGCTGGAAGGCTGGGGTAAGGGGATTGCCATGTGATGAGACCTCGCTGAAGGTGCTCCGACACCCACTTTCTCATACTCTCGCTCTCATAGAAAAAGAAAAACAAACAAACAAACAAAGGTTACTTTTTTCCCCCAGTTTTTGCCATAGGGCACATGCACTTACCAGAGAGAGACAGAGAAAGATGGTGAGAGGAAAAGTGAAAAATCACCCACCAGGGGATGGCTATTCCACAATCCCCTGTCCTCCATTCTCCTCTTGGGACGCTGGGCGCACACACACATGTAACCGGTGTGTTTTAAGCTGCCAGGTCCAAGACTCAAATTACAGTCAGCCATGTGGGAGTCCAGCATCCCAACCAACATGTCGCCTGCTGGCTTCTAGAATAAATAAACTTCTTTTTTTTTTCAAAGAATTATTTTATTTAACTTTATTTATTTATTTATTTATTTAATTTGACCAGAGAGGGACAGAGTGAGAGAGAGAGAGAGAAAGTAAGAAAGCAAGCCACCAGGTCCGGGACTCGAATCACGGTTGGCCATATGAGAGTTAGTGCCCTTAACCACCACACCACCTGCCAGCCCCTAAAATAAGTAAACTTCTAAAAACAGGAAAAAATTTTGGGGAACCAGCAGTTAGTGTAATGGCTATGTCGCTGGACTCTCAGGTAGTCGACTGCGGTTCGCATCCCAGACCCAGTGGCTTAAAACTCACGC
>NW_006204601.1:1090807-1107835 GCF_000334495.1 Tupaia belangeri chinensis
AAAAACCTCTCAAAAAAAAAAAAAAAAGGAAAAAAATTTTTCATTGATTTTTATTTTTTGTAAATTTTTACAAAAAGCTAATATTTAGCTTCTATTCCTGGGAACTGAGTGTTCTTATAGTATTCTAGTATTCCTGTACCAGATACTCTGGTATCTATTTGTGGTAATCTTTTTTAAAGTTTATTTTTATGTACTTATTATTATTATTATTATTATTATTTAATTTGCCATAGGGCACATGTGCTCACCAGAGAGAGAGGGAGCTCAAAAGTGAGAGTGAAAGAGAAGGAAAGAGGGACCAGCAGTTAGCGTAATGGCTATGTCGCTGGACTCCCATGTACTCGACGATGGTTCAAGTCCCAGACCCGGTGGCTTAAACTCACGCCGGGCGCGTGTGCGTGCATGCCCAAGGTCCTGGGAGGAGAATAGAGGAGAAGGGATTGCAGTGTGGCCATCCCCCCTGGGGGATGATTTCCTGCTTTCTGTCTCTCTGTCTCTCTCTGTCTGTCTGGCGAGCGCACGTGCCCTACAGCGAAAACCTCTCAAAAAAAAAAAAAGAGAGAAGGAAAGAAAGCTGGATACCAGGCCCAGGACTCAACCCACAGTCGGTCACGTGGGCGTCCAGCACCTTAACCACCTGCTGGCCCATGTTTGGCATAATTTGTTAGGAACTTTTAAGGCTTTTCCTAAGGTGAGATACAAAAATCAGGCCAAACTTAGAAGTAAATTGATAGGCAACAGGAAGAGAAAAGAGGACTGAAGTTTATTGACAATTTGTGTAAGCAAGCACGTGAACAGCTGTCTGGTAAACTCAGGGCCAAAAGTCTGTCACTAACAGAGAAGAAACTGCTTCTCTGGGAACTCCATTTCTTACCCCCAGGTAAAGGAAGACAAGGTCCCAGCATGCTCTCTCTCCCACCTCTGACAGTACCCTCTCATACGTGGCTCCGTTCCGACTCTCCAGGCCCTGAGCCTCAGGTAGGACAGCTTTGGTCGTAGCAATAGCTGCTGCCTCTCCGTCTTGGGATTACGATAATTATGGTGATGTTTGCCTCCAGAGTGAAAATAAGCAATCTGGTGAGGTAACTAAAAATGAATGCATCTCTTTCTAGAGTTCACTCCACCCAGCTGAGCCACAAAATGAAACCAGCATATGGGGTAATTAGGGAGCTGGCTCCTGCTTTCAGAACACAGCAGAAAGAGACAGAGTTCAGGGGCCAGGTTCCCCTTTCTGGTTCAATAATGATCACAAGTCCTTAACAAGCATCCTCTTTGCCTCACAGTAGCGTGCCAAGTCTGAGTCCTCCCATAAACACCAACCTGTGGTTAGCCTTTCAAACAAGCCATTTGTTCCATGGTATTGCCATTTTACTGGGTTTTATTGCAAATTAGCTGAGAGAGGGGAAAGGGGGAAGTCAGGATAAACTTCTATCACATGAATATGTGTGGAGCAAAGATTTTTTTTTTCTTAGTCATATATTTGCTTACACATGACGCAGAAAGTGCTGATCTTCTCTAATTCCCATAGCTCATTCTCAAATATTGAGAATTTTAGAATTTATATAAAAATTTGAGGGGCCATCAGGTGGCCTGATGGTTAAGGGCTCTGGACACCCACATGGCCAACTGTGGTTCAAGTCCCAGAACTGGGGGCTTACTTTCTCACTTTCTCTCTCTCTCTTTCTCTCTGTCCCCTCCTCTCTGGTCAAATTAAATAAATAAATTAATAAATAAATAAAGGTAAATAAAAATAATTATTTTTAAAAATTCTGAAAGACATAGATTTTTCTCTCCTTTTTTTTTTTTTTTTTTTTTTGGGGAGGGTTTCGTCTAAGCACGGGGCACGCACGCACACGCGCCTGGCGTGAGTTTTAAGCCACCGGGTCTTGGACGCGAACCATGGTCGACTACGTGGGAGTTCAGCGACATAGCCATTACGCTAACTGCTGGTTCCCGAAAGACATATAGATTTTTAAAAAACAATTATGTATTTAATTTTATCTATTCATTCCTTTATTATTTCACAGAGAGAGACACAGAGAGACAGAGACAGAGAGAGAGGAAGTGAGAAAACAAGCTACCAGGTCCGGGACTCAAACCATTTTCAGCCATGTGGGAGTGTCCAGCACCTTAACCACCACACCACCTGCTGATCCCAACATATAGGTTTAGTAGTCTCATAAAGTTTTTAGAGTTGGAAAGAATTAAGAGATAATATAATCAATCCCATGCATTAAATTATTTTTTTAAGAATTATTTTATTGAACTTTATTTATTTATTTATTTTAATTTAACCAGAGAGGGGCAGAATGAGAAAGAGAGAGAACATGAGAAAGCAAGCCACCAGGTCCAGGACTCAAACCATGGTCGGCAGTGTGGGAGTCCAGTACCCTTAACCACCATGCCACCTGCCAGCCCCTAAATTCTTTTTTTAATAAAAAAAAAAATTGTGTTTACTTAGAAGCATTGAGAATGTCAACAAAACCGCTGCAACTTTAAGATAATTAATTAATTAATTTTTATTTATTTTTAATTTGACCAGAGAGAGAAATGTGCAACTTTTGTTTTTTCAATTACAGAGTGGTATTCAGTTAACAGAACAACAATTATTTCGTATAAGCTGCATCAGAGACATCTGAAGATGAAAAAAGTACTATCCTCCTATATAACTAATTCGCGCTGTGCACCAACAAGAACCTGCTTTAAATTTCCATGCCAATTTACAACCCCTAACTGTACCAGGCAAGGTTAGTGGCTACTGAAAATACCACCAGGACAGAACTATCTAAAGACACATGCAGTAGTGTGTTAACTGTACAAAAAAAGACACTGTACAGTTTAAAATAAATCTTACACAGCCTTACATTTCAATTTCGTTCTTTTTTCTTTTTTTTGGAGACACTTTTGCTATCGGGTGCGTGCACTCACCAGAAAGACAGAGAGCAACAGAGAGACAGAAAGTGAGAAGTCATTCTCCAAGGGGATGTCCACGCTGTAATCCCTTCTCCTCCATTCTCCTCTCAGGATCTTGGGCACGCGTGCACACGTGCCTGGTGTGAGTTTAAGCCACCAGGTCCGGGACTCGAACCGTCGTCGACTACATGGGAGTCCAGCGACATAACCATTATGCCAACTGCTGGTTCCACCTCAATTTTGTTCTTTAAAAGGAGTTGTGTACAGGGGGTTTAAATGCTTTATAGACAAGTAAAAAAAAAAAAAACGCGCTAGAACCAAGTTATTCATCATCTTCTTCATCCTGATTCTCTTCATCTTCCTCTTCTTCCTCGTCTTCTTTATCTTCCTTGTCTTGCTCCTCCTTCTTTTTCTTGCTCTTTTCAGCCGTGACAACTCCCTTTTTTGCTGCATCAGGCTTTCCTTTAGCTCGGTATGCAGCAATATCCTTTTCATATTTTTCCTTCAGCTTAGCAGCTTTCTTTTCATAATGCTGTTTATCATCTGCAGTAGTGTTAGTCCACATCTCTTCCAATTTCTTTACAAGAAACCAGCATAAACTGGTATAAACTGTGGTAATCGACATGAATAGGCCAGGATATTCTCCTTTGATTTTTGGGCGATATTCAGAAAAGAACAAGAGAAAGGCCAAAAGAGGCCTCCTGGGTGTATTGGGATACTTGAACTTCTTTTTTGTTTTCCCTTTAGGAGAGATATAGGTTTTCATTTCTCTTTCATAACATGCTTGTCCACCTTTGCCATATCTTCAGATTTTCCTTTCTCTTTAGCAGACATGATGTTCCACTTCTCTGAGCACTTCTTAGAAAACTCTGAGAGGTTGACTGAAGCATCTGGGTGCTTCTTCTTGTGCTCCTCCCAGCAAGTTTGCACAAAGAATGCATGTGATGACATTTTGCCTCTCGGCTTCCTAGGTTCTCCTTAAATCTCCATCATGTGGGAGTCCAGCACCCTTAACCACTACGCCACTTGCTGGCCCTTCTTTTTTAGATTTTTTGCTATAGGGTGAGTGCACTCACTGGAGAAGAGGGAGAAAGTGAGAAATCACTACCCAGGGGATTGGCCACACCACAATTTCTTCTCCATTCTCTTCTTCGGTTTTTGGGCACTCATGCACATGGACCGGGAGTGATTTTCAAGCTGCCAGGCCTAGGACTTGAACTACCCAATTGGCTATGTGGGATCCAGCTGACTTAACCTCTATGCCATTTGCTGGATCCCATCAGTACCCTTTTAATTATTTTTTTTTCTCACTTATTTTGAGAAAAAGAGAGAGAAAGAGACAGGGATCCAAGACAGGGTCTTGTCGCTCTCAGAGAGTTTACTGGTGGCCTCCTGATTCTCAACCTTTGTTGCACACAGGAATTACCTGGCACCTTTTTAAAATACTGATGCCTGGGGCCAGCCAGGTGGTATGGTGGTTAGGATGGTTGGATCCCACATGGCTGACTGCACAGGAAATGGAGTTCTGGACGTGGCCACTTGAAAAACATGCCAGGTACATGTGTGTGCATGTTCAAGGTCCTAAGAGGAGAATGAGGAGAAGGAACTGTAGTGTGGCCATCCCCTCAGGGGGTGATTTCACATTTTCTCTCATACTCTGTCTCTCTAAACTGGTCAGAACTGGCATAAATGGGTCAGAAGCAACATGAACCAGTATAAACCAGTCAGAACAAGCATGAACAAGGGAACCAGCAGTTAGCGATATGGTTATGTCGCTAGACTCCCATGTAGTCGACTGCGGTTTGCGTCCCGGACCCAGTGGCTTAAAACTCACTCCGGGCGCGTGTGCGTGCGTGCCCAAGATCCCGAGAGGAGAATGGAGGAGAAGGGATTGCGGCGTGGCCATCCCCCCAGGGGGTGATTTCTTGCTTTCTCTCTCTCTGTCTCTCTCTGTCTGTCTGGTGAGCGCACACGCCCTATAGCAAAAAAAAAAAAAAAAAAAAGAAAAAGAAAAACCTCCCAAAAAAAAAAAAAAAAAAAAAAAGAACAAGCATGAACTTGACAGAACTGATATAAACTAGTCAGAACCTGTATAGATAGGTCAGAACTGGTATGAGGTGGTATAAGCCCATCAGAACCAGCATAAACTGGTCGGAAATGGTATGAACTAGTCAGAACCTGTGTAAACCAGTAAGAACAAATAATGAAAAGATCAGAACTGGTATGACTTGATAGAAATCGGTCAGAACTGGCATGAAATGGTCAGAACCAGTCTGATCTGGTATGAACAAGTCAGAACCAGTTTGAATTGGTATAAGCTTGTCTGAACTGGTGTAAACCAGCAGAAACTGGTCAGGACTGGCATAAACTGAACTGGCCTGAACCTATATGAACCAATATAAACTGATTGGAACCAGACAGGACCAATATAAACTGGTCATAAGTGGTCTGAGCCTGTGTGGCCGGTATAATTGATCAGAACTGGCATTAACTGGTCAGAACCAGTCTGAGCCAGTATAAACTGGTCAGAACTAAAACTGATCAGAATAGGCATAGACCAGTATAAGCCAGTCCAAACAGGTATAGCTGGGATGAGCCAGTTGGAACCAGTGGAAACCAGCCAGAACCAGTCAGAACCTGGTGAGAAGTGGTACAAATCAGGCAGAACTGGTATAAGTTGGTCAGAACTGGCATTGGAACAGTTATAAACTGGTTTAAACCAGTCAGAACCAGCAAAAATGAACTAGAATCAGTATAAACTGGTCAGAACCAGCATGAACTGGTATAAACTGGTCAGAACCAACACAAATTGATATAAACTGGTCAAAATAGGTACAGGCCAGCCAAAACCAGTATAAACAAATCAGAACTAGCCAGAACTGGTATAAACTGGTCAGCACCAGCATAAACTGGTATAAACTGTGTAATCGACATGAACCAGTATAAACCCAATCACAACTAGTATGAGCAGGTCTGAACCAGCCTGAACTGATATAAACCAGTCAGAACTGGTATGAGTGTGTCAGAACTGCAATGGACCAGTTGGAACTGATATGAACTAATCAGGACCAGTATGAACTGGTTGGAGCCAGCATAAGTGGGTCAGAACCACCCAGAAGATGCATAAACCAGTCAGGACTAGTGTTAAGCTATTAACTAGTCAAAATTGGTGTGAACCCAGCTAGAATCCGTGTGAACCAATACGAACTGGTATGAACCAGCCAGAACTAGCATGAACTGATCAGAACCAGTATAAACAATCAGGACCAGTAGGAACTAGTAATATCTGAGTAGAACTGGTCAGAAACAGTATAAACTGCTCAGAACTGGTCAGGATGGTATGAGTCTGTCAGAACTGATATGAGCCCATCAGAACTGGTCAGAACAGTTTTGAATCAGTTGGAACCAGTCAGAAGTGGTATGAGCCACTTTATAATACACAAGAGTGCTGGCCACATGGCTCATATATTGGCGGTGACACCCTCTGATTTGTTTAAAACTGGCCCAGGAAATCTCAGTGATTCTCAATTGAGCCTGAACAAGTTCAATTTGAAATACATATCTCAATATGGGGCCAGCAGGTGGCATGGTGGCTATGTCACTGGACTCCCATGTAGTCAACTGCAGTTTGAGTCCTGGACCCAGTGGCTTAAACTCATGCCAGGTGCATGTGCGTGCGTGCCCAAGATCCCGAGAGGAGAATGGAGGAGAAGGGATGGCGGTGGGGCCATCCCCCTGGGGGGTGATTTCTTGCTTTCTATCTTTCTGTCTCTCTCTGTCTTTCTGGTGAGCGCACGCACCCTATAGCAAAAACCTCTCCAAAAAAATAAATAAATAAATAAATAAATGAAGTTAAGTAAAATAATTCTTAAAAAACAAAATAAATTTCAGTATCCTAAATGCTTTCCTTATGCATAGAGAATCAGGCAAGCTAGGGCATGTTTGCATAAAGATTCATATCAAGTCCATGAAAATATATAAAATGCTTATATTGGTTATCTTGTATTACATAGATGCACAGATGTAATTATAGTGTATGGTATGCCAAAGTCTCAAAATAGCAGGACAGTTATTGAAATTGTAGTTTAGAATTTCTCAGATTACTACTTTTTCCTATGAAGTTCATGTCCTTCTGACATTTTCAGCCCAGTAGGAAAAAGGAAGGGAGCCAGCAGATAGAGTAGCGGTTACATTGCTGGACTCCCACATGGCCAACCGTGGTTTGAGCCCCAGACCCAGTGGCTTGAAAATCATGCCAGACACACGTGCATGTGTACCCAAGACTCTAAGAGGAAGATGGAGGAAAAGGGATTGCAGTGTGACCATCCCCCTTAGAGGGTTATTTCTTACTTTCCTCTCACTATCTCTCTCTTTCCAGCAAGTGCACACACCCTAAGGCAAAAACCTCTAAAAAAAAAAAGAGGAAATATAGCCCCAGTTTTTAGCTATGTGGCTGCCCATACTAAAGATTACATTTCCAGTCTCCCTTGCAGATAAGTGGCCAGTGAGATGTGAGCAACTTTTTGGTCCATTCTGAAAACACATTTTGAATATCACTGTATCCTTCATACTGAGCCACAGAGTTGTGAGAGCCAAAGGAAGGGCCAGTCTTCTGAAGGAGAGGTTTTACAATGCTATAGACAGGTCAAGGAGAATGAGAACCGAAGACGCAAGGACAGTGGTCCTCAACTAGGATTTTGCCCCTCTCTATCCTCTACACCACATGCTGGCCCCTCAAACCAGTTCTAATAGGTTCTGACTGGTTTATACTGATTCCAGCTGCATACTGGTTCTGACCAGTTCCGTGTTTTCTCATCAGTCACCCTTTAAGAACCAGCTAAGTCATGCAGGAGATGCCTGGCTCTTGCCAACTCAGAAACTCTGGGGATGTGTGGCAAGCTCTACACATAAAAGAATTTGACTAATGGGACCAGCAGATGGCGTAATGGTTAAGTCACTGTACTCCCATGCGGTAAACGGCGGTTGAATCCCAGACCCAGCAGCTTAAAGTCACACTGTGGCGTGTGCCTGCGTGCCCAAGATCCCAAGAGGAGAACGGAGGAGAAGGGATTGCAGCATGGCCATCCCCCCTAGGGAGTGATTTCTTGCCTTCTGTCTCTGTTTCTGTCTCTCTGGCAAGTGCACACGCCCTACAGCAAAAATCTCTCTTAAAAAAAAAAGTTGACTGATTGCAGGAAAGTACTGTTGAATGAAAGGACAAGCTGGCACTCAGTCCTTATCCTGATTTCAGGCTTGAAACAAGGACTATGGGCCTGGAAAACGTGCTTCTGTCCTTGGAGATACTGGATTAATGACAAATAGCAAATATTTTGAAAGAATCTTTTTTTTTTTTTTGGAGAGGGGTTTTTTTTTTTTTTTCACTATAGGGCGCGTGCGCTCGCCAGACAGACAGAGAGAGACATAGAGACAGAAAGCGAGAAATCATCCCCCAGGGGGGCAGGTCACGCCGCAATCCCCTCTCCTCCATTCTCCTCCCGGGCTCTAGGGCACGCACGCACACGCGCCCGGCGTGAGTTTTAAGTCACCGGGTCCAGGACACGAACCGCAGTCGACTACGTGGGAGTCCAGCGACATAGCCATTACACTAACTGCTGGTTCCCTTGAAAGAATCTTTTGAGCCAAGAACAGGTTTAATTCATACATTTTTTTTCCTGGGGCAAACTGCAGAAGCATTACTTTTCCGTTTCTGGAAGGAGTGGTGGCAGCCAGGACACGTGCTATAAAGATTATACTAAAGTTTTCCAGTATCCAAGTGCCAGCCACCTCTCACTTCCTCGCTTTGTTAGAGCTCAGTGTTTATTTCTGCCACCAGGTGGGAAGCAATGTGAGATAACCTGGGTCTGGTCTACTTTGGTTAGGTCTGTTTGTTCTCCACCTGGGGAATTCTCACCTCCAAGCAGCCTGGAAAACCCATTTTCATTCCTGTGTATTCCCCACCTCTGGATGTGAGGCTGTCAGGCTCTACACCTGGCAAAAACATTTCTACCAGGACAGCCAGCAGCCTCTCTGCAAAGGTGTAATATGATCATTTACACTGGAAGTAGATGTTGAAAGTTATTCTTCATTTGCAGCTCACTGGCATTTCACACAAAGACAAAACTCACTGAGCCTCATGGGAAGGGGCTCTCCACTAGGCCAGTCAGCATTTTCCCTTCCTCTCTCTCTCTTTCTCACACACACACACGCACACTCATACAAACACATTGTAATTGCCACCTTTCCACTTACTTTAGAGAAGAAAGGAGTTCAGAACCACACACCCAGAGCTGGCGGGCAGGGCCGGGTGGGTCAGGACCTTCACTTCAATACTCATGACACTCACTATGGTGTAAGAATGAGCCACCCTCCCTTGCTCCAGGGCTCAGCACTTCCTCTTTTTCCCAACCACTTCTGGGAAGTCTCTTCTTTGTCCCAGGAGTGCTGAGAAATCGGCTTCACTTCTTAAATTGCAAGAACCCCCAACCTCCAGGGATTTGGAGATGCCAAAGTAAGAACTTGGGAGAAACCTCATTTTTAAAAAGAATTATTTATTTAATTTTACTAATTATTATTATTATTATTATTTCATTTGCTATAGGGCATGTGCACTCACCAGAGAGATAAGAGAAAGAGAAAACGAGATAGCAAGCTGCCAGGTCCGAGACTCAAACGGAAAACCGAAGTCAGCCACATAGGAGTCCAACACCTTAATCACCACGCCACCTGCTGGCCTCAAGAAGCCCCATCTTAAATTAGATCGTCTTCTAGAAGCTGATGGAGCCAGTATGCCCCATCTCAATGGGCAGTCTTTTGAGATGCTTCTTCATAGAAAAGCAAAACAGATGGGAGCTAGAACCCCAGTTTTCAGTATTGGGATGAAACAGGGTCCCCCAGGGGTGACTTAGAGAGACTTGTCCATCCCTGCAATCAGCCAGCACCACCCCCTGGCCTGTTTTTTTGGTTGTTTTTTTTTTTTGTTTTTGAGAGGTTTTTCGCTATAGGGTGCATGAGCTCGCCAGACAGAGAGAGACATAGAGACAGAAAGCGAGAAATCACCCCCCAGGGGGGATGGTCACGCCACAATCCTTCCTCCTCCATTCTCCTCTCGGGATCTTGGGCACGCACGCACACGCGCCCGGCGTGAGTTTTAAACCACCGGGTCCAGGATACAATCCGCGGTCGACTACGTGGGAGTCCAGCGACATAGCCATTACGCTAACTGCTGGTTCCCATCACCCCCTGGCTTTTATGGACACTTTTTAAAAATTTGCCAGAGGGTGTGGGTGCTCAGCAGTGAAAGAGAGAAAGCACCTCCCATGGGACATGGTCACACCATGATCCTTTCACCTCCATTTCTCCACCCTGTCAGGATTTGGGGCACACATGCACAGGCACCCAGTGTGTTTTTCTAAGCCACTGGATCCAGAACTCTTAACAGAATCATCATACCACTATCCACTCCTAGTCTCAGCCCATCAGGCACATAGCTGCATCTCACTCGGTGTGCTCAGGGAGGTCTCAGAATGCAAACCCATATCCTTTTCCATGTGGGTTCAGTTATATTACCACTTTGCCACCACCTAGTCCTGTTAGCACAACGAATTGATATCAACTGTGTCCCAGTCTTTCGTATAGAGCAAGCTCTACCTCCCACCTTCCATGTGGTCACCTGTTAAGCTCTCCAGGTTAGAAATTTGAAGCCATCTTAGTAAAAACAATAATAACTTAGAACACTCGAGACCCTCTGTTATCCACATCCTCAAACCCCAAATATTTTATATGTATTGAATGCTTCACAGTTTATACACTCCTTTTCCCATAAATCATTGACTTGAATTTCATGACAAATCCATGAGGTTGAGGTTTGGAATTATTAGTCTCATTTTACTGCAGAGGAAACATGTTCAAAAAGGTTAAGTAACTTGTCCAAGGTCACCCAATGAGTACAGGAAGCAGTGAAAAATGACCCAGAGCTAAACATCCCGATTCCTAGCTCAGAAGGCAGGACAGTGTGTCCCCTGTGCTCCAGGTCTCCGGCTGGCATTGGGAAACCACATGTGCTTAGACAGGCTGGGGGAAAGACGTGAAGCCTGCTCTGCCACCAGAGGCAGTAGTGTGCTCTCAGTGACAGCCTTGTTATGATGATTAAATCATCCTGTACTGGTGACAGATTGGAAGGCTGGGAAGCAGGTGGATGATGAACCCAAGAGCACCTCTGGGACGGCCTAACCATCGCAAGCCATCCATCACCAGGAGCTGGCAAGACCCACTGGGCTCCTCCGGCACCTCTGGGGATAAGACAGTCTGGGGTCCTGATGAGCCAGATGCTGTATCCCACCATTTGCATCTAAAATTCCTCATTTCCTGGCATGGGTTGATGGAAGAGGCATAAAGGGATAGCTGAATGGGGTTGTCACTTTCAGTTCCTCTCTGACCTCTATTTAGTGCACTCTCAAGGGGAAAGTTCCCCAAAGGTTAAATGACTTTAGGTGGCAGAGGAATACAATTAGACAACTTGGCCAAGTGTTGGAGGCCTACAGAACGCAATTTAGCAGAACCTATCAGACTTTTAAACAAATGAAGTTATCCTATAAATATATTCTCATGTGGGTCAAATGAAACACTCATGAAGACATTTATTATAGTGTTTGTCTATGTAAGTGGGTGTTTCAAAAAGTTCATGGAAAATGCATATCAAAAAAATTATGCATGGAAGTCAACATTTTTGCACCAAAATAAACTTTTACTTTAATTCTATTTTCCCACGATCTTTTGAAGTAATATCTGTTACATACTGAGGATAGAACAGGGAATACCTCAAACAGCTGCCCTCTCAAGCTTTCATTCCAGAGAGAGAATAGTTATTCATTCTTTCATCAGTATTTTTTTTTAAAGTGCTGGCTCCATGGTGCAGTGTGCTGTTCCAGAGAAGCTGGATCCCACACGACCAAAGCAGTTTGAATCCTCAGCCTGGTCAGCCTGAAAGACAGCAGGTAAGCATGCACATGCCCAAGATTCAACATTCTAGAAGATTAGAGAAAAGAGATTGCAGCATGACTAGACTCTCTCATTCACTCTCAAGTGCATGCCCACTATCATGAATAAAAAAAAAATCTTTTCTGTTTTGTTGTTGCCATAAGGCATGTGCTTTCACCAGAGAGAAGAAAGAGAGAAAAAGAGAGGGAAAGTGAGAAATTCCCCCACAGGGGGTATGGCCATACCACAATCTCTTCTCTGCTATTCTCCTCTCAGAATTTTGGGCATGCACACACATGTGCCTGGCATGATTTTCAAGCCTCTGGGTCCAGGATTGAAGCATGGGTGACCATGTGTGAGTCCAGCACCTTAATCACCACACCACCTGCTAGCCCCCAAACAAAATATTTTTTTAAAATTATTTATTTAATTCTATTTGTTATTATTAATTTTTAATTTGACCAGAGAAAAACAGAGACAGAGAGAAAGGGAAAGTGAGAAAGCAAGTCGCCAGGTCCAAGATTCAAACCACAGTCAGTCATGTGGGAATCCAGTTCCTTAATCATCATGCCACCTGCCAGACCAACAATTCTTTTTTTTTTTTTTAGAGAAATTTTGCTATAGAGCACGAGTGCTCGCCAGAGAGACAGAGAGAAATCACTGCCCAAGGGGATGGCCATGCCTCAATCCCTTCTCCTCCATTCTCCTCTCGAGATCTTGGGCATGCATGCACACGCACCCGGCATGAGTTTTAAGCCACTAGGTCCAGAACTCAAAATGCAGTCAGCCTTTTGGGATTCCAATGACATAACCATTACACCATCAGCTGGCCCCCGTAAAACTATTTTTTTAAAAAGGTGGGACCAGCTGATGACATAATGGTTACATCGCTGGACTCTCAGGTAGTCGACTGCGGTTCGAGTCCCAGACCCGGTGGCTTAAAACTCACACTGGACACATGTGCATGAGTGCCCAAAATCTCAAGAGGAGAACGGAAGAGAAGGGATTGCAGTGAGGCTACACACCACTTCGGGGAATGATTTCTCATTTTCTATTTCTCTGTCTTTCTGGCGAGTGCACATGCCCTATAGCAAAAACCTCTCCAAAAAAAGAAAGCAAGTCGGCAGGTCTGGGACTTGAACTGCAATTGGCCATGTGGGAGGCCAATGCTTTAAAAAAAAAAGGTTTATTTATTTATGTCATGAGTTAACGAGACAGAGAGAGAGAGACAACACTCCTGACTGGATCTTGATGTCACAATCCACTTCCAGCTTCAGCCAGCCCCACGGACACACACATGCCCAGCATACTCAGGGTATATGTGGATATGCTTTGAAGAGTGTCATGTTTTAACACTGAGTCACCGTCTGGTCCCCAATAAACGTTTACTGAGGCCCTACTAAGTGCAAGACTTTGTTACAGAATAGAGTTGCCAGATAAAATATAGGATGTCCAGTTAAATTTGAATTTTAGAAGACAACATTTTTTTCTAGTATAACTATATCCCACACTTTTGGATATAAGTAAAGGATATAATTATACTAAGACACTATTCATTGTTTACCTGAAATTCAAATTTAACTAGGCAGATTAGGTTTATTTACTAATATGGAGACATGTACATATATTTCATTAAGTATAGACTCTCTCTGGAAGGTGTTCAGAGATGAGCAGCAGTGCTTGCTCTATGGAAGAGAAATAAGAAAACCAGAGGATTATGGGGGAGCCCCAACATACACCCTTCTGTACCTTTGGAATTTTGAAATATATCTATACATGGAGTCAGCAGGTGGCATGATGGTTGAGGCACCAGACTCCCACATGGCCCACACAGTTCGAGTCCCAGACCTGGCAGCTTACTTTCTCACTTTCCCTCTCTCTCTCTCTCTATGTCTCTCTCTGGTCAGATTTTAAAATAATAATAACAAATACAAATTTTAAAATAAATATATCTATACATTACTTTTAAAAATTTTTTCATAGAGAGCATGTGTGCTTGCAGGGGGGAAGGGAAGTGAGAAGGCATCTCCATAGAGGATGGTCACACGCCAGTCCTTTCTCCTCCATGTCTTCTTCCTCTTGAGATTTTGGCCATACACACACACGTACCCAGTGTACTTCTCAAGCTGCCAGGTTCAGGACTCAGAAAGCACAGTCAGGAGGCCAGCAGGTGGTACAGTGGTTAAGGTACTGGACTCCCACATGGCCAACTGCAGTTTGAGTCCCGGACCTGGCGACTTGCTTTCTCATTTTTCCTTTCTCTCTCTGTGTCTTTCTCTGGTCAAATTGAATAATAATAATAACAAATAAAATAATAAAATAAAATAAATAATTCCTTAAAAAAAAAAAAAAAGAAAGCGTAATCAACCATGTGGGATCCAGCCACCTTAAATTCCATGCCACCAGGTGGCCCAAGGGTTTTCATTTATTTATTTATTTAAAGAATCACTGGGTGGGAACCAGCAGTTAACATAATGGCTATGTCGCTGGACTCCCACGTAGGCAACCGCGATTTGCGTCCTGGACCCAGTGACTTAAAACTCACGCAGGGCGCATGTGCGTGCATGCCCAAGATCCCGAGAGGAGAATGGAGGAGAAGGGATTGCGGCATGACCATTCCCCCTGGGGGGTGATTTCTCGTTTTCTGTCTCTATGTCTCTCTCTGTCTGTCCAGCAAGCGCACGCGCCCTATAGCAAAAAAAACTTATCAAAAAAAATAAAGAGTGTAAAGAACCACTTGGTGTGGTGGTGCCCGCCCTATGGCAAGAACCATTCACTTAATTTTTTTTTTTTGAGAGGTTTTTGCTCTATAGGTTGTTTGCGCTCTCTGGAAAGACAGAGAGACAGAAAGCTAGAAATCACCCCGGGGAGATGGCCACACCACAATCCCTTCTCCTCTCGGGATCTTGGGCACATATGCACACACATCTAGCATGAGTTTAAGCCACCGGGTCTGGGACTTGAACCACGGTCAACTACATGGAAGTCCAGCAACATAGCCATTACACTAACTGCTGGTCCCAACCATTCACTTAATTTTATTTATTATTAGTATCTTTTTAACTTGCTATAGGGCACGTGCGCTCACTAAAGAGAGAGAAAATGAGAAAGCAAGCCACCAAGTCCAGGACTCGAACTATAGTCAGACATGTGGAAGTTCAGCACCTCAAACACCATACCACCTGCTGACCCCAGCTGAAGGGTGTTTTTTTTTGGAGAGTTTTTTTTTTTTTGCTATAGGGTGCGTGCGTTCGCCAGAACGACAGAGAGAGACAGAGAGATAGAAAGCGAGAAATCACCCCCCAGGGGGGATGGCCACGCTGCAATCCCTTCTCCTCCATTCTCCTCTCGGGATCTTGGGCACGCACGCACACGCGCCCGGCGTGAGTTTTAAGCCACCGGGTCCAGGACGCGAACTGCGGTCGATTATGTGGGAGCCCAGAGAAATAGCCACTACGCTAACTGCTGGTCCCACCCAGCTGGAGGGTTTTTAACAACCAGGATTTCAGGATGGTCCTGGAGAAGAAGAAAGGACAGAATGACCCTGGAAGGTCACTTAAACTCAGTACAAAGAACTAGGTGTGAGGACGGTGGTACACAATCAGGACTGGTTACATAATCCTCGGCGCCCAGTACAAAATGTGAAACTCCTTGTTCATAAATTACTGAGAATGTCAAATAGTAACTGCAGAGAATTAATTCAAGTATGTGGTCCTTCAAAACATGAGGTCCTGCTCAACAGCACAGGTCACACGCCCATGGAGCTGGCCCTGCACACCTGCGGTGGCCAGTCAAGCAGAAAGGGGCAGATCTGCTGCAAGATATCACGGAAGATATCACAGGTCTGCAAAGCAGAGAAAACCCATGGCTGCTGGTAGGTTTCCTCACACAAGGGCATCCAGGGACCTAATTCCTCACCGAGCCATTTTCCACGCTCACCACTGCTCTGGTCATGAGCTCAGAAGAGAAACCAAGCACTAAAATAGACATAAATCAAAGCCAACCGTGGCAATAAAATAGATTCAAAGGGTCAATGTGGCAGATGGGACATTAGAATTCAGACAGGTTTAGTATCTGGCTGGACAAATTACACAAATTGCTGTCAGAGAGACCCCAAAGTTCATACAAAATATGCCTCCTGGCTCATTTAGCTCCCATTTCCCTGGCAGTAAATTATTAACTGAACGAGCTCGAGCTGGTAGAGCTGTTGTCCCAACATAGATCTGATGTCTGCACAGAAAATTGCTCAATAATTTGTACTGGAAGTGACCCAGCACTAAATCCATCCCTTCCTGAGCACTGGCTCCAGGCTACGGAGGAAGAGTCCCTGCTCCTTTTGGATTGGGACACAAAGTCCCAAAGGTGGTGCAGCAGTCCATAACCCGGGGGTCAGCAACCTCATGAGCCCAAGGACACCAGAGGGGCCTCTGAGGATGAGAAGTAAAAGAGGGACAGAGGTAGGAAAAGGAAAGAGATTGCGTGAGAAGAGAGCACAGGATGAAGACAGGAAAGGATGGAACAAAGAAAAAGGAGGAAATAGTGTATATTTTCCCTGGGGCAAATATATGGCTCCAAAGAGTAGCCTAAGAGTTACATTGCTGGACTACCACGTCCTGGACTGTGGTTTGAGTCCCAAACCTGGTGGCTTAAAACTCACGCCGGGCGTGTATGCGTGCGTGCCCACAATCCCAGAGGAAAATGAAGGAGAAGGGATTAGGGCGTGGCCATCCCCCGGGGGTGATTTCTTGCTTTCTGTCTCTCTATCTCTCTCTTGTCTCTCCAGCGAGCACATACGCTCTATAGCAAAAAACTCTTTGGAAAAAAAAGAGTAGCTTCCACCTCCTAGATGTCTCCATCTCAGCTTCTGGAAGTTCTTCCAATCCTTGAAGTTCAGCTCAAAGGACACCTCCCCCAGGTAGCTTCCCCTGATCACCACAGAAAAGTGTTGCTACCAAAACCAATAATAATTTTTTAAAATAATTATTTTCTTTAACTTAACTAATTAATTCATATATTTTAATTTGACCAGAGAGGGGGAGAGAGAGAGAAAGCAAGCTGCCAGGTTCAGGACTTGAACCATGGTTGGCCATGTGGGAGTCCAGTGCCCTTAACCACCACACCATCTGCTGGCCCTACAAT
>NW_006204601.1:1107961-1112628 GCF_000334495.1 Tupaia belangeri chinensis
AGTTTTAAGCCACCGGGTCTGGGACACGAACCACGGTCGACTACGTGGGAGTCCAGCGACATAGCCATTACGCTAACTGCTGGTTCCCAATAATTTTTTTTTTTTTGAGAGATGTTTACTATAGGGCTTGTGCGCTTGCCAGAAAGACAGAGAGACAGAAAGCAAGAAATCACCCCCAAAGGGAGATGGCCACGCCTCAATCCCTTCTCCTCCATTCTCCTCTAGGGATCTTGGGCACGCATGCACATGCGCCCGGCGTGAGTTTAAGCCACTGGGCCCAGACTCGAACTGTGGTTCACTACATGGGAGTCCAGTAACATAACTCTTAAAAAAAGAAAGGAAGGAAGGAAGGAAAGAAGGAAGGAAGGAAGAAAAAGGAAAAGAAAGGGCCAGAAGGTGGCTTGGTGATTAAAGCACTGAACTCTCTCACAGCCAGTTATGATTCGAGTCTTGGACCTGGCAACTTGCTTTTTTACTTTCTCTCTCTCTGTCTCTCTCTGGTCGAATTATAATCATCATCATCATCATCATAAGTACAATTAATTTTTGTAAAAAGAAGAAAAATAATAATTAAAAGAGAAATAATAATAGATAATATTCATAGAAAAGTTACTGTTTTCCATCTACATCATCTCATTTAGAACCCCACCCCCTGCAGCCCTTTGGTGGGCGTTATTATTTTGCAGCCCTAATTTTGCAAATGAAGAAACTGAGATACAGAGAGACTTAGTAACCTGTCCAAGGTCATGCAGGTGGCAAGGGTGCAGCTGGGACCCAACAGTCTGACCCCAAAACCCTTCCTTTTAGCCACTCAACTCTACGTTTCCTTCTTCTACCTTACTGTGGCCCAGACACTTCTGCTTATTGCATGGACGGTAATGTCTCAGACTCACCCCTCCAGTCTCAAGAGAGATCCTTTGAGGACAGAGACTCTGTCTTGTTTATAAACCTATTTATCCAGGAATCCAAAAGACAGAGTAGATTGATGTTTGCCAGGAACTGTGGGGAGAGGGGCATGGAAGCAGCAACTAATGAGTATAGGGTTTTTCCAGGGAAATTATCAAAATGTTCTGGAATTACAGAGTGGTCATGGCTGTATAATGTTGTGAATATACTAAAAGCCACTGAATCGTACACTTTGAAAGGGTAACCTTTATGGTATATGAATTCTACCTTGACCAAAATATTCATAGAACTACATGCCAACAACAACAAACAAATATTGCAAGAGTTAAAAAATTAAAATTAAGAACTGTGTCTGGATGAGGCCAGTGTGGCATAGTGTTTAAAGTGCTGGACTCTCACATGTCTGACTATGGTTCAAGTCCTGGACCTGGCAGCTTGAAAAATCACACCAGGCATGTTTATGTGTGTGCCCCAAATCCCAGGAGGCAAATGGAGGAGAACGGATTGTGGGTGGCCATCCTCCCTGGGGGGTAATTTTCACTTTCCCTCTCATTGTCTGTTTCTCTCCTGTGATTGCATGTATCCTATGTCAAAAACTTTATAAAAGTAAAATAAAACAGCTATCTCTGGAAGGTAGGAAATAGGTTCACACCTGCTGTGTGTCACCTAAAGTGCCCCATACACTAAATGCTTAGGACAGTGATTCCCAAACCTGGCTACACATTGGAACCTCCTGGAGATATTTAAAAAACCTCCAATACCTGACAACCACCCTGGATATTCTGGTTTAATCAGCCTTAACAAATAGTTGACAACCTTCCCTGGGAACCACAGTGAGGCCCAGCCTGCACTGCTTCACTTTCACTTCAGATCAATCTGATCAGATTTTTCTTTGACAAAGAAAAGAGCTACAATCACTCCTGATGCTCACCATAGAAGACTAAAACAAACCAGAACATTCTCTCCAGTTCCTTAAGGGACACTGCTCTCCCTGTAAACACGTGGTCAATGGGACAGACCACCGGCAGTTCTGAAGGAGGACCCATTCCGAAATGCTGACCTCTTCTGTTCTCCCCAGAAAGCCTTCTTTCTCTCTCTCTCTCTCAATGGTTTTAAAAATTGTAATAGCTTTATTTTATTTATTTTTAAATTATTATTATTTTTTACATTTAGTTACTGTACATCTTTACAACACATAAATGAACTTTCCCGGCATGAATACACTGCCCCCATTCGCAGCTGGCGTTGGGGAAGTGCAGGAGAGAGGATGCCACCTAATAAGCGTATTCTCATATTCTCAGTGGGGTGGAGCAGGCATCCAGTTTTCCCTCCTCGAGAGCATACACATTTTCAAAGACCCCTGCTCAACAAAGTCATGAGAGACCAATGACAGAAGTTGAGGAGCTATCAGGGAAGAATTGGAGGGAGAGGGTCTCTTTACACGAACCACGGTCGACTACGTGGGAGTCCAGCGACATAGCCATTACGCTAACTGCTGGTTCCCAATAATTTTTTTTTTTTTGAGAGATGTTTACTATAGGGCTTGTGCGCTTGCCAGAAAGACAGAGAGACAGAAAGCAAGAAATCACCCCCAAAGGGAGATGGCCACGCCTCAATCCCTTCTCCTCCATTCTCCTCTAGGGATCTTGGGCACGCATGCACATGCGCCCGGCGTGAGTTTAAGCCACTGGGCCCAGACTCGAACTGTGGTTCACTACATGGGAGTCCAGTAACATAACTCTTAAAAAAAGAAAGGAAGGAAGGAAGGAAAGAAGGAAGGAAGGAAGAAAAAGGAAAAGAAAGGGCCAGAAGGTGGCTTGGTGATTAAAGCACTGAACTCTCTCACAGCCAGTTATGATTCGAGTCTTGGACCTGGCAACTTGCTTTTTTACTTTCTCTCTCTCTGTCTCTCTCTGGTCGAATTATAATCATCATCATCATCATCATAAGTACAATTAATTTTTGTAAAAAGAAGAAAAATAATAATTAAAAGAGAAATAATAATAGATAATATTCATAGAAAAGTTACTGTTTTCCATCTACATCATCTCATTTAGAACCCCACCCCCTGCAGCCCTTTGGTGGGCGTTATTATTTTGCAGCCCTAATTTTGCAAATGAAGAAACTGAGATACAGAGAGACTTAGTAACCTGTCCAAGGTCATGCAGGTGGCAAGGGTGCAGCTGGGACCCAACAGTCTGACCCCAAAACCCTTCCTTTTAGCCACTCAACTCTACGTTTCCTTATTCTACCTTACTGTGGCCCAGACACTTCTGCTTATTGCATGGACGGTAATGTCTCAGACTCACCCCTCCAGTCTCAAGAGAGATCCTTTGAGGACAGAGACTCTGTCTTGTTTATAAACCTATTTATCCAGGAATCCAAAAGACAGAGTAGATTGATGTTTGCCAGGAACTGTGGGGAGAGGGGCATGGAAGCAGCAACTAATGAGTATAGGGTTTTTCCAGGGAAATTATCAAAATGTTCTGGAATTACAGAGTGGTCATGGCTGTATAATGTTGTGAATATACTAAAAGCCACTGAATCGTACACTTTGAAAGGGTAACCTTTATGGTATATGAATTCTACCTTGACCAAAATATTCATAGAACTACATGCCAACAACAACAAACAAATATTGCAAGAGTTAAAAAATTAAAATTAAGAACTGTGTCTGGATGAGGCCAGTGTGGCATAGTGTTTAAAGTGCTGGACTCTCACATGTCTGACTATGGTTCAAGTCCTGGACCTGGCAGCTTGAAAAATCACACCAGGCATGTTTATGTGTGTGCCCCAAATCCCAGGAGGCAAATGGAGGAGAACGGATTGTGGGTGGCCATCCTCCCTGGGGGGTAATTTTCACTTTCCCTCTCATTGTCTGTTTCTCTCCTGTGATTGCATGTATCCTATGTCAAAAACTTTATAAAAGTAAAATAAAACAGCTATCTCTGGAAGGTAGGAAATAGGTTCACACCTGCTGTGTGTCACCTAAAGTGCCCCATACACTAAATGCTTAGGACAGTGATTCCCAAACCTGGCTACACATTGGAACCTCCTGGAGATATTTAAAAAACCTCCAATACCTGACAACCACCCTGGATATTCTGGTTTAATCAGCCTTAACAAATAGTTGACAACCTTCCCTGGGAACCACAGTGAGGCCCAGCCTGCACTGCTTCACTTTCACTTCAGATCAATCTGATCAGATTTTTCTTTGACAAAGAAAAGAGCTACAATCACTCCTGATGCTCACCATAGAAGACTAAAACAAACCAGAACATTCTCTCCAGTTCCTTAAGGGACACTGCTCTCCCTGTAAACACGTGGTCAATGGGACAGACCACCGGCAGTTCTGAAGGAGGACCCATTCCGAAATGCTGACCTCTTCTGTTCTCCCCAGAAAGCCTTCTTTCTCTCTCTCTCTCTCAATGGTTTTAAAAATTGTAATAGCTTTATTTTATTTATTTTTAAATTATTATTATTTTTTACATTTAGTTACTGTACATCTTTACAACACATAAATGAACTTTCCCGGCATGAATACACTGCCCCCATTCGCAGCTGGCGTTGGGGAAGTGCAGGAGAGAGGATGCCACCTAATAAGCGTATTCTCATATTCTCAGTGGGGTGGAGCAGGCATCCAGTTTTCCCTCCTCGAGAGCATACACATTTTCAAAGACCCCTGCTCAACAAAGTCATGAGAGACCAATGACAGAAGTTGAGGAGCTATCAGGGAAGAATTGGAGGGAGAGGGTCTCTTT
>NW_006204601.1:1112638-1127301 GCF_000334495.1 Tupaia belangeri chinensis
TCAGGTACGTGTTTGGGCTGGTTCTGATTGTTCGGCTGATTTTCTTATATCAGAGAATGAGGTCCTCACTAGCAGCATTCCATTTGCTTAACAACTTGTTGGAATCGAAATTTCATTCAGTTATGATTCGGTATTGTCAGTGACATTTATGGTTTTTTGAAGCCAAGCAATCACTTCATTTAAAGCCTTTTTGTATTATTCCCTGTTGTTTTGCGCAAGTGAGACTTTTCTCCCCACGTGTTATTTAGAACTTTGGGTTGTAGATTACAAAAATAAAGTCAAGAAAGCTTAAGCAACAAGGAGAGTTTACAATAACATTACAGCTGGAATCAGGAAAAGTTAAGCCTCAAGGAGAGTAAGAATCCAGGCTGATGTGGTCAGGATCACTGAGGAGAAAGTAGAGCCCCACCCCAGTAGAGGAGGACGTCAGATCTCAGAGAACAATAATCACGTAATATTTGTTGAACATTTACCATGTGCCAAACACTGTTTTAAGCTCCACATATATTAACTCATTTAATCCTTTGAATAACCCTATCAGGTTGTTATTCTCACATTATTATTGTGAAAGGTATTGCTATTACTGTTCTCTTTCCACAAATGAGGAAACTGGGGTATACAGAAGGTAGGCAGTATGTCCAAAGGCTTCCAGTTGGTTTTATTTTTTCTTTTAATGGGAGGGATAGGGAAAAAGGTTTTTTGTTTTTGTTTTTGTTTTTAGACAGGGTCTAGACATTGTGCTCCTCTGCCCCAGCCTCTCCAGTTAGCTAGGATTATAGGTGCATACCCCAGACACAGCCTATGCGGGTTAGGTCAGGATCCTAACCTGAACTTCCCACGTGACCCCAGCCTCACAGGGCAGCACCCTACCACTTGCACCACTGCAGTTGGGCTTCCGGCTTGCATTTTAAAAAATATATTATTATTACCATTTTCCAATTTGGTCAGAGAGACACAGGGAGGAAGAAAGAGGAGAGAAGGAAAGCGAGAAAGCAAGTCCCCAGATCCAGGACTTGAACCGTGGTTGGCCATATGGGAGGCCAGGACCTTAACCACCATGCCACCTGCTGGCCCCCAGCTGGCATTTGAACTCTAGGAGTCTAGTTTCTAAATCCACACACTTAACCAACATGTGAGTGATACCCTTATGAGCTACACAGCGGCGGCATAGCCCTACAAAGTAACCCGGACCATGGAATGGACCAGTATTTCTCAACAGGATAGTAAGGGCATTTGGAGCAAGAGAATTTGTTATGCAGGACTATTCCATCTTTCCCCATTTACTAAATGCCAGTAATAGTAACTCTGCCCATTATTGTGACATCACAATGCCCCCTGGAAGAGAGTACCAGCCTCAGTTGAGAACTACTGGGATAAAGAGACACACCCCAAGGGCATCTACATCTCTCTTTTGCAAGCCCTTTGTGGGCTACGAACCACGTGCCTTTTTTCCCTTCTCCCACTGCAGTGGCCCAGAGACCTGTGCACATCCTCACTCCACAAGGGCTGGTTGTGCACTGTCTCTACAGCTTGAAGCTACCCAGAGTCCTCACTCAGGTGCTCCCTTACCCAGGACATGGCTACACTGGGATGATAGAGAGAAAAACATGAGTCGTGCATGGTAGATTCATCTCCAACAACCTTCGCAAACAGAACAGTTTTCTCAGATTTTCATTTGGTCCCCCTAACAAGCCATTGTGGTAGGAAGGGCAGGAATTAGTCATCTCTATCATAAATAAATAATGTACACATATATGGGGGCGAGCAGGTGGCATGGTTGGTTAAGTGCACTGGACTCCCACATGACTGACTGGTTCAAGTCCCAGACCTGGTGGCTTGCTTTCTCACATTCTCTCTCTCTCTCTCTCTCTCTCTGTGTGTGTGTGTGTGTGTGTATGTGTGTTTCTCTCTGATCAAATTAAATTAAAATAATGATGATGATGAATAAAATTAAATAATTCTTAAAAAAAAAAAAAAAAAAAAAAAGAAAAAAGCAGATCGAGTGAACATCCCTAAAACCCGCCGGACCTTCTGTAAGAAGTGTGGCAAGCACCAACCTCATAAAGTGACAGGTACAAAAAGGACAAGGATTCTCTGCATGCTCAGGGACAGCGGCGTTATGACAGGAAGCAGAGTGGCTGTGGTGGACAGACTAAGCCTATTTTCCGGAAAGAGGCAAAAACTACAAAGAAGATGGTGCTGAGGCTTGCATGTGTTGAGCCCAACTGCAGATCTGAGAGCACGCTGGCTGTTAGAGATGTGAGCATCTTGAACTGGGAGGAGATAAGAGAGAAAGGGTCAAGCGATCCAGTTCAAAGCCTCGTCTTTTCTATTATGAAGAAGACAAAATCTTGAGGTGAATATTCACCTCATTTGATTACAGTTGGTCTATTGGTAAGGGAATAAAGTAATCAATAAAATTCCCCTTTCAGGGAAATTTGATTCATGGTAAAAAAAAAAGAATATACACACATCTATATTTAATTCTGGTAAAGAGAAAAGTCCCCAAGCCTACCCTCTGCATGACTACTCTGTTTTGTATGTTACATTTATTCCCCATCTACACGCCCACTAGCAGCGCGCATGTGCAGTTATAATCAGAGTGCATCATCGGGGGTTCTGCTAGTTACACTTCAAACTTATAAATGATTTTTTTCTTCATAATGAGTGACCTTTTATCTGCGTAGTGTTCCACTGCAAGGAACAATTAAGCAATTTCCCAAGTGTTTTAAATGGTTAGCTAATTTTCGGGTTTGTTATTTTTTATTCTTTTTTTTAATGCCAGAGCACATGTGTACATGAGAGAGAGACAGAGAAAAAGCATCTCCTAATGGGGTCTGGTTATGCCATAATCCTTTTGCCTCCAGTTTTCCATGCCATCAGGATTCTAGGCACAGGTGCAGGCACCTGACATGGTCTTCAAGCCAAGGGGTCAGGACTAAAATCCTGATCAGCCATATGGGATCCAGCTTTCTCCACGCACTGCCTACCTGTTGTGCTATGGGGCCAGCCTGATTTTTGCTTTATAAGTAATGCTGTAATGCTGTACACATTTTTTTTAGAATTTTAAATTTAATTTTATTAATTATTATTATTACTTAATTTGACCAGAGAGAGATAGAAAGAGAGGGGGAAAGTGAGAAAGCAAGCCTCCAGGTCCAGGACTCAAACCATGGTGGTCAGCCACGTGGGAGTCCAGTGCCTTAATTACCACATCACCTGTCAGCCCACTGTACACATTTTTATGCATCTAACTCTGCTTGTTTTAATTCCCAAAAATGGGATTGTTGAGTCAATGGGTGTGAACATCTTTATGGCTCTTGGCACAGAGATCCATATCACTTTCCGAGTGGTACATACCGGTTTACAATGTTTCCTGGCAGTCTATGAGTGCACCAATTTCATCACAATTTCTCCCTATAAGAACTTTCAGGACCAGCAGTTGGCATAATGGCTGTCTCTGGACTCCCATGTAGCCCATCACAGTTCGAGTCCTGGATCCAGTGGTTTAAACTCACACTGGGCATGTGGGTGTGGATGTCCAAGATCCCAAAAGGAGAATGGAGGAGAAGGGATTGTGGCATGGCCATCCCCCCTGGGGGGAGATTTCTCACTTTCTATCTCTTCATTTCTCTCTGTCTTTCTGGCAAGTGCATGTGCCCTATAGCAAAAACCTCTCAAAAGAACTCTCATTTTAGAGGCCAGCAGGTGGTGTGGTGGTTAAGGCATTGGACATTCCCACATGGCTGACCAGAGTTTGAGTCCTGGACCTGGTAGCTTGCTTTTTCATTTTCTCTCTCTTTCACTGTCTCTCTCTGGTCAAATTAAAATAAATGAATGAATAAATAAAATTAAAATAAATAATTCTTTTAGAAAAAAGAACTCTCATTTTAAAAGTAACAATCTGTCCATATATGTAAAATGGTTTTCTTTCTTTTTAATCACAGAGGGTACATGCACTTGCCAGAGAGAGACAGGGAGAAGGCACTTCCCCTCCCTGACAAAATGCAGCATGGTCACACCATAATCCTTTCTCCATTTCTCAAACTGTTGGGATTCAGTGCACACACATGTACCTGGCATGTTTTTCAAGACACTGGGGCCAGGACTCAAACCACAGTCAGCCATGTGGGCTATTGCTTCCTTAACCACTGGGCTATGGGGCTGGCCCATGAAATGGTTTTCACGGTGGCTCATTTTCCTGATGCTATGCATTATTTACATCCTTCTCATACTGTAATTGTGCATAGTGTTTAGAATGGGAGTTATCGTGTTCATTCTGAATATAAACACTCTGCAGCTCAGAGAGCTGAGATAAAGTTGCACAAGTCGATGGAGTTCATTGGCCACACTTGGAATGAAAATGTTCCACTGCCTGGTCCAATGCCTTCCCCACTACCAGGGCTTCCCCACTTCCCCAGCTCAGGCATGCTCAGTGCTAACCCCAGCCTTCAGTATGCAGTCCCCACCCAGGAACAGCTGTGGGGTTGGTTTGAAGTGCTTCTGAGCTCTGTAGTTATGCCCACCTGGCTCCAAGTAATCAGCCCAGGTCCAAAGAAAAATACAAAGGCAGCTCCTACCAGGAATCCTGGCACCTCCTTTCCCTTCCTTGTCTCTTCTGCTCACTGTTCCGTATAATGAGTAGAGGGTCTCCAAGTATTTCACCTCTAGTAACGTCCTTAGGGTTATTCCCAGACCTGGCTACCTCCCAAAATCTCTTGGGAGAAGAACCTTTCTCAGGCACAGATTCTTGGCCATGGAATCTCTAGACTGCCTTAGGCCTGAGAATCTATAGGTTTCTTCTTCTTCATTAGAGATAGAGCATGCAATACACACCTGTGAGATTTAGCATGTGAGACAGAGATAGAGATGGGACCCTCCACAGGGTCTGGTCACCCTGTGGTCTCCTTCCTTTAGTCATCCAGCATGTTGGCTCCTGGGCATTTACATATGTGCCTGACATGTCTCAGGCCAATCAGCCTGGAGACTCAGACCTCAGCAGCCATGTGGAATTCAGCTTCTCTTGAGCAGGGCATTACCACTGTGCCGTGGTGCCAGTTAGGAATCTATAGTTTTAACATCCTCCAGATAATGATGAGACTCAAGACTAGGTTTAGGACCGACAGTCTTAACGTTCATAAGATCACCTAGGGAAGTTTGTTAAATACACAAATTCAGGCCCAGACACAGGAGTGTGCTGCCGCTGCTGCTGCTCAGCAGGGTCACAGGAAAGGCCAAGTTCAATTCCCTGCCCACCCTGAAGGGCCTGTAATCTCAGTGACTCTGGAGGCTGAGGCAGGAGGATCTAGAGATTTTGCCTTGCCTGGGCAACATAGTGAAACTCTGTCTGAAACAACTGGGCAGGATGGCAAATGCCTGTGGTTCCAACTACGCAGGAAGTTGAGGAAGGAAGATCATGACTATCTGAAAACAAAAGCATCAGGGTCAAGCAAGTGGCACGGTAGTTAAGGTGCTAGACCCCACGTGATCAATTGCAGTTTAAATCGTGGACCAGACAGTTTGCTTTCTCATTTTCCATATCTCTCTTTCTCTCTGTCTCTCTCTGGTGAGCACATGTGTCCTATACCAAATTAAAAAATAATAATAATGATAAATAGGGGCTATTAGGTGGCATAGTGGTTATGGCACTGGATTCCCACATGCCTGACTGTGGTTCGAGTCCCAGACCCGGTGACTTGAAACTCACACTGGGCACATAAGAGTGCCCAAAATCTCAAAAAGAGAATGGAGAAAAAGGAATTACGGTGTGGACATCACCCCTGGGGGGGGGGTATGATTTCTCATTTTTTTCTCTCTGTTTCTCTGTGTCTCCAGCAAGCATACATGCCCTAAAATCTCTCTTAAAAAATAAATAAATAAAATAATAATAATGATAAATAAACTTAAATAATTTTTTAAATAATTATTTTATTTTACTTTATTTATTTATTTGACCAGAGAGGGACAGAGAGAGAGTGAGAAAGTGAGCCACCAGGTCTAGGACTTGAACCGTGGTCGGCCATGTGGGAGTCCAGAGCCTTTAACCATCACACCACCTACCAGCCCCTAAACTTAAATAATTCTGAAAAAAAAAAAAATCACACACAGACAGATCCACAGCCTATCAGGAGACTGGTATAAGGCCATGGAATCTGCATTTCAATAAGAATGCTTTCAGACCACACTAAGGGGGCTTTTAGGGATTGGGAAGAGGTCTTTGTGGCCACCACTTTTCTACTTTAATCAAAATATAGTTGAGCTTCAATTGGAAATGGCTCTTTCTCCTTCCCAAAGGAACTAACTAGACTCCCTATAAATCTAGTTTTCCCGTCCAACTGCAAAGCATTAGCATAAAGCAATGGAGAGTGAGGAAAAGGAGAATGGCTGTTCTGCCTAAGAGAAAACTCTCCCTCCCACGTAGAAGGGGGGCTGTGGTGGACAGTGGCAGGTGGTGTTTATCTGCAATCATGGACTATTCACCCAACTCCCAAACCGCCTCTTAAATGCAAATTGTTCATCAGCAGCATCACTTAGCCATTCATCCTGGGAACCGAAGGCAGCATCTTAAGTCGCCTTTCCCCCTTCCCCAAATCAAACTCCTACAGAGCCAGCAGAGCCTGAAAGCCACACAAGGGCACCAGCTCCCGTGTGATAGGACACCCCACTCCACACATACACCTCCCTGAGGTGGACCACCAGCCCCTGCACTTAAAACCAAAGAGCCAGGTTTGTTTGCTAGAGCATAATCACAAAGACGTTCTTACATGAGTTCCAAAATATTTCTCCCTTTATTGAAAGAGGGAAATAGAGGGTATTAACTTCAGACTTCCAGCAATCTTCCTGCCTTACTTTCACTGCATACTTATCAGTGAGCAGGAATCTGGGTCTCAGCCTAGGTCCAATGACCTGGGCAGAAAGGTTTTGCTCTGAACAAGTCATTTGTTTATCTAGCTGTTCTTTCTTTTTAAATTATTTATTCATTTGTTCCATTTATTTTAATTTGATCAGAGAGAGACAGAGAGAGCGGGAAAGTGCGAGAGTAAGCCAACAGGTCCAGGACTTGAACCGTGGTCAGCCATGTGGGAATGCCCAGCGCCTTAACCACCACACCACCTGCTGATCCCCTATCTAACTGTTCTTAGTGTAGCATCTCAGCATGTCAGAGGCCAATGCTCTGGAGACAAAAGACCCACACAACTACTATATATCTCACTGTGACCTGTAAATACTGGCATTGAGATGCCAAAAGCCACCAAATAAAGGCACTTTTGGATTACAATTACAGTAAAAACAAACAAACAAACAAACAAAAACAACTTTTTTTTGAGAGTTTTTTGCTATAGGGCACAGGTGGGCACTTGCCAGAAAGACAGAGAGAGAGAGAGAGAGAGAGAAAGCGAAAAATCACCTCCCAGGGGGGATGGCTACGCCACAATCCCTTCTCCATTTTCCTCTCGGGATCTTGGGCACACATGCACACGCACCCGGCGTGAGTTTAAGCCACAGGGTCCGGGACTCGAACCGTGGTTGGCTATACAACATGGGAGTTCGGCCACATAGCCATTACTCTAACTGCTGGTCCCCCCCAAAAAAATACTTTTTAAAAAATGTATCAAATTGGTGTAATGGCTACTTTGCTGAACTCCCATGTAGTCGACCACGGTTCGAGTCCCAGATCTGGTGGCTTAAACTTATGCCAGGCACATGTACGTACATGCTCAAGATTCGGAGAGAAGAATGGAGAAGAAGGGATTGTGGCATGGCCATTCCCCCTGGGGGTGATTTCTCTTTGTCTCTGTCTTTCTGGCGAGCGCACACACCCTATAGCAAAAACTTCTCAAAAAAAAAAAAAAAGATAAAAAATAAATGTATCAAATTGACAAAAATTGAAAGGAATTATATCCAGAGTTGACAAGAACACAAAAGTGGGCATCTCTTCCTTCTACTGAATTTCCTGAAGAGCACCTGGGTAATTTATATCCCAAGCTCTATAAATTAGGCAAATCCCATGACCCAGCAATTACACTGCTAGGAATTTTTTTAAAAAAATAATTATTTCATTCCTTTATTACTATTATTTTTTCTAATTTGACCAGAGAGGGACAGAGTGAGAGAGAGAGAGAGCAAGCCACCAGGTCTAGGACTTGAACCATGGTGGCCATGTGTGAGTCCAACAACCTTAAGCACCATGCCACCTGCCAGCCCCTACACTGCGAGGAATTTATCCCAAGGAGAAAAATCAGATGCACAGATATCACTTACAGTGATTATTTGTAATCTTAAAAAAAATGAAGGGCTAGCCCCATAGCACAATGGTCAAGTACTGTGGATTGGGAGCCAGATTCCCCAAGGCTGATTGCAGTTTGGGTCCCAGCCCCGGTGGCTTGAGGGACAGGCCAGACATCTAAGCATGTGTGTGTACCAAGGATCCTGATCAGAAGGACAAGGGAGAATTGCAATATAATTGCTCCTGTTGGGATGTTTTCTCTCTTTCTCTCTCTAGCAAGCACATACGCCCTCTAGGAACTAAAAAAAAAAGGGAGAGAAATAGCCTATACACTCAAAGGTAAGAAAATAATTATTGTAAAATGGACATACACTGGGATCAAAGAAAGCTTTTTTTATTGTTCTTTTTATTTTATTATTTTTTATTAATTTGTTTTACATTCATTCACTGAGCATCATCACAGTATACAAAATGTGATTTCCCATCCAGAATACATTGCATAGTGGCTTAATCAAGCATGTTATAATTGACAAATAGTTTTCCATTTCTTGTTTCATATATGTACGTATATATATTTCCCCCCTATTTCTCCCCCCCTGCCATTTCCCACTCTCCTCTCACACTGTCTCTGGTGTCTACAGTTGCTTTCTATTCCTTCCCCCACCCCCACATTTTATTGATTGACAAAATATCTTAATTAATCTATCTGTGAACACATGTCTGACTTTAGGCATGAAGCTCTGAGTAGAATTAATATACTACAGGGGCTGGCAGGTGGCATGGTGGTTGAGAGTGCTGGACTCCCATATGGCCAACAGTGGTTCTAGTCACAGATCTGGTGGCTTGCTTTCTTGCTCTCTCTCTCTCTCTCTCTCTGTCCTTCTCTGATCAAATTAAAATAAAATTAAATGGAGTAATTCTTTAAAAAAAAAAGAAATAATATACTATAAAGTAGCACCTACCTGATGCTATAAGTTTACTGCTAAAGCAGGCAAGACACCATCTTGGAGGAGTGCCTCCATTATAAACTGTTAAATTCCTATGACTAATAACTCAGGGTTGATAGCTATCTAAGGTTTCTGCCCTTTGGTAAACTTACTGCTCCTCCCTGGAGCTACAGGGTAACCTGAAAACCTTGGGTGGGTTAGTACCTTAAATAGATTAGTTCTTTGAATAGATTAGTACCTCCAATAGATTAGTACTTTGAATGGATTAGTACCTTGAATGGATTGGTACCTTGAATAGATCAGACTTCCTGCTTCTCTGACTCCTCCCTTTTACACTGTGTAGTATGGGATATGAGCCCAATCCCCACCCCAAGACCTCCCGTTCCCCAGTTCCCTCATAAAAGACCATGTCCAACTCCCAGTCAGGTTAGGGATTTAGAGTGTTAACTCCTCCATGTCCACTGACGTAATAAACAGTTCTAATCTCTCCGAATGCTGCTTTCCATTCCTCAGCATCTGGTTTTCTGCAACACCGCGGTCACTAAATAGGTTTTTTTGTTTTGTTTTGTTTTGTTTTGTTTAACATAAAACAATGCTGGGACCAGCAAGTGGCACAATGGTTAAGGTACTGGACTCCCATATGGCTGACCACAGTTCAAGTCCCAGACCCAGCAGCTTAAAAATTACACTGGGCACAGGTATATGTGTGCCCAAAATATGGAAGGGAGATTGGAGGAGAAGGGAGATTGGAGGAGAAGGGAGAAGGGACTATGGCCCCTGTAGGGCACTGAGGAAGAAAAAGGGAGGAAGGAGAAGAGGAGGAAGTATTTTTACTAGTTTTGCCTCTGCACTAAAAAGACAAGACTTAACAGGTATTCAAGACCCTACTCATTCAACGAACCAAGACTTTCCAAATAACACCACAGTCTAGGACACTGAACACTGGTAAGCCCCTATGCCAAGGCTGAAATCTGAGCACTGTATCCCATTCCAGTATGATAAAGGGACCCCCTTCATGTATCCATTCATCACACTTTCCCAACTACTCACTGCTATGAGGCATAACCCTGTCTCTGAAGTTGCAAAGACAGAGGCCAGCAGGTGGTATGGTGGTTAAAGGTGCTGGACTCCCACATGGCCAACTACAGTTCAAGTCCTGGACCTGGCAGCTTTCCCTTTCTCTCTCTGTCTCTCTCTCAGGTCAAACTGAAGGATAATAATAACAAATAAAATTAAATAAATGAAAATTTCTTAAAAAAAAAAGAAAGAAAGAAAGAAAGAAATTGCAAAGACAAACTTGGAACTGTACATGGTAATAGTAGCCTCTTCATAAACTTTTGGGCTGGCCCAGTAACACAGCTGCTAGTCAGGAGCAAGATCCCACATTGTGGATGATGATTCAAATCCCAGCCCCGACAACTTGAAAAACACGCTAGGCATCTATGCATGCCTGCCCAATATCCTGGGTGATACAGAGAGATGGGAGAAAAAGATTTCAGCATGACTATGCCCCACTGGGGTATTTTCTCTCTGTCTCCATCTCTCTCTCTCTGGTGAGCACACCAGAGAGAGACAATTTTTTTTTCCACTTGAAAAAATAAACAAGTTGGGGTTGGCAGATAGTACAGTGGTTACAGTGCTGAACTCCCGCATGGCTGACTGCCGTTTGAATCCTGCACCCCGTGACTTGAAAATCAGGTCAGCCACATGTGCTCATGCACTCAAAATCCCAGAATGGAGGAAAAGGGACTGTGGTGTGGCCATTGCACCTGGGGGTGCTTTCTCACCTTCCCTCTCACTGTCTTTCTCAGTCTCTCTCTGGTAAATGAACATGCCCTATGGCAAAAACCTTAAATAAATAAATAAAAATAAACAACTCTTTTTAAAAGTAATTATTTCTCTCTCGCTCGCTCTCTCTCTCGCTCTCGTTCTCACTCTTACTGTCACTCTCTTTTTGTAAATTTGCTACAGGGCATGAACACTCACCAGAGAAAGACAGAGAGAGAGAAAGTGAGGAAGCAAGTCACCAGGTCTGGGACTTGAACCACAGTCATGTGGGAGTCCTGTGACTTAGCCACCATACCACATGCTGGGCCTACATCCTCCCCATTTTATCCCAAAATAAACAACTCTTATACTTTCACAGCACATTACAGCTGTCAAAATTTTACAATTTTTTTTCATTTTGATGGGTTTATTCATAAGATCATTTTTTCCAATTTTATTTTATGATTTCTTATTTAAGATTTCATTATTGTACACCTTTATACGATTAAGCTTTTCAAAGCATGTATGCAATGTATGATGATCAAATCAATGATATCACTATATACATTGCTTTCAACAAGGAATCTTATTTTTTAAGAATTATTTTATTTAACTTTGTTTATTTACTTAGTTATTTTAACTTCACCAGAGAGGGACAGAGCGAGAGAGAGACATCAACAAAGAATCTTACAGTGGGACAAGCAAGTGGCATGGTGGTTAAGGTTCTGGCTACTCCCACATGGCTAACCACAGTTTGAGTCCTGGACCTGGTGGCTTGCTTTCTCACTTTCTCTCTCTCTCTGTCTCTCTCTGGTCAAATTAAAATGAATGAATGAATGAATAAATTTTTTTAAAAAAAGAATCTTACCAAAAAAAATAAGTGTATACTTTTTTTCTGAGCTCCACCCCTACAATCTATCCACTCCCGTACGGCCTCTGGTCCTTCCTACTATTATGTCTGCCAAGTCTTTTTTACACATGTTTGTCATTCAATTTCTTCTTAATAAATGTATAAACAGTATTAGACATTATTAAGAGCTTGCTCTGTGCATGGGAAGTGCAAAAACATACAAGCGTCACACAGAGCCCCCTCAATGAAGGCACATATCAGAATCACGGGGAGCTTTTAAAAAATATGGATAGCTGGGACCAGCAGTTGGCATAATGGCTATGTCACTAGACTCCCATGTAGTTGACCGCGGTTCAAGTCCCGGACCCGGTGGCTTAAACTCACTTAAAACCTCTCAATAAATAAATAAATAAATACAGATGAACTAAGAACTAAGGGGGTGCAGCCCAGGAATCCAATCTTTAAAGCTCCCCCAGGGAGCTCTCCCACATGCAAGGCAATAAGTACAGATGAGTTATCAATACATAGGTGTTTATCAATACATAGGTGTTTCTAGAACTTGGTTATTATGAAAATCACCCAGAAGCTCTTCAGAAATCCCAGGGCCAATTCTGGCACCCAGGCTGATTAAATCAGAACGCCTGTGGCTGGACTCAGGTGCTGGTATTTTCCAATGTTATCTGGGTGATCCCAACGTGCACCCTAAGTTGAGAACCACTGAACTGAAGGAATTCAGAGGTGATAAGAGGGTAACCTAGGAATGTTTCTGCAGGAGATGGGATCTGAGCCATGTCTCCAAGCATAAGCAGAAAAGGAAGAAAGGAATTTGAGGGTGGAGAACAGGATAAGCAAACATTTGGCTTAGGTGAAAGAGTCATAATAAGAGATAAGGCTAGGAGCCTACGTAGGATAGCACCAGATCTTAGGAGGCCAACAATGCCAAGTAGAGGGTCTAACTTATGCCTAACGGAGTCACAGAAGATTTTGAGCAAGAAAATGACGGCTTTGAGATTTGGGGAAAGATAAATCTGGGAGTAGATTATGCAAGTGCATAAAGGCTGAAGCTGGGGACCAGATAAGAAAGATTTTCTTTCTTTTGTTTTTTTAAGAATTATTTATTTTGGGGCTAGCAGTGGCATGGTGGTTAAGGGCGCTGGACTCCCACATAGTCGTTCACAGTTCGAGTCCCGGACCTAGAGACTTGCTTTCTCACTTTCCCTCTCTCTTGTTCTCTCACTCTGTCCCTTTCTGGTCAAATTAAAATAAGTAAATAAAGTTAATTTTTTTAATTTAAATAATTATTTACTATATTTTTCTTTATTGTTATTATTATTTAATTTGACCAGAGAGAGAGAGAAAGAAAGGGAAAGTGAGAAAGCAAGCCATTAGGTCCGGTAATCAAACCTCAGTCAGCCATGTGGGAGTCCAGTACCTTAACCACCACACTACCTGCCAGGCCCAAGAAAGATTTTCTGAAGTGATAGTGTCTAGTAGTTGATGGAGTACAAGAGATACAGAATCTCATGTACTGCTGGTGAGGGTATAAATTGGTATACCCTTTCTAGAAGGCAAAGTAGTCCAGTTCCTAGGCTGCCTTTGTGAGTGGGAACAAGATGTTCCTACTTCCACATAGTCACAATCCCTCGGGACCAACAGATAGCGTAGTGGTTATGGCATTGAACTCCCAGGTAGTTAGCTGGGGTTCATGCTCCAGACCTGGTGGCTTGAAACTTATGCTGGGTGTACATTCATATGTGCCCAAAATCCTGAGAGGAGAATGGAGAAGAAGGGACTGTGGTGTGGCAGGTGGCGTGGTGGTTAAGAGTTCTGGACTCCCAGAGCTGACTGTGATTCAAGTTCCAGACCTGGTGGCTTGCTTTCTCATTTTCCCTCTCTCTTTTTCTGTCTCTCTCTGATCAAACTAGAAAATAATAATAATATATACAGTTAAATAAAATAATTATTTGTAATAGGTTCTTTTTATGGAGAGGGGTTTTTTTGCTATAGGGCACGTGCACTCACCAGAAAGAGAGACAGAGAGAAAGAAAGTGAGAAATCACTGCCCAGGGGGGATGGCCACGCCACAATCCCTTCTCCTCCATTCTCCTCTCGGGATCTTGGGCATGCACACACACGCACCCAGCGTGAGTTCTAAGCCACTGGGTCCGCGACTTGAACCGCGGTTGACTACGTGGGAGTCCAGCGACATAGCCATTACGCTAACTGCTGGTTCCCAAAGTATAAGTTTATTTTGTTAAAAAAATTAGTTTTTCCATGAAGTTTTGAAGACCTCCCTTATACACATCAGTTTTTGGTTTAAACCTATGGTTCGAAGAATATCCAGGTGAAGACGTTTGTGATGTGAGCAAGAACTGAATTAAACACATAAACTGAGGAGGCAACCGTGAAGAGCTGATAGTTGAAGTCCTAGAAGATGCTAGTATCTCCTTGTTTATCTGCCAGGAATGTTTTCAGCTTCAGATAACAGAAAACCCAGCTCATAGCAGCTTAAAAATGAGAAGAGCAGGTTCAGTCCAAGATTGATTCATTCATTCGATTAAAGACATCAAAGCTTCAGAGCAGCATCACTGCGATGAATTCTTTTGGACTTCCTCAGATTTATAAGGTGGATGTAGCGGTTTGGAGCACTACAACCTCAAATCTTGTTTAAAGGTCTAAAAGACAGTTTTTCACACACTTGCTCCCTGAAATCCCTCACTCTCAAACTTGCCCATTGGCCAGCACCAGGTCATGTAACTACCCTTAAAGCAATTATAGGTGTAGATTAGATAAATTATGGTGATTTCTTGGACCAATCTTTTTTTTTTTTTTTTTTTTTAGAGGTTTTTGCTTAAGGGGAACGCGCGGCACC
>NW_006204601.1:1127431-1134325 GCF_000334495.1 Tupaia belangeri chinensis
CATTCTCCTCTCGGGATCTTGGGCACGCATGCACATGCGCCCGGCATGAGTTGAAGCCACCAGGTCCAGGACTCAAATCGCAGTCGTCCACATGGGAGTTCAGAGACATAGCCATTACGCTAACTACTAGTTCCAACTTGGACCAATCTTAATGCATTCCATGGCTTAGAGAAGGGGTAATCTTCCCTGAACAAGAGTAAAAGGACAATGAGTGTTGAATGGGTGCCCAATGGCATCTGCCACTTCTTGCAGGAGCAAAGAGAATAGGAAAAGGACTGCTGGCCCCACAACTTAAAGACCTTAATTGGCTTTCTTTGCAATTCTAGAATCAGGTACACTTCATTCCATAAAATAGAGTAAATGGAGTCAGCTGTTGACGTGGATGTTAAGGTGCTGGGCTCCCACATGGCCAACC
This sequence comes from Tupaia belangeri chinensis, assembly GCF_000334495.1. Taxonomy (NCBI): domain Eukaryota; kingdom Metazoa; phylum Chordata; class Mammalia; order Scandentia; family Tupaiidae; genus Tupaia; species Tupaia belangeri. The sequence continues at coordinate 1,127,847 of NW_006204601.1, forward strand.
GTGGTTCAAGTTCTGGATCTGGCAGCTTGAAAATCACACTGGGCACATGATTGTGCATGCCTAAAATCTCAAGAGGAGGAGAATGGAGGAGAAAGGCTTGTGGCGTCACCATCCACCCTAGGGGGGAAGACTTCGCAAGTCATGGACCCGACGGCTTAAAATTCACACTGGGTACATGTGTGTGTGCATGCCCGAAATCCCAACAGGAGAATGAAGGAGAAGGGATTACAGCGTGGCCATACCCCTAGGAGGTAATTATCTCACTTTCTGTCTCTTTGTCTCTCCAGGGAGTGCATGTGCCCTATAGCAAAAATCTCTCTTTAAAAAAAATAAATAAAGAGTAGGAGAGGAAGGAGTGAGGTATACAGGAAAAAAAGGGAAATGAAATATGCAGCAGAGGGAAGGGACTTGGAGGGAAAAGCTATATTGAGCACAGAACCTGCCAGAATTGGAAGCTAGAGCTGGACCTGATTGAAGCTAAGCAGGAGGACTAACCAGCTTCCCCTCCTGCATATTCATCAGGGAACCTTCTTACCAGCTTGAGCTAGAGCAATGAGACAGAAGAGCCCCTCCCATCCCAGCTCCATGATTAATTCCCGTCTCCTTTGGGGCTTGGCATAAAAAAAGGACTAATCATGCTCTCTCACCATCTGGGCAATTATAGTCTCCCATCACATAGAACAAAATGAGGGGTTTGTGACACTTAGTGGCAGCCCTGCTCCCATTACATCTGGGCCTTAATCTCTTGAATTAGCCAAATCAAGGGAAGTCTGGAGATGCATTGTGATTCAAGTGATGGAATAAATAACCTAAGGGCTCCAAGTTTCCCTGCCTTTGGGATGCTTAATTGGAGAATGGCTCAAATGGTGAGATTGTCTCTATGGAAGCCTTACAGGCAGACACAAGGGTCAGGGCAGTATGGCTACAACAAAAACATGCCTAACCTGGGTTCCTCCAATAGGACCTTCCTAGAACTTCCCCATCAGCTGTCCATCCTGGACCCATGACAGCAAAGTGATATCTCAACTCTGACTGGGTAGACCCCCACATACGTGGAACAGACTGATAGGAGGATTCTGCAGTCCTAGAACCCATCCCTGTGTTTATCTGGGCACCAACCACATAGGACCGGCACTGACCAGGGCTGGCACAAAATACTCAAAGAGTGTCAGCCCTGGGCACAGACGAATGAGTGAGACAGAGTAAGGTGCGGGAAACACAGTCTAACCCAACTGCAAAACACTCCTCAGAGGTATTTCTTCAGGAACCACAGTGTGTTCATGGGCAGACACTATGCTACTGGCACCATGCCTTCTGATGAGAAGGTAACTGAACTGGTTGGGCCCCTGGACCTGGTCCTCTCCAGATGACAAAGCACCTTCACACATGGTATCTATGCGGTGTTCCTAATCACTGATAGCTTGAGAAAGAAGAGGAACTAAACCAAGTGAAATCTTTAAACAGATTTAGCACAAACCTTCTTGCCTTTGTCTTAGACACTATTAGAGCAGAGAACCCCCTTTCCATTTAGTCTTAATTAGTGTCATGACAGGGATTGTAATTCTCACTTTAGAGATTAAAAACTAACAGAACTAGGAACCAGCAGATTGCATAATGGTTACGTCACTGGACTCCCACAGAGTCTACTGTGGTTCCAATCCTGGACCAAGCGGCTTAAAACTCAAGTTGGGCGTGTGTGCATGCATGTCCAATATCCCAAGAGGAGAATGGAAGAGACTCTCTCAAACGTGTCCCCACAGGGCGTGTGTGCATGCATGTCCAATATCCCAAGAGGAGAATGGAAGAAAAGGGATTGTGGCGTGGCCATCCCCCCTAGGAGGTGATTTCTCACTTTCTACCTCTGTCTGTCCAGTGAGCGCACACGCCCTATAGTGAAAATCTCTCTAAATAAAAACAGGACTGACTCCATGGCCTAGCCTAATGTTTAAGGTCACTGGATGCCACATGGCCAGCTGACCACGTGGTTCAAGTCCTGGTCCTGGCAGCTTGAAAAACATGCCAGGTGCATGTGTGTGCATTCCCAAAATCCCAACAGGATGGAGAAATGAAAGAGAAGGGATTGAGGCATGACCATGCCCCTCTGGGGATACTTTCTCACTCTATTGTCTCTCTGGTAATCACACACACCCTGGAAAAAACAAACAAACAAAAACTATCAAAGAAGCAAAGTACCTATTCATGTTCATAGGACAAGAAATAGAAAAGCCAGGACTGGCACCCAAGTCATCCCCAATCTTCTCCTTTTTTCAACCCCACTGCCTTGTCTCCCTGCCCACCTTGGTCCTCTCTTCATATGTATTTTCAATTAGTAAAGGCATTTTCTCCTCTGAAAGGCCTGTACATATAAGAAGCAAAGCGGCTAGGTAGAGAGTTTGAACCCATCCCCAGGCCAACCAAACGCTTTGCTTGGGTTCCTTTATCCCAGCCCAAACCTGCTACGTGTTCATAATAGAGCCTGTGTTTGGTCTTAGGCTTCCAGGTGCCATGTTGTCCCATCCTCCCAGGAGACACTCCATTTTGGGGCAGAGGAGTCAACTCAAGCACCACTGACAAATGGTGGTGACAAGCAGCAATGGTCTGTGACCCACACCTCTTAGGGGAGATACAGAGGTAGGAGCCCTAGGACCCCTGGAGAGGACTTGGCACTTGCCACAGTGTTACATTTTTCTTTTTACTAGGTGGTTAGGAAAATCACGATGTATTTTTCCATGTTTTTCTTTGTAAAAATGCATCATGACTTTCTCGACAACCCAATAATTTTATCTATCCATCAACATTCTTATTTTCATTCTTTTTAGTTTGCTGTAGGGCAAACTAAACTGCCTTAACCACCAGGCTACAGAGCCAGCCTACCCTCTTATTCATTCACTGCACAAATATTGATTACAAACTTCTCTGGTGCTCACTTCAGCAGCACATATATTAAAATTAGAATGATACAGAGATAAGCATGGCCCCTGAGCACAAACCTCTCTGTGCGAGAGGCATTATCTTAAACACTCAGACATTCGGCAAACAAAACAAGTATCTTTCCGTATCTTTCAGTCTAATGGGGAGACAGACGATAAACAGGTAAACTTTTAATCCTTCAAAACTAGACATGGTAGATACTATTACCCCACTTTTTAGAGAGCTTTTTGCTATAGGATGTGTGTGCTCCCCAGAGAGACAAAGAGACGGAAAGCAAGAAACCCCCCTCCAGGGGGAATCGCCACACTGCAATCCCTTCTCCTCCAGTCTCCTCTTGGGATTTTGGGCACGCACACACACATACCTGGAATGAGTTTTAAACTGCCAGGTCCAGGAATCAAACCACCATCAACTATGTAGGCGTTCAGCAATGTAACCATTATACCATCTGCTGGTCCCTATTAGCCCCTTTCCTTTTTTTAAAGAATTATTTTATTTAACTTTATTTATTTATTTTAAGTTGACCAGAGAGGAACACAGTGAGAGAGAGAGTAAGAGAGAGGGAAAGCACGAAAGCAAGCTGCCAGGTCCGGTACTTGAACCATAGTCGGCCATGTGGGAGTTCAGCGCCCTTAACCACCAAGGCATTCGTTAGCCCCTACTCCCCATTTTAAATGAGGAAACTGAAGCATAGAAAGCTAAGGGATTTGGGCCTCATTGTCTGCTCCACTTCAGCTTTGGGGTTATCCAGGATGCTCCCAATATGAGCGCTGGGAGCCGAGGCAAGTGTGAAATCATGAATTCAGTCTCCTTCCTGATGGCTCTGATTCCTCTCATAGACACAGCCTGCAACAGTAATTTGGTCGTCAGCCATGTTTTTATTTTAGGTTCATCATCTTGTAGGGAAGAGAAGCCCCGTAGGCTGAGTGACTAAGGCTGGTGAATCACGCGCCCTGCCGGCCTCCTTTGTGCACTAGCATCGCTCAGCGGGAGAATGGAGAACGTGTCTCTGCCTGCCTGCACCCAGGGGCGAGGCCTGGGGGCTGGGGAAGCTAGGATTTCCCTCAGCAGATGGCTGTTGCTTAATGAAGGCACACTACAGTCATACACAGACCCTCACATACACACAGACGCACACCTGCAAGAAATGGGCTCTTGCCTTGAAGAGGGCCTCATCAGGCCTCAGAAGGCACGGGGTAGGTACTGGCTGACTGAATCAATGGATAAATGGGAAGGTAAGCAACAGTACCCAGAGCCAGCTGGTGGCGCGGTGGTTAAGACAGCTGGATCCCACATGGCCAACTAGGTGGTTTGAGTCCCAGAGGGTGACTTCTCACTTTTCCCCACCTCTCTCTGTCTGTCTCTCTCCAGCAAGAGTACACACCCGAAAGCAAAAATGAAAAATAACAGCATGCATTTGCACCACATGTTAGAGGTGCCAGAGCATCGTCAGGTACATCAGCTGATGCAATCCTCCCGACAAAACGGTGAGGCGATGTCACCACTATCCTGACTGTATAGATGAGAAAACTGAGGCTCGGAAAACTGATGGCAATTGGAGGTCTCAGCTGATCAGGGACATTCACTGAATGAATGCCTGCCTGGGTGAGCCAGGATCTGAAGCCACGCTGCCTTTTCTGAATTCAGTCCGCTTTCCACCATGCATGCATGATGCTGCTCTCTTCATGAGGCATGAAACAGACCTCTCTGAGAACTGAAGATGGATGTAGTTAGGAGGACAAGATGGTGCATAAATCTGTCCTCAGGCTCAACATCTCCTTCTCAGCTAAACCTCTCCGTGAGCAGAGTGGCCTGCCTGCTCTGAACCCTCTGAGCCCTTGCCGTCTAACTATCCCACCCCATGTCGAATGCTGTATTATAACCTTCAGACCTCACGCCCCTTAGACCATGAGCCTCAGGAGGAGCCCGGTGTCCTGTTCTTCCCTCTGCCCCCTGCATCTGGCATCGCTCAGGTACTGAACGAGTGAATGAGGCATGTGGCAGATTCTAAGTATGCCGAAACAAGGAAACTGCAAAAACTGACCCCCTAAGATTCTGCCCCGTGGTTTGGTATCAAGGAAATGTATGGGGCCAATTGTTAAAAAAAAAAAATCTGTAATCTCTCTCTCTGTCTCACCAAACTCAGCTCACCAAAACTCAAGAAGAAGTTAGACATTAACAGGGTGATCCCAGCCCCCTGGGCAGCCCTCGAGAGCTCAGCGTGCTTCCTCCCCCAAAAGAGGCCCACATAGCAGTGCTTCTACCCACATCTCCACTCTCCCACACCCCCCTTTTCTGTCTCCCTGCAGGCAGCCCGCTGCTGCCACCCTCCCACCCAGCCCTCTGCTATCACAGCTCTGAACACCCAAAAAGGAAAAACGATTTGTGCTGAGTGAAGACGGAGCCGGGGAGGAAGGGAAGGGCTGCTCGCTGCCAGCTGACGTTCTGCAGACTGAGCTGCCTGTGTCTGTGCCAAGGGTGTGGCCACCGGCGAATTCTGGGAGAGATGGGGGGAAGGGAGAGAGGGAAATGTGCTGATTTCCACAGCACATCCTGAGTCCTGTCTCAAACCGTACTGAAGTGACTTCTCCACATGGGAAGGTGAAATCAAAGGCCCATGGAAGATAGGGAACTACGAGAGGTCAGACATTCATTCAACAAACATTTACTGGGCACACTATGTGCCAAGCAACAAACTCGGCACATGGAATACAGATGTAAAAGACTATGCCTGGCCTGGAAAATCTCACCTTTGAGTGGGAGAGAAAGACAAACGATTAGGCAACTGTAATACAGTGCGATCAGCATTTGGGAAAAGAGACCAGCAGTGGACATAAGATACCAGAGGAGGGGTGATAGACTCAGGCAGAGAAGTGGTCGGAGAGTCTGCCTGGCGGAGGTGACTAACACACTGAATCATGAAGAGTGAGAGGAATTAGATTGGTGCAATAGAAGAAAGACATTTCTAGGCTCAGGAATCACCTGTGCAAAAGCATGGGAATAGGGAACACAGGCCGGCAAGGAGCACGATTTGGTGCAACAGAGTTGGGGATCAGCATATAAAGGCTCTTGCTGGAGAAACTCAGGAGTTTAGATTTTTGTTGTTGTTGTTTTAAGAGAGATGTTTGCTATTGAGCACATCTGCTCGCCAGAAAGAAAGACAGAAAGCAAGAAATCACACTCCAGAGGGGATGCCACAATCCCCTCTCCTCCAGACTCCTCTCAAGACTTTGGCCACACACGCACACGCGCCTGGAACGAGTTTCAAGCCACTGGGTCCAGGACTGGAACCACAGCCAACTACATGGGAGTCCAGCAACCATTATGCCATCTGTTGGTCCCAAGGATTTGGATGTTATTTTAAAGGCAGCTCAGTTATCATCAAAAGGCTTTTGGTGGGAGGTGACTGATTAGATTTCCTTTGGGGGAAGAAACGAATCTGATAACCAACTGGAGAACACAAGATGGGAGAGTAGGAGACCATAAGGAAGTTAGAGTAGCAACCCGGTGGGAAACAATGACAACCTGAATTCCATGGGCAGTTCCCA
>NW_006204601.1:1135048-1148207 GCF_000334495.1 Tupaia belangeri chinensis
CCCCCCTTTTCTGTCTCCCTGCAGGCAGCCCGCTGCTGCCACCCTCCCACCCAGCCCTCTGCTATCACAGCTCTGAACACCCAAAAAGGAAAAACGATTTGTGCTGAGTGAAGACGGAGCCGGGGAGGAAGGGAAGGGCTGCTCGCTGCCAGCTGACGTTCTGCAGACTGAGCTGCCTGTGTCTGTGCCAAGGGTGTGGCCACCGGCGAATTCTGGGAGAGATGGGGGGAAGGGAGAGAGGGAAATGTGCTGATTTCCACAGCACATCCTGAGTCCTGTCTCAAACCGTACTGAAGTGACTTCTCCACATGGGAAGGTGAAATCAAAGGCCCATGGAAGATAGGGAACTACGAGAGGTCAGACATTCATTCAACAAACATTTACTGGGCACACTATGTGCCAAGCAACAAACTCGGCACATGGAATACAGATGTAAAAGACTATGCCTGGCCTGGAAAATCTCACCTTTGAGTGGGAGAGAAAGACAAACGATTAGGCAACTGTAATACAGTGCGATCAGCATTTGGGAAAAGAGACCAGCAGTGGACATAAGATACCAGAGGAGGGGTGATAGACTCAGGCAGAGAAGTGGTCGGAGAGTCTGCCTGGCGGAGGTGACTAACACACTGAATCATGAAGAGTGAGAGGAATTAGATTGGTGCAATAGAAGAAAGACATTTCTAGGCTCAGGAATCACCTGTGCAAAAGCATGGGAATAGGGAACACAGGCCGGCAAGGAGCACGATTTGGTGCAACAGAGTTGGGGATCAGCATATAAAGGCTCTTGCTGGAGAAACTCAGGAGTTTAGATTTTTGTTGTTGTTGTTTTAAGAGAGATGTTTGCTATTGAGCACATCTGCTCGCCAGAAAGAAAGACAGAAAGCAAGAAATCACACTCCAGAGGGGATGCCACAATCCCCTCTCCTCCAGACTCCTCTCAAGACTTTGGCCACACACGCACACGCGCCTGGAACGAGTTTCAAGCCACTGGGTCCAGGACTGGAACCACAGCCAACTACATGGGAGTCCAGCAACCATTATGCCATCTGTTGGTCCCAAGGATTTGGATGTTATTTTAAAGGCAGCTCAGTTATCATCAAAAGGCTTTTGGTGGGAGGTGACTGATTAGATTTCCTTTGGGGGAAGAAACGAATCTGATAACCAACTGGAGAACACAAGATGGGAGAGTAGGAGACCATAAGGAAGTTAGAGTAGCAACCCGGTGGGAAACAATGACAACCTGAATTCCATGGGCAGTTCCCACGGGAAAGAAGAGGGACTCACTGGACGTGGCGACCACCAGCATGGGGGGTGGGGACACAAACAGGGAGATGATGATGCACAGGTTCTGAGCTGGGCATTGAGTGGGGTGCCGTGAGGGTGAGGGTGCCGTTGAGTAGAGATGGGGAATCTAGGCAGCGGAGCAAGTTTACAAGGAAAACAGATGAGTTCAGTGTGAGGCCACTCGAGTTTAAAACACCTGCAGACATCTAGTGGGAGATATTCAGCGTCTGGGTGGAGGTAGGGACTTAAGAGGAAGTCTGGACTAGAGATAAACACTTGAGAGTCAGGGTGGCTGCTGTGTTAAAACCAAGGATGTGGATGAGATCACCCGAGAAAAATGTGCACATCGAAAGCGTGTGGACACTGTCTTCCTGCCCCAGGCCTGATAGGCTGAGATGGTGTAAGTGAAAGTGCCTGTTGTGTGTGTTGGAATGGAGGCTCAGTCATTGTAATCGGGCCAGTTGGTGGTATAGTGGTTAAAGCAACTGGACCCCACATGGCTGACTATGCAGTTTGAGTCCCAGAACCAGCACTTGAAAAACATGCTGGTCATGTGTGCACATATATGCCCCAAATCCTAAAATGAGGGAGAGATGGAGGAGAAGGGATTGCAGAGTGACCCTTTTCCATGAAAGGGGTTTTTTCAACTCCACCCAGTCTCTCTGGTGAGCTCACATGCCTTTTTGCAAATTGAAAAACAAATAAATAGGGCCGGCAGGTGGTATAGTGGTTAAGGACATTGGATTCCCACATGGCTGACCATGGTTCAAGTCCCAGACCTGGTGGCTTATTTACTCACTTTGCCTCTCTCTTGCTCTCTCTGGTCAAATTGGAAAATAATGATAATAACAAATAAAGTTAAATAAAATCATTCTTTTTTAAAAAAATAAGAAAGAAACCCGCATGCATATATTCATATGCTTCTGTAAAAAAGTATTGTAATTAATTAACTAATAGGTCAAGAATCATGAGAAATCATTAGCTTAATGTTTTTCTTTTAAACACAATCATCACCATTGGTCAAGAATCATGAGAAATCATTAGTTTAATGTTTTTCTTTTAAACACAATCATCACCATTTCCCTCTTTCCTTCGAAGTTTTCTATCCTGTTGGCTCTTGATCCTGATCACTGGAAAGCGCTCACATGCATCCTGAATCCTTCCTGTCATGATTGCTGCCCTTCCAGTCCTCGAGTCCTGATTGTCTTGCTGGCTTACACTCTCTCCCAGCTTCCTACACTCTGCCTTGTCTGCTGTTTTTAAACTGTTTTATTTTCAGACAGTCTTCGTCACTGCCATCAGCTGCCTATTTTGAGTATTTTCATCAAATATTGTATTTGTGTAGTTAAACCATAGCTTTCTGTAGAGGAAAACAATGGCACAATTACTCCATTTAAATGATGTATTTAAATGACTTCTAATTGGTTTGGGAAGTTGCTTTGGTCCTTGCATCTGAATCTAGGTGTGTTAGATATTCCAAAAATCAAAGCGAAGCCAAATGACCATAGTAAAGAGAATTGATGCAAGAGAGGCCAGCCCCTTGGCGTACTGGTTAAGGGCACAGATCCCACGTGGCTAATTGTGTGGTTTTATTCCCAGCCCTAGTGACTTGAAAAACACATTGCATGCATGTGCAGGCAAGCTCAAAACCTCAGCAGGACAGAGCAATCTAGGAGCAAGATTACGGTGTAACCACATTCCATTAGGAAGTACTTTCTCCGGCTCCCTCTCCCTCTGCCTCTCTGTCTATCTCTGGCATACGCACATGCCTTCTGACAAACTAAAGTTTTTAAAAAAGAAAAAAAGAAAGAATTGACACAAGAGGAATTTGCCTGGAAACTGCCCAATTGTTCCATCCCAAGGCCTCCAACAAGGCACCCAGACTCCTGTCCATTCACCTTTCCCTCCACCCATCCATGTACCCACTTCCCAATCCACGCATCCACCTTCCCTCAAATCCACCATGTGTCAACTTGTTCATACGCCCATCTATTGGAAACCATCTTCAGTGCCTGCTCTGTGCCAAACGCTGGGCAAGGTGCTGAAAGATACAAAAATAATGGTGGGGACCATGATTCAAATCCCCAGCCCAGTCAGCCTATAACAAGCCAGGCACACATGTGAACACCCAGATAAAATAGACTGGACGAAAGGGATCTCTCTGTCTCTCTCCCCTGCACACACTCATGCTCTATTACAAAGAAACAATTTTTCTTTCTTTCTCTCTCTTTTTTTTTTTTTTTTTTTAGGTTTTTGCCATTGATTCTGTGTACTGACCAGAGAAACAGAGAGAGAAAGTGAGAAATTACCCACCCACCCCCCTCGCCCCAGGGGGATGCCCATGCTGCAATTCCTTCTCCTCTACTCACCTCCTGGAATTTTGGGCATGCATGCACATGGCCTGGCGTGATTTTCAAGCCACCAGCTCTTGATACTTGAGCCACAGTTGGCCACGTGTGAGCCCAGCCCCTTAACCACCACCCCACCACCTACTAGCCCAGAAACAAACTTTTAAATAAAAATAAAATTTTAAAAATAGGGGACCAGCAGGTGGCATGGTGGTTAAGGCACTAAACACTCCCACATAGCTGACCACAGTTCAAATCCCACCCCTGGTGGCTTGCTTTCTCACTTTCCTTCTCTCTGTGTGTGTATGTGTGTTGTGTGTGTGTGTGTGTGTGTGTGTGTGTGTGTGTGTGTGTCTTTCTGGTCAAATTAAAATAAATGAATGAATAAATAAAATTAAATAATTCTAAAAAGAAAAAAAATGGGGGTTGGGGCCAGCAGTTGGCATAATGGCTTTGTCGTGGAACTCCCATGTAATCATAGCAGTTTGAGTCCTGGGCTTAAACTCACACCAGGCGCGTGTGCGTGCGTGCCCAAGATCCTGAGAGAAGAATGGAGGAAAAGGGATTGTGGCGAGGCCATCCCCCCCGGGGGGTGATTTCTTGCTTTCTGGCTCTCTGTCTATCTCTGTCTTTCTGGCAAGCATGCACGCTCTATGGCAAAAACCTCTCCAAAAAAAAGAGTGTTTTTTAAATAATAACTCAACCTGATAGGTGCTCTAAAAGAAGAATTACAAGAGAGTATACAACTCTTCTCTTTCTTTCTCAAAACATTATTTGCTAGAGGGCATGTGTACTCACCAAAGAGACAGAGAGAGAGAGAGAAAGTGATAAAGCACCCTCATGGGGGACGGCCATGCTGCCATCCTTTTCCTCTATTTCTTTCTCCCGTCAGGATTTTGGCCATGCACACACATACTGCCAGGTCCAGGATTTGTATTCAGTTGGCCATGTGGGATCCAGTCACCTTAACCACCATGTCACCGGCTGGCCCAAGGACACGAATCTTTTTAGAAGACTCAGGGAAGTCTTCATAAGAGAGGATCTTGAAGAAGGACAGAGATTTGGAAGTGGTCAGTTTTACCTGCCCCAGAAATACAGGGCATAGGGGCAAGAACTACCTCACCACCACCACCACAAACATATGAGCTGCTCCTGGGCATGGTAATCTATCTATGGGACTTTAAACCGTCATACCTATTGTAGCCTCAGAATCTTCACCAGTAGATCAAAGGGATTATGTCAGTGGTTTTCAACCCAAGCTCCATTGAACTTAGGGTAACCAGTTATGGCAATTTGCCCAGATTCCAATTTTTTCCTTGGGGTGTAAGACTTTCGATGCTAAAACTGGGCAAACTGAGACAACTTGGGTACACCCACTAAACCTTATAAATATCACAGGAAGCCAGAAAAGTACAGGTAGGGGAGGCAGGATCAGGAAGGAGGCCAGTCCAGTGGGGCTCAGAGCCCACCATTCCACTTTCACATTTAGTCATGACTTGTACACATTGAACTTCTATGTTAGATTTCATTTGGAGAAATATTCTCATTGCTTTTTCAAAAAGAATTTGAAAGCCATTGGACTCAATGTTCTCTAGTGTCTCTACAGTCTTTTGAAATTAAAATTGTATGTCTACAGGGACTGTAAGATAGAAATAAGCATTTTGGCTCAAAAGTCTTCCCTCTTGTAGGAATTTTTTTAGAAGTTCTAAAATAAATAAGAAAGTACATAACTAAAGGAACATAGTCAAATTCTAAAATTCATAGCAGACCAACCTGCAGGAAACATCTTTCTTTAAAAAAAATAAAAAGTAAAAGTTAATTTACTTATTTCTTTCATGAGTGAGAAGTGAGAAACAGCACCTACAACTGGATCTTGATACAAAGATCCACTCCCAGCCCCAGCCAGCCCAGGATCATGGCAGTGTCCCGGATCTTTGGACACAACCTGGAGCCTTCCCATTTGGCTGAGCCTCACAGAGTGCCACATTCTACCACTGAGTCACTGTTGGACCCCATCCTTCCTTTTACAGCTTTCTCACTCTCCACTGTAGTACCACTTGTCCTAAAATTATATCTCTGGGATTAGGCAGGGAACTTCTTTTTTAATTGCCATAGGGCACATACACTCTCCAGAGAGAGAAGGAAAGTGAAGGAGACACATGGCCATGCTACAATCCCCTCTCCTGTAGTCTCCCTCCTGACGGAGACTTGGACGCTGGCACTCTGTGGTCTTCTCTTTTCTTTATTTTTAAGGGATTTTCCCCCCTATAGGGCATGTATACTCACCAGAGAGAAACAGAAAGAGACAGTAAGAAGGAAAATAAGAAATTAACCACCATGTCACCGGCTGGCCCAAGGACACGAATCTTTTTAGAAGACTCAGGGAAGTCTTCATAAGAGAGGATCTTGAAGAAGGACAGAGATTTGGAAGTGGTCAGTTTTACCTGCCCCAGAAATACAGGGCATAGGGGCAAGAACTACCTCACCACCACCACCACAAACATATGAGCTGCTCCTGGGCATGGTAATCTATCTATGGGACTTTAAACCGTCATACCTATTGTAGCCTCAGAATCTTCACCAGTAGATCAAAGGGATTATGTCAGTGGTTTTCAACCCAAGCTCCATTGAACTTAGGGTAACCAGTTATGGCAATTTGCCCAGATTCCAATTTTTTCCTTGGGGTGTAAGACTTTCGATGCTAAAACTGGGCAAACTGAGACAACTTGGGTACACCCACTAAACCTTATAAATATCACAGGAAGCCAGAAAAGTACAGGTAGGGGAGGCAGGATCAGGAAGGAGGCCAGTCCAGTGGGGCTCAGAGCCCACCATTCCACTTTCACATTTAGTCATGACTTGTACACATTGAACTTCTATGTTAGATTTCATTTGGAGAAATATTCTCATTGCTTTTTCAAAAAGAATTTGAAAGCCATTGGACTCAATGTTCTCTAGTGTCTCTACAGTCTTTTGAAATTAAAATTGTATGTCTACAGGGACTGTAAGATAGAAATAAGCATTTTGGCTCAAAAGTCTTCCCTCTTGTAGGAATTTTTTTAGAAGTTCTAAAATAAATAAGAAAGTACATAACTAAAGGAACATAGTCAAATTCTAAAATTCATAGCAGACCAACCTGCAGGAAACATCTTTCTTTAAAAAAAATAAAAAGTAAAAGTTAATTTACTTATTTCTTTCATGAGTGAGAAGTGAGAAACAGCACCTACAACTGGATCTTGATACAAAGATCCACTCCCAGCCCCAGCCAGCCCAGGATCATGGCAGTGTCCCGGATCTTTGGACACAACCTGGAGCCTTCCCATTTGGCTGAGCCTCACAGAGTGCCACATTCTACCACTGAGTCACTGTTGGACCCCATCCTTCCTTTTACAGCTTTCTCACTCTCCACTGTAGTACCACTTGTCCTAAAATTATATCTCTGGGATTAGGCAGGGAACTTCTTTTTTAATTGCCATAGGGCACATACACTCTCCAGAGAGAGAAGGAAAGTGAAGGAGACACATGGCCATGCTACAATCCCCTCTCCTGTAGTCTCCCTCCTGACGGAGACTTGGACGCTGGCACTCTGTGGTCTTCTCTTTTCTTTATTTTTAAGGGATTTTCCCCCCTATAGGGCATGTATACTCACCAGAGAGAAACAGAAAGAGACAGTAAGAAGGAAAATAAGAAATCATAACCCCATAGGGGATGGCCATGCCACAGTTCCATCTCCTCTATTCTCCTCCTAGGAACTTGGGCACACACACACACACACACTTACGTGATTTTCAAGTCACTGGGTCAAGGACTCGAACTACAGTCAACCATGTCCAGCACCATGACCACGATGCCACCTGCTGGCCTCGACAGTGTGTCTTTGCAAACCTCTGGGTCCTGGACTCAAACTACTTGGTCAGCCATGTGGAATCCAGCCACCTCAACCACCAAGTCATAGGCTGGCCCAGAGAGGGGACGATAAACTGGCCTAAAGAACCTCCTCTTTTAAGGTGGAGCAGAAAGCTGGGAAGGGGCCAGGAGGAGTTGGAAACAATATCCCAGCTCCCCCACCTACCCCACATCCTTCTGGCAGCTCTAATTGAGGCCTGTCACAGGGAGAGAAGCCAGCTGCAAATTGCATTCATCAACGAATTATAGCAATTACAGCCCTAGCCCCAGCCTAATGGGGATAACACGTCCAGTCAGGCAATCCCTTCTGATTCAAAGATGCCAAATTCTTTGGACTGCCAGGGTTGTTTTCTGCAGTCCAGACCCCAAACTTTACGCTGGTCTTGCACCCTGTCCTCAGACAGTACATCAAAGAGAATGGGGGCTTCCCTGCCCCTCAAGGCGTCTCCAGCACACGTCTCTCAGCCATCGCTGACGTTCGCCCAGCAATCTGGCCCAATCCTTGCCGCTGTGCTTTACACTGAGTTTCCTCCAGATCTGGTCCTCGGGAGAATTGATTTTCTGGTACTTCAAGGGCTGCTGAGAATGTTTTCCTTGTTGGCATTGGGCCAGCTCAACTCTTCCACCCCTCCTGCCCACCCTGACACTAGGCTAGGGTGAGGTTCAGATGAAACCTGTGGAGGTGGAGTGGAAGTGTCACCTCCCAGAAGGACAGGTATGTGGCCACCCACACCTGTCCACGGCTGCATCCTCACTCCCCTCCCTGGAGCCAGCAGCCCTGGTTTCCACAATGTGAGGGCATGTGTGTGCTTATGAAACATGCCACAGGACATCCATATGCCAGGAACAGAAATTTGGGGAGCACATGATTTTGGGTATAAAAAAGCAGCCAAATGCCCTTAAAGGATGTCCTTTTTCTCGGTCTTGCTTTTCCTGCAGGATTCTGGCACCTCTCCAAATGGAGGTCAGTCTATTCAATCCCCAGAAACAATCATGTCTTCCTCTCTCCCAGCTCCTGTTTGAATTTGGGAGGGTGCAAGGAAAGGAGGCGTCTTTTCTGTTCTGAAGTTGCTAAGGAAGCCAGCCCAGGCGCACCCTTCCCCTTCCAGGGGATGTATCCTGTGATGTGTAAGTAGGAGTCAAGCCTTGAGAATGAATTCCTCCTGAACTGTCCTTGCTGGGTAACAGGAGGTAGGGATGGATACACCCAGTGAAGGACAAGCCCAGAAGAAGGGGTTAGGACCACATGTCTCCTGGGATACCACTGCTTTCTGCCTTGGGGAG
Organism: Tupaia belangeri chinensis; assembly: GCF_000334495.1. Taxonomy (NCBI): domain Eukaryota; kingdom Metazoa; phylum Chordata; class Mammalia; order Scandentia; family Tupaiidae; genus Tupaia; species Tupaia belangeri. Next base: position 1,143,871 of record NW_006204601.1, read on the forward strand.
CAGTGGGGCTCAGCTGACCCACTGGCAAGGGAAGAGGACTCAGGAGCCTCAGCTTCCTGGAAGCTCTCAAGGAAACGCAAGTTTTCATCCCGAGTTTCAGATAAACCTTCTCAAGAGAGACAAGGCAGGATCAGAGACAGAGACCAAACACAGGGAGGGAAAGCACACAAAGAAATAAGGTGAAGGGAGAAACAAGGCGGGACAAGGACAGATAATGGCTGAGGCAGGCCGAGAGTGAGAGTAGAAAGCACCTAATTGCCAAATGTGGATAAGGATCAGGACTGTGCTCGCTCTTCTCTGTTCGGGCTCCACCCTGCATGGATGCCCTTGATGCTCTGCCCGAGTCCCTGGAACGGGCTGCCACTGGCTATCCTTCTTTGGAGATTTGCCCTTGGTCTAGATGGTACTGGGGCCAGCAGCAGCCACTTAACTGATTGAGGGGGGCATAAAAGACCAGCTTCCTTGACTGGATGGGATCCTTTCTGTGATGCAGTTCTCCTCTACCCAGGATCAAGCTGAAAACAGACTCCAGCTGTGAAGAACGTTCTTCTTTAGTTCTTCCCCTGCCCATCCTGACTCCCTCCTCTTCTCCAGAGAACCACATGCCCCGTCCTCATCCATGTCTCAGTATCTGCAGAGAGGGAACGAATCTAAGACACTTCTTTGTGTACAAATTGCACCTTAGCTCCAGTGCCTAGGCTGGTGTGTCAGGCCCCTAAAAGGCCTTTGGAGCACAACAATGCTAAACACGGGCCAGCAGGTGGCATTGTAGTTAAGATGCTGGATTCTCACATGGCTGACCATGGTTCAAGTCCTGGACCTGACAACTTGCTTTCTCACTTTCCCTCTCTCTCTCTGTCCCTCTCTCAACATGGCCATCTCCCCCCGGGGGGATGATTTCTCCCTTTCCTGTTGTCTGCCTCTCTCTGGCAAGTGCACACACCCTATGACAAAAACCTTTGAAAAAATAATAATGCTAAATACTATTCATATTATTGGGTCATTAGAAAAGTCATGACAGGGACCAGCACATGGCATAATGGTTAGGTTGCTGGACTCCCACTTAGTTGACCACAGTTCAAGTCCCAGACCTGGTGGCTTAAAACTCACTCCAGGCATGTGTGTGTGTGTGTGTGTGTGTGTGTGTGTGTGCCCAAAGTCCCCAGAGGAAAATGGAGGAGAAGGGGTTGCGGCATGGCCATCCTGCCTGGGGGGTGATTTATCGCTCTCTATCTCTCTCTGTGTATCCAGAGAGTTTTTTTGCCCTTTAGCAAAAAAACTCTCTAAAAAAAAAAAAAGAAAGAAAGAAAAAAAGTCATGGCAAATTTTTGCATTGTAAAATACGCTGTGACTTTTCTGGCGGCTCAATATATACAGCTGATTTAAAGAATGAGTGAGCAATTGAATTAATGTTCCGCGTGGGAGATAAGCAGGTGGGGAGGTAAGTAGACGGCCCTACCCCCTCGTACACACCTGTTGACCTGATCCCCCTGGCTCATCCCAGTACATCCTGTCTGCATATAGGCCACCTGCTTATGTATGTGCAGAGTGCAGATAATCCAGTTTGTGGATTACCCAGACCCCAGCTGGCGCCTCCTCCTCAGTATTGCCCTCCTGAGCCCTCCTTCTGCTCCAGCACCTTCCCAGGGGTAAAGGTGGGCAAAGGAAGGCAGCCGGGGAGGACAGGATGATGAAACCTCAGTCTGTCAATTCTGCTGCTGCCGCTTCAGGATTCTGATGAAAGACCAGAAACTATTGGGTAAAATCACGTTAGGAATTTTGTGTGGATTCCAGGTATATGGTCTTATCATCAAACAAACAGCGAAGAGCTGTTTGTAGAGTGAAAACACTCTGGTTGCAACTAGAAAAATCACCTGTTAAGTAACTGGGTCGGATTGCTGAGAATTACAGTTTGATTAGATAGTGTCTTAACCTAACTCAAGATATGCAGTCTTCCTGTCCTATGAGCTTTTCAGGAAGGAGCATGTGCAGATCTTTCAGGTGTTTTAGTCACCCTTGTCGATAAGGACTTCCTGTAATCAGTCTTCCTTCCAAACTTAACAGTTTTGAGCATGCACGAGAGAGAAAGAGACAAGGGGAGAGAGAGGCACCCCTATCGGGGTATGGTCATGTCACAATCCCCTTTCCCCAGCCCTCCAGCTTCGGCTCTTGAGCAGGTATGTTCACACACATGCATGCACGGGCCCCTAGTGTTTCAGATCAGCCAGGCCAGGGATCTGAACCTGCAACCAGTCATATGGCTTCCAGCAGTCGAGTTAGCTACTGAGTGTGACACAGAGGCTGGGCCTCATCTGTTTCTTTTTAATTGTTTTATTTAGCTTTATTTATTTATTTATTTAGACCATAGAGGGACAGAGCAAGAGAGCAAGAGTGAGGAAAGTAAGAAAGCATGCCACCAGGTCCAGGATTCAAACCATGGTCGGCCATGTGGGAGTCCAGCGCCCCTAACCACCATGGCACGTGCGAGCCCCAAGGGCCTTGTCTGTTTCTTTTCTGACTTCTGAAGAAAGGAAGAACTACAGATCTATCATTACCATAATGCTCCTTTTCCCTAAATAACTGGACCTATACTGTCAATAGAATTAGGATGTGAACCAAATACATAATTTTAATATTTCTGATAATCACATTGTTCTACTTTTTTTCTCTCTCTCTCGCTCTCTCTTTTTTTGAGAGAGAGAGAGAGAAAGATTTTTGCTATAGGGTGTGTGTGCTCACCTGAGAGACAGGGAAACAGAAAGTAAGGAATCATCCCCCCGGGGGGATGGCCACGCTGTAGTCCCTTCTCCTCCATTCTCCTCTCGGGAGTTTGGGTACATACGCACACATGCCCGGCATAAGCAGGACTCAAACCGCAGTCAACTACGTGGGAGTCCAGCGATGTAACCATTATACCATCTGCTGGTCCCTCTCTCTCTTTCTTTATTTTTTAAATTGCCAGAGAGTGCTTGTGTTCAAAGGAATGGATGGAGAGGGTCACCCCCAATGAAGCATGGTCACGCCACAATTTTTTCATTCTGTTGGGATTTTGGGCATGCATACACACACACCTGGTATGTTTTTCAAGCCACCAGGGCCAGGATTTAAACAGTGATTAGCCATGTTCGGTACAGTTCCTTTAACACTAGGCCACAGGGTGAGCTCAGCTCAGTCATATTTTCTTTAAAGCTGAAAAGAAGCATGGCCTTTCTCACTTTCTCTCTCTCTCTGTCCCTCTCTGGTCAAATTAAAATAAATAAAGTTTAAAAAATAATAGTGCTATTAATTAAAAAAAAAAAAAGAAAGAAAAGAAACATGGCCACCTCAGTGGCCCAACAGTAATACACTGCTCAAGTAACACTGAATCCGTATGGAAGATCGTGAGTTCAGTTCCCTAGTCAGTCTGTATGTCTGGCCATACCCACTGAGCATGCACATCTGTGATCCTGGTTGGCTGGGAATGTTGCAGGGGGTTATAGCAAGAGATCCTGCTGACGTGTTTGTCTTTCTACTCTTTCTGTCTTGCACTTTCATGAAAAAAATAAATTTTTTAAAAAGAATTATTTATTTAAGTCCATTTGGTATTATTATTATTATTTTAATTTGACCAGAGGCAGAGAGAAAGGGAAAGTGAGAAAGCAAGTGGCCAGGTCTGGAGCTCGAACCACTGTCATCCATGTGGGAATCCAGTGCCTTTAACCACCACAGCACCTGCCGGCTCCTATTTTTGAAAAAGAGATAAAACTAATTCTGAGACCAGTGGATGGAGTAATGGTTATGTCACTGGACTCCCACATAGTCAATCACAGTTTGAGTCCTAGACACAGAGGCTTAAAAACTCACGCCAACGGGACCAGCAGATGGTGTAATGGTTATGTTGCTGGATTCCCAGGTAGTCAACCACAGTTCAAGTGCTGGACTGGATGGCTTAAAACTCATGCTGGGATGGGGCCAGCAGGCAGTGTGGTGGATAAGGGCACTGTATTCCCACATGGCCGGCCAAGGTTCAAGTCCTGGAGTCCTGGACCTGTTGGCTTGCTTTCTCGCTTTCCCTTTCTTTGTCTCTCTGGTGGTCAAATCAAAAAATAACAATAACAAATAGAATTAAATAAATAAATAATTATTAAAAAGAAAAACAAACTCACGCTTGGCACATGTGCATGCATGCCCAAAATCCTGAGAGGAGAACAGAGAAAAGGGATTCTGGTGTGGTCATTCCCCTAGGGGGTGATTTCTTGCTTTCTGTCTCTCTGTCTCTCTGGCAAGTAAATGCACCCTATAGCAAAAATGTCTCTTAAAAAAAAAAAAACTAATTTGAATAAAGCTTTTTTTTTTTT
>NW_006204601.1:1148416-1157802 GCF_000334495.1 Tupaia belangeri chinensis
CTACGTGGGAGTCCAACGACATAGCCATTACACTAACTGCTGGTTCCCTCAATAAAGCATTTTTAAAATTTAATTTATGTCAAAAAATTATCCTTTCAGCATATAATCAATATAAAAAAGTATTAATGAGGTCTGGCTCCAGGGCCTAGACATTAATGGAGCTACAGTCAACCATGTTAACGACCAACCACGATTCCAATACTAGCCACAATGGCTTGAGAAACATGTCAGGTGTGTGTATGTGTGTGTGTGTGTGTGTGTGTGTGTGCGTGTGTGTGTGTGTGTGTGCCTCAAATCCCAACTAGATGCAGAAATGGAGGAGAAGGGATTGCAGCAATCACCACTCCCCCATTGCGGGGGGTGCTTTCTTCTTCTCTCACTGTCTCTCTATCTCTGGCAAGCACAAATGCCATCTGGCAATTTTTAAAAAAGTATTCATTCGGGGCTGGCAGGAGACATGGTGGTTAAGGATACTGGACTCCCACATGGTCGACCATGGTTCAAGTCCCGGACCTAGTGGCTTGCTTTCCCTCTCTCTCTCTCTCTCACGCTCTACCTCTCTGTTCAAATTAAAATAAATAAATAAATGAAGTTAAATAAAATAATTCTTTTTTTTTTAAAAAGTATTAATTAAGGGGCTGGCAGGTGGCGTGGTGGTTAGGGGCACTGGACTCCCACATAGCCAACAGTGGTTTGAGTCCCAGACCTGAAGACTTGCTTTCTCACTATCTCTCTCTTTCTCTCTCTCTGTTGCTCTCTCGTCAAATTAAAATAAATAAAGTTAAATGAAATAATGATGAAAAAGTATTAAATATTTTACGTTCTTTTTTCACACTAATCTCCAACGTCTGTGGGGGATTTTTACTTGTAGCTTATTTCAGACCAGCCACGTTCTCTGCACTCAGTCCTGAGGCCTGTGGCTGCTGTACTGGACAACACAGATCTAGACCTTGGGGATCTCTTCCCCAACATATCTGACCTACCTCCAGCTCTTCCTGGGTGGGAGGCACAGAAAGGAAATCTAGATACAACCTGACTATCCTCAGGTGACAGTGGGAGGAGCTGGTGAAGAGGAGTGGCAGGCAGACTCTGGGGAGCGTCCCAGGCCAGCTAATTACAGGGAAGGGAGGAACGAAACTGTATCTATTAAACCTCATGCTCCATCTTTTCCTCTTGAGCCGCAGGTAAGGCCAAGAAAGTACTCCCAAGATCATGGTGCTCCGAGCCCCTCATTAATTAGGATATTTCATTCTGGTTCCCAGGTGTCTTCTTTTCCTCATCTCCTCCAAGAAGCCTTCCCAGATAAACTCTTACTTGACAGCTCCTTTATCTGAGTACTGTCAGCATGGTGTTTTTTGTTTTTGGGGGGTTTTTTTGGAGAGGTTTTTGCTACAGGGCGCATGCGCTCACCAGAGACAGAGAGACAGAAAGCGAGAATCACCCTCCGGGGGGATGTCCATACCACAATCCCTTCTCCTCCATTCTCCTCTCGGGATCCTGGGCACGCACGCACACGCACCTGGCATGAGGCTCGAACCACAGTCGACTACATGGGAGTTCAGCGACATAGCCATTACACTAACTGCTGGTCCCTTCAGCATGGTTTTTTACTGATTATGTTTATAAACTTCTTCACATTATCAGATGGCATTTGTGCTTGCCAGAGATAGACAGCTAGAGAGGAAGAAAACACCCCCTAATGGCGGGGGGTGGTCATGCTGCAATCCCTTCTCCTCCATTTCTGCATCTAGTTGGGATTTGAGGCACACACACACACACCTGACATGTTTCTACACACACACACACACACACACACACACACACCACACACGTACACACACACACACACACACACACACACACACACACCTTCACACACGCGTCACATGTTTACACACACACACACACACACACCCCTGACATGTTTCTACACACACACACACACACACACACCTGACATGTTTCTACACACACACACACACACACACACACACACACACACACCTGACATGTTTCTCAAGGCACTGTGGCCAGTATTGAAATTGTGGTTGGCCATGTGGGATCCAGCTCTGTTAACATCTAGGCCCTAGAGCCAGACTTCTACTTTTTTATATTGATTATATGTGACACTCCCACCCTCCAACCTTTGAGTAGACCCTCAGTGTTCCAGAGAACTGGGTGAGGGACACCTATTTTGTGATATGCCTGGGGATACAGAGGTGAGCAAAATGGATTAGAGTCCTCATCATATTACCCTTACCCAGGCAAGGAAGGTAGACAATAAACTAAACAAAACAAGCGATAAGATGCAGGGAGAAAGATCATTAAGGAGCTCCACGCCTGCCTTGTATTGAGACCCATAGGAAGTGAACCAGGAAAAGTCTGCCATCTCCTACTGAACCCTCTCCTTTACAGATGGGTAAACTGAGGCAGGAGACTAGGAATGGCTTGGCCAAGGTCGCAGAAGTTGTTGGCAGAGGCAGATCTTACCTTTCTGTTGCCTCTAGGTTACTTTCTGGGGTACTGCCTGGTCAGACTGGAGACTCTGTTCCTCCTCCATCAGGCTGGGAGAGAGCCAGAGAGTGAGTAAGCAGTTCTGCCTTCTCTCTCCCTAAGGATAAGAGACAGCATCTGGAATGGAACGCAATGGGTAATCTTAGAAAAACAAACACAATCAAAAGTACAAAACCTCACATTCAATAAGCCTTTAAAACCCAGCTGTCATTCCTCCCCCCCTCCACCAAGGAACTTTTCCCCGGATTTAATCAGAGGGGGTAGGTGTTGCTAAAGAGATAAGCTCTCCTGCCCCCTATCTGCCCAGCACCCCACTCCACTGAGGAGGGGCACATACCCCGGATTAATCCAGGAGCTAGAATGAACCAGAGAGGTCAAGTCCCAAACAGCCCGAGTGGCCGAGGTATAAGATACTTCCTGTTCCAGGACGCCATGAACTATAGCAGTTGGTGGGGATCCCCACCAGAGGAGTTGGGGGTCACCCTATGCCAAGCCCAGAGTATGAAGATGTGTTCTCCATATTCCCTTTGGAGCATGCTCTCCTAGTCTCAGCCTCACTCCCTCCCTGAGCCAACTGCCAGGAATTTATTTCAGGACTCGTTTCGCCCACTCTGCCTGACGTCTGTGACAAGCTGGGTGCTAGGGAGTCCTTGCCATCTGCCACCTCCGCCACCAGCCAGGCAGCCCCGGGTGGTGCGCAACCCCCAAGCTGGGAAACTAAGCCCAAACTCACTCCCTATCTCTGAAGATCCTCTACCAAGCTGCTGGTGACTTTATGTCTTACTTCCCAGAAAAGCAAGAGCACTGTAGTGTCCATGTACACGCCTCGGCTTGGAGAGGCCTTGAAATCTGGGGATGGAGGATGAGGATGGAGGATGAGGATGATTCAGGGATGCTTTCTTCCCCTCTCTCTGTCTCTCTATCTCTGGCAATCACCAGTCCCCTTCCCCTCTGCCCAAACACATCAACTTTGGCAGCATCTGTGAAAACTTTAAATACAACAGGTGGCATAGTGGTTAAGGCACTGGACTCCCACATGGCCGACCGAGGTTCAAGTCCTGGACCCAGTGGCTTGAAACATGCTGGGCATGTGTGTGTGCATGCCCCAAATCTCAAGAGAAGAATGGAGGAAAAGGGATTGTGGGGTGGTCATACCCCTTGAGGGGGATGATTTCTCACTTTCTCTGTCTCTGTCTCTGTTTCTGTGTCTCCAGCAAGTGCATGTGCCCTATAGCAAAACTCTCTCAAAAAACATGTACGTACCTTTGACCTAACATTTATACTAAGGAATTTGAAATCTTCTCCAAGCGTACAAAGAAATGTGTGAAAGTTGGTTATGGCTATAGACATGGTGTGAATTAATAGAGAATTTAATTAAAATGATAGCACAGGGCCAGCAGGCAACGTGGAAGTTAAGGTAGCTGGATCCCACGTGAGCAGCAGCTTGGTTCGAGTCCCAGACCCTGTGTCTGAAAATCATCCTGGGTATGTGTGCGTGCATACTCAAGACCCTGAGAGGAGAATAGAGGAGAAGGGAGTGCTGCTGTGGCCATCCCCTCCGGGAAGTGATTTCTCACTTTCCCTCTCTCTCTGTTTCTGGTGAGTGCGTGGTGTCCTGTAGTAAACTAATAAAAAAAAAAAAAGAAGAAGAAGAAGAAAAGAAATGATGGCACATTCATAAAATGGAATCTCATGTGGTCATCAAAAAGAATGAGAAAAATCCTTATGTCCCGGTATTGAATAATGTCCAAGACATAAATGAGAAAAGCACACCGCACAACAATCTCTCTCTATAACCCCATGTGTGTTATATAAACACACCTTTTTGCATATGTATGGTAGAAAATAGTCACACGCCACATAAAGATATCCCAGTCAACAATGGGTCACATATACGACCCACGGTGGGGCAAAGGCTACACCGTATAGCCTAGGTGCGTCAGCAGGATATGCCATCTAAGTTTGTCTAAATAAGCTCTGTGTGTGAACAATGACAGAATCTCCTAATGACACATTCCTCAGAACGTATCCCCGTTGTTAAGTGACACAACTATCTGGAAGAATATATAGAAACCTGTTCACAATCGGCGCTTAGGTTTAGATTTCAGGGTTTCTCTGTCTTCTAAATTTAGATTTCCTCCACAATAAAGATCTTTTTACTTTGTAAGGAGAGGAGGGGACACTAAATAAAAATTAAAAAAATAAATTAAATAAAGGAAGACAAATACCCTCTTCCGGCTCAGCCAGGGAGGAGATCCCATGACACCCACCCACAATCTCCCAGCAGATGGCCTTGGCAGTGAAGTGCAGCCACAGCCTGCCCACCCCTCCAGCTGGCCTGACCTCCCTCCCTCCCCTCCCACTGCCCACTGGGCCCCATTCAAAACAGGCCTGTGTCAGAGAACAGGCCGTCCTGTGCACTGCTAGCACTTGGGCAGATCTCAGTGTTTTCCAGGTCCCGGTGGAGGTGTCCATACCAAGAAAGACTTGGAAAGATACATGGTCTCTATGAAAGATGTTGCAGACTTCTGGCCAGATCAGAAGCCAGAGCTCTGCTGGGCTTTGGAGATAAAACTCCCACTCCCCAGGAAGGGGAGTAGAGGAGAGGAAAGCCGGTCCTCAATCTAATCAAGGGGAGGGAAGTAGGAGGGAAGGAGTCAGAGCTCTGAGATGCTGGATTTCCTCCATCTCCTGCCTCCCACCATGGCCTGCCCTGGGAGTACAAAGCGCCTGCCTTGAGGAAGGATCTGGATATACCACTAAGTACCTGCATCGTCACTGGATAAGTCAGTACTCCCTCTGGGCCTTCGGGACTTCTTTCCTTCTTCTGTCCTCTCTTCCTGGAGCCCAGGCAGCATAGCAGGACTGGGCATGGAAAAGTGGGGACCACTGCTATCTCTGCCTTCATGAGGAGGGGCCCCAGGAAGGGAAAGCACACAGGGAAAATGCCCTCCATCTGGATGTTACATCCTAACTTGTATAAGGAGAGGGGATGGCTGGTTGCGAAAGGGTGCCATGGAAGGGAGCCCCGACTCTGGGCCTATAGGTTTCCTTCAACTTCACTTCAGAAGTGTCCATCCCCGGGCCAGCAGATGGCATGATGGTTGAGATGCTGGACTCCCACATGGCTGACCACAGTTCAAGTCCTGGAACTGGCAGGCTTGCTTTCACATTCTCCCTTTCTCTCTTCCCATCTCTCTCTGGTCAAATTGCAGAATAACAATAAATAAATAAAACTAGATTTTTTTTTTTTAAAGAAGTATCCATCCCCAGCCACCACTCCTGGCCCCCAGGGAATCTCTTCTCAGCCCCCATTTCGGGGTCCCAAAGAAATTCTAGGAGGGGGGCAGATGGTGATGCAGCTGTAACACGACGTTCTGCAGTGCTAGACCTTCATGGGAAGGCCCTAGGTTCACATCCTGAGGCCTCCTTGTATGCATCAGGCACATGCATGGCATAAGACCCTATTGCAGGTGGCTGTCTCTCTCTCTCCCCCTCTCTCTCTCACACACGAACACACACACACACACACACAGAGGTAATAGGAGAGAAAGAGAAGAAGGAAGGAAGAGAAGGGGACAGAAGAAGAGAGGAATGAAGTCTACTTAACAGAGAAGCTTGGACAAGGGAACCACAACCCTGCCCTCAACCCACTCCCACTCCCATTCCTTGCCCTTGGCCTAGAGTTCAAAATGCAGGATCCCTGGGGCAGGGCTGGAGAGGAGCAGAACCAGTCCCTCCCTCTCTTCTCCCAGCAGATGAGAATGTGATCCCACTCCCTTCTAACTCTCCGATCCCTTTGTATTTGTTTTGTCTATTTTTTTAAAAATGAATTATTTATTTAATTCTATTTGTTATTAATTTTTAATTTGACCAGACAGAGACAGAAAGAGAAAGGGAAAGTGAGGAAGCAAACCACCAGGTCTGGGACTTGAACCACAGTCAGCCATGTGGGAATCCGGCATCCTTAACCACCAAGCCACCTGCCGGCCCCATTTTGTCTTTTTATCTGTTGATCTCTTCCATGAGTGAGAGAGGCAGAGACAGACAGCACTCCCAACAGGTCTTGATGTCCCCACCCCCAGCTTCAGCCAACCCTGGATCACAGGTGTGTGTGTGCCTAGCATGTTCAGGGAGGTCTCCAGACACAAACCTAGAACCTTCCTATGTGAGTGAGCTTCAGAGAGTGTCAGAGGTCACTCCTGCAACACTGTCTTAACTCCTCCAGTCCCTTTGACTGGCCAAGACAGGATTATTCCAAAGCTCCCAGCCCCCACCCAGTCACAATATGGCTCTCTATTCAGAACTCTTTTTTTTAAAAGAGGTTTTTGCCACAGGGCGCGTGCACTTGCCAGACAGACAGAGAGAGACAGAGAGACAGAAAGCGAGAAATCACCCCCCAGGGGGGATGGCCATGCCACAATCCCTTCTCCTCCATTCTCCTTTCGGGATCTTGGGCACGCATACACACGCGCCCGGCGTGAGTTTTAAGCCACCAGGTCTGGGACGCAAACCGCGGTCGACTATGTGGGAGTCCAGCAACTTAGCCATTACGCCAACTGCTGGTCCCTCTATTCAGAATTCTTCAATGCTCCCCTCTCCTCCTCACTCCAGAACAACTGGCTTCTTCACCTCTCATCTGCCACCTGTACCCTTCCTCTACAGAGGAAAGACTGGGCTGAAATGAGATGGAAATGAAAGGTCTCAGCAGAACTGGAGGTCTTTCTGGCCAGGTCCTCTCCAGCCTGGACAAGGACCTCTGCCTGTTTCGGTATTGCAGGACTCTACCCCAGAGAACTGGACGAGATGAGTCACAGCTGTGTGTAGGGGGGCCAGGGAGCACTGTGTCCCCAGCAGAACCAGCCTAGCAGCTCTACTAAGTAGGCCCAGCACTGACGCATGCTGCACACTTAGGCACCATTCCGAATGGTGCACACCCACCCTATCCTGCCAGCCACAGGGTCAGGTGGGAGGGGCAACTCTGAACGGTCCCAGGTTCAGGTTTGGCAGCAAAACAACTTCTGGTGGCCTTGGGAAGAAAGAAGCAAGTTCCTTAGGAAGCCTCCCTCAGGATGGAGGTTGCCAGCATCTTCTCTCCCTCCCCAGGTCCTTTCATCTGATTCTGGAGCGAGACTACTGAACCTGCTCTAGGGATTCCATGTTTGCACCAAGGGCAGGGGTAGGACTAGGAGTCTGGGAGACTGGAAAGAATTGTGCTTGCTTTTTTATCACTTCTGTCACCCAGAAAGATTCGAAGGATCTGATTGTCCTGCATTATCAGACACAGCTGACTTGGCACTGGTAAGGAAGGAGCACTTCGCAAAGTCTGAGCAGGAGCACTCCAGCCCTTGCAACAGCAGCTTGTAATTCATACTGTCCTTGCTGACGGTGGTGCTATATCTTTCCCCCTCATGTCTGGGAGGCGTGGAGGTCTAGCAGAACTCACTCCCACCCGAACAACGACTACAACTGCCCCTCTCGTGAGAAGAGCGACAGTTCCCAGAGCTGGAGACTCAGAGCTTAGTCACAGGGTCCAGGCTGGCTCAATCCAGCCCAAGCCTCCCCAGCACCAGCCACTGCAGTTGCTGTCAGTGCTGCAGTCAGCAGGATTGAGCTCACAGAGGTGACTTACAGCCAGGGAGGAATTACTTTCCATTCTCACATCCCCCCCACCATGAAGGAAAATAAGACCAACTTTAGTACTGAGCAAGCAGCGAGGAGGGGGAGAGAATAGCTCTTTGAGGCCTTACCTATATAGACCTAGATGTCCCCAAAAGAACCTAGAGGCAGGTCAGACCAGCAATACTTGAAGCTAAATCTGCAAGGAACACCTGGTGTCAGGGACAAGAGTCAGAGGAAAAGGGAGGAGAGGAAAGAGAAAAAAGAGACCCCTCAAAATTTACAGAGGGGAGGCAATAGCTTGAGGGTTTTTCTAACTCCACCTCCATTTTTGCCAACCATCCCATAAACACACAATCTAATTGCTCTGAGCGCTTGCTTTACAAATTCAGCTTCAAGGTAAATCTTCTCCCCGCATTCCATATAAAAACCCTGGACTAGCTCTAGGACTAGAAAAGGAGAGAGGAAAATGCCAGACCAAAGGAAACGCTATAGTCATCAGTCTTTAATAACTTACAGGCAAGTGCTAAAAAATAGTTAATAATACAGGGGACACACGTGGCTTATAAAAAGGGTGTTGTGGAGCTACAAATGTGAGGAGGGTTTCTTGGCACTCTCACACACAAAAATAAAGACTATTGTGACTGACTCCCCTAAAAAGCAGCCTGGGGGAGACTCCCTCCCCAGTAAGTAGAGGGGGACAAGGAGATATCATTCATCCCATTCTACAAGCAACTTTCCATCCCTCCAAAAACACATACAATGAAAACGCCAGAGGAGAAAAATGAGAAACAGGGTCGAGGTAGAGTCACAGTTTTACATTGAAGCCTCCATAGTCCTGCAGCCCCCACTTCTCCAGGGGTGAGGATGAGGGAGATGTGCGAAGATATCCATCTCCCATCCCCCTCCCCAATGTGGCACCAGAACAGGAACCCCCCAAGTCCTTTGGTCCTTCATGGAGGTGGCTAGGTCCTACACCTTGGGCTGAGAAGTCACAGGCCCCACCCGGCTGTCCAAATATGCAGGCCCCTAATGGGTGGGGAGGGGGGCAGCCTCAGGTCATCGTCTCTTCCTGCTTGCCCTGGATGCCTTTTTCCTCTTTAGGATCATCTCATACAGGCGCTCCAGGGCAGGCTGCAGACCCAGCCCGTCCACAGCGCTACACCCCTGCACGTGGGTGAGCGTGGCAGCTGCCAGCTCCCGGGCTGCCCGCCTCTTCTCTACCTCAGCTGCCCTCCGAGGCCCCAGCTGGG
>NW_006204601.1:1158091-1162077 GCF_000334495.1 Tupaia belangeri chinensis
GCGGGGCAGGTCGCCAGCTCGCGGCCTGCCAGCCTCTTCTCTACCTCAGCTGCACTCAGAGCCCCAGGCTGGTCCTGCTTGTTGGCCAGCACCAGCACCGGCACACCTTGGTTGTCCGAGGCCCGGCTGATCCGGTGTAGCTCCACCTTGGCCTCCTCCAGCCGCTCAGTCTCCGCAGCATCCACCACGAACACCAGCCCATCAGTCCTGCGGGTGTAGGAGCGCCACAGTGGTCGCAGCTTCTCCTGCCCCCCAACGTCCCACACTTGGAAGGTGATGCTACGGGACCCCCCCAAGGGCACCCGGATCTTCTCAGTGTTGAAGCCTTTGGTGGGGACGCTCTGGACAAACTCCTTGAACTTGAGGCGGTAAAGGAGGGAAGTCTTTCCAGCAGAGTCCAGCCCAATGACCACCACGTGCAGGGCCTGGAAATGGGGCAAGAAGGAGGCAGTGGGCGCCATCTCAGTCAAGTGGTTGCCCATTGCGGGTTAAGGCGCGGGTCTCCCAGTAGGGGCAGGGAACAGGTCTTGAAACTGCAGGCAGGCTCTGAGGAGCACGGCTGGGTTACCTGAACAGGGAATGATGATGAGAGAAAAAGGGAAAGTTGAACTATAAAAACGAAATTTGCAACTTTGAATCCTTTCTTTTTAATTTCCTTTAAAAAAAAAAAAAAAAGCAGCTGTGTAGATGTAACAGAGGCGTTCTTAAATTCCCGAGAGCCCTGCCAGGGTAGATGAGACTTAGAGAAACCCTCAGGTCCTAGGACACTTGGGAGGGGAATGAAGGCTCGATCCTGCGGAAAAGTCGGTTCCTGACCCTATTCTCCGAGCTGGCGGCGCGGAAACAAACGCCGCGAACTCCATTTCCCTGGCGAGAATCCTCGCGGGAAAGGGAAGTCGGGCAGTGCCTACACACTAAAGAGTTAGGGTACGAGCGCTGAGACCGGAGACTGAATCCTGCTCCACCGGCCCTCTGCATCCGCAAGCCGATCTCGTGCCCCTCCTTACGCCGCGACCCCTTCCCCACCGCCCGGTGACACTCCCCTATCCGCCTTCCTCGAATCGCCGACGCCAATTCTCCACGCCCCAGGGCCGCCTTGGCCCGGCCTGAACAGCCCCTTTACCTTTCCTCAGCCGCGCTCTCTGCACCTTTCCCGGCCAGCCACCGGAGCCTTCACGAGCAGCCACGCCAGCCACTCCGCCAGCACCTGCGCGTCCCCTCGCCTCCACCGCAGCTTCTGAGGCGCTGCGCTGAGGCTCGCCCTTAAAAGTGCCGGCGACGTCACGATGCGCAAGCCAATCAGAGGTCCTGCAGCAGGGCCGAGTGTGGAGATTCGCGCTGCAGCTCCGACCGCAGCGTGATGGACGTTTGCTCCATCGATTACCGCTTTATTTGATCTTTTCTACCATATTCTAACATTTGGAATTAAGCCGGGATTTATCAGGGATGGAAAGTGGAAGAGGCAAATAGAATGCGCATGACAGCGTCTGACTCCGGAAAGAGGCAAATATTTTAATACTCTAAATACCACCACACCCTCCTCCCCCAGTCAGATATGACCTTACACGCACTCTCCCGGCCAGAGGGTCTACTCTGAAATGTTGACAAGTCTCTCTCCTTTATCAAACCTGTGTGAACCTTACCCCATAAAACAGCTGCTTCAAGGTACTAAATCCATTACCCCTATTGATCCTCACAGCAGCTTGTTAGGGGCTGTCGTCTGCATTTTATAGGTAAACAAACCTTTGAAGGGTTAAGAGTCATCTCTGGTCTCACACATCTAGTAAGTGGCAGACCAAGGCAAGGATCTGTCTAAATCCAAGCCTCTGACCCTCACCTCTTGGCTCTCCATCCTCTCTCATTAGGGAGACTATCGGGTTAGGCATTCTCAACAGAAGTTCCTCAGTTGCTGGGTCAGCAGCAGGCCCTGTCCTCTCCTACTCCTACCCCCACCCCAGGATCTAACTTATTAAAATGGATTGAGAGGGTTGGCCTCGTGGCATGGTGGTTAAGGAAGGATCCCACAGGGCCAACCACACAGTTCAAGTCCCAGACCCAGTTGCTCAAGAAACTCACCTTTCCCCTGTGTGCATGTGCCCCAAATCCCAAAAGGACGGAGAGATAAAAGAAGAATTAGGAAGTGGCCATTCCCCATGGGGAGAGTGGGTGTTTTATCCTTTCTCTTTCTCTCTGTCAAGCACTAGCAAACAAGCAAAAAAGAAAAAGATTGAGAACGACAAAAGACCTCCTCACGTGACTGCGTTTACTGACATCGTTCATGACATGTGCTGTGCAGGAGCCAGAGAGAGGCTATGTGGACCTCAAGGCTATTCAGGCCACAGGGCCTGGCCCCAGAGGGTTTACATTCTAGTGAAAGAGACCAGATGACCACCGGACAGGGGACAGTATATGGGGCCTTTGTACATCATAAGCTAAGCCCTCAGAGGACTTCACACAGGGGAGAGAAAGTGTCAGCTGGGGGACATCTCCCCAGCCGTTGCAGCCTGCTATAGCCTGGGCAGCCCAGCAGAGGAGTGGATGTCACAAAGGGGCAATGTGACCCAAAGGACAGCAGTGATTACCTGTAGGCAGTAGGTGGAATTGAGGGGAGGTTCCAAAGAGAAGGAGGTTATAACTCTAATGTTTTCATTTCTACACAGAGGCTGAATTCTTTGTGTTACGAAATGCAGTGGTAACCTCTGAAAGGCTATATGTGAGGGGACTGGAAAAAGGAGGGGAATGTTGCCAGACAGCAGGACTCAGCCCATTCCTCACATCACCTCAATCAAAGGCTGATAAATAAGCTTCCCATCTGTTTAGCACCACCATGCCTTCCCACCTCCTCCTGCCCCTCCCCACAGCAAAACCAGCCACCTGGTTTTTCCCAGCAATGCAGGGAGCCTCCCTGAATCCCGGAAGACCTTAGGAAATTAGTCTAAGATCAAGACTGTAGGCAATTAGTGTGTTACACCCCCAAGTTGGGGGTATGCCAGATGCAGCAGCAGCTAAGGCACAGAGTGGAGATGAACATGAAGTTGGAGAGGGGAAGACAGAGCAGGCCAAGGGGCTGGGAACCTACCCTGTTGAGTGGTCACACTGTATGGCAGGCTATGGCAGGCTCTGGTCTAGGAACTTTGCAGACTTTTCCTTTTTAAAAAAAATTATTTATTTATTTTTACATTTTTCCACAAACATTTACTTTACATATCAAAAAAGTTAGCTCATACTCCATAGTTCTTGACAGTTAATAAACAATTTTCAAAATTTCAAAATACTGAATATTAAAGATAATGTTCAAAATATTTTTTATAATTTTGTTTATAACTCTATAAAAAAAAGAGACAGTATAGTTTTAAATATTTTTGAGAAAATATTTACATGTCAACTACTCAATTGTTGAAAAGCAAATGCCGAGCACACAAGTCTCACATAAACCTCAATTCAGTCCTGCTTACCAAGTGTTCTGTGATATACCATCTGCTAGCAGACTTTTCCATTTTTTTTTTTTTTTTGGAGAGGTTTTTGCTATAGGGCACGTGCGCTTGCCAGAAGGACAAGAGAGAGACAGAGAGACAGAAAGTGAGAAATCACCCCCTGGGGGATGGCCACGCCGCAATCCCTTCTCCTCCACTCTCCTCTCGGGATCTTGGGCACGCATGCACATGCGCCTGGCATGAGTTTAAGCCACCAGGTCCAGGACTCGAACTGCAGTCGACTACACGGGAATCCAGTGACATAGCCATTACACTAATGGTAGCCATTACACTGCTGGTCCTTCCTTTTTTAAGAAGAAGTATGATTCATCTAAAAAGAAGACACCAGGGAACCAGCAGTTAGCGTAATGGCTATGTTGCTGGACTCCCACGTAGTCGACCGCGATTCCCGTCCTGGACCCGGTGGCTTAAATCTCACGCCGGGCCCGGGTGCGTGCGTGCCCAAGATCCCGAGAGGAGAGTGGAGGAGAAGGGATTGCGGCGTGACCACCC
>NW_006204601.1:1162122-1165834 GCF_000334495.1 Tupaia belangeri chinensis
AGACCACCCCCCCACATAGAGAAAACCTCCCCAAAAAAAAAAAAAAAAAAAAGAAGACACAAAAACATAGAAAGTTCAGGTAATTTATCCAAGTCCACCCAGGTATATACATTGGCCAAACCTAGCCTTGAACAGATGTTACAAGGACTATGAAACTGGAAACACAAAAATTGAACATATGTCGATTGTCTTGTTTCTTCCACAATCTTTGATAGCTTCTTTACGGTTTTTTCTATAATACCTCCTGGGACCCACACCCAGGATGGAAATTGTCACTTAGCTGATAAAGGAAATGAAACTGACAGTTCCACCCCACCCTTCATCTTCCATGTTTGCCAGGGAAAGTGTTGAACAAATGGGAAGGAGGAGGTGTGGTGGGGGAAGGGACCCAGCTTGTCCAGGTAGCACCAAGCTGTGGGCCTACCCCAATCCCTCCCTCCTTTAACTGGGAAATTCAGTCACCATCCCTACCCCATTCCACCTCAGGGAGTCTTCCACCATTAATGACCATTCTCCTTCCTGGCGGCCTCACTGCTGCAATCCTTCCTCTCACAAGATGCCAGCCTAGATTTAGTGCCTTGGGGGATTTGCTGCTGTGAACAAATGTGTTGCCACCATTCTTGGTTCTGGGCATATCGCTCTCGTGAAATGAATAAAGACTTGCTTTCGTGAAGTGCACATTACACGGGGTCTTCAAAAAAGTCATAGATAGGGGGCAGCAGCCTGCGTGGTAGTTAGGGTGCTGGACTCCCACATGGCCAACCGCAGCTGAGTCCCAGACATAGCAGCTTGCTTTCTCACTTTCCCTCTCTCTCTCTAGTGCTGCACGTGCTTTTTATCAAAAAAAGTTTATATAATAATAATAGCAAAATTAAATAAATAGGGACCAGCATTTGCCATAATGGCTATGTCGCTGGACTCCCAGGTAGTCGACCACAGTTCGAGTCCCAGACCCGGTGGCTTAAACTCACGCCGGGCGCGTGTGCGTGCGTGCTCAAGATCCCAAGAGGAGAATGGAGGAGAAGGGATTGCGGTGTGGCCATCCCACCTGGGGGGTGATTTCTCGCTTTCTATCTCTCTGTCTCCCTCTGTCTTTGTGGTGAACACAAACATCCTACAGCAAAAACCTCTCAAAAAAAATTTTTTTAAATACAATAAGTATTTTTAAAAGGTCGTGGAAAATGTGTCTTATGAAAAGACTATGTGGGGCCGGCAGGTGGTGTGGGAGTTAAGGGCACTGGACTCCCACATGGCCTACCACAGTTTGAGTCCTGGACCTGGCAGCTTGCTTTATCACTTTCTCTTTCTCTCTCTCTGTCCCTCTCTGGTCAAAGTAAAATAAATAAATAATATTAAATAAGATAATTCTTTGAAAAGAGAGAGAGAGAAAACTATACATGAGGACAAGCTGATGGCACAATGGTTACATCGCTGGACTCCCACATGGCCGACCACGGCTGAGTCCCAGACCTACAGCTTGACACACCAGGTATATGTGTATGTATGCCCAACATCCCAAGAGGAGAATGGAGGAGAAGGGATTTCAGTGTGGCCATCCCCCCTCAGAAGTGATTTCTTGTTTTCTGTCTGTCTTTGTCTCTCCCTGGCAATAGCAAAAATCTCTCTTAAAAAAAAAAAAAGAAAGAAAGAAAACACAGGACCAGCAGGTGGTGTGGTAGCTAAAGACGCTTGACTCCCACATGAGTGACCCAGGTTCAAATCTTGAATCTCGCAGCTTGTTTCTCACTTTTTTTAAGTCTCTTTCTCTAGTCAATTTTTTTTAATGCTAATAATTAATAAAGTTAAATAAAATAATTTTTGAGAGGTTTTTGCTATAGGGCGCATGCGCTCACCAGGCAGACAGAGACAGAGACAGAAAGCGAGAAATCACCCCCCAGGGGGATGGTCACACCGCAATCCCTTCTCCTCCATTCTTCTCTCAGGATCTTGGGCATGCATGCACACGCGCCCAGCATGAGTTTAAGCCACTGGGTCCAGGACTGGAACCACGGTCGACTACATGGGAGTCCAGCGACATAGCCATTACACTAACTGCTGGTCTCATGGATTTCAAATTTTTTAAAGAATTATTTTACTTAATTTTATTCATTATTATTATTATTTTTAGGTTGACCAGAGAGAGACAGAGAGAAGGAAAGTGAAAAAGCAAGCTGCCAGGACTGGGACTTGAACTGTAGTCAGCGGTTTACACCTCCACTCTTAGCCTCAGAGTTTCCCATCTGTTGAGGACTTGGGAGTCCAGCCACCTTAACCACCCACGCCACCTGCTAGACCCAGATTTCAAATTTTTTTGCTGCAAAATAAACTTGTGCTTTCATTTCATTTTTCCACTAACTTTTTGAAGTTCTCTGGTATAATGGGGAGTAGGGGGCCAGCTGGTAGCATGGTACTTAAGGTGGCTGGATAAAACATGGCTGCCTGGTGGTTCAAGTTCTGAGTCTGGTGGCTTGAAAAACACTGAGTGCATGTGTGTGCAGGGCCAAAATCTTGACAGCAGAATAGAAGAGAAGGCCATCCTCCAGTGAGGCCATCCTCCGGGGAGTGCTTTCTCACTTTCTGTCTCTCTTTCTCCAGTGAGCACACATGCCCTATAGCGAATATATGTATTTATATATGTATTTATTTTCCATAAAGGCAAGTAAAGCAAGGAGACGTGCTAGAGTGATGGGACAAAAACTACTCTAGATGGGGGATGGGTGTTCAGACTCCAAGAGGTGACATTAGAGTCAAGGTTTAAATGACGTGGAGTCAGATAAGCCATCCAGACAGAGAGACAGACCAGCTGGGAGCTGTCTGCGTCCTTCTGTTGCACCCCTGCCCCCTACCTGGATCATCAGATCCCAGCTGCTGGTCTTTATTTGTCCTTAAAGTCTCCCCCAGACTAAGCCTTCAGAAGCAGGAGCTGGTTCCTCTGTAGCTGCGCAGTGCCCAGCACCCTGCCTGGCAGACCACAAGCAGTCAGGCGATCTTGCGTGAATTAATGAATGTATGATGGGATGATTAAATGTATGTGGGGGTGGGGGTGGGGCTGCTGAGGATGAGAACCAAACCCCCACCCTTACCCTGAGCGTTTCCCATCTGTTGAGGACTTGGGAGTTCTTCTGATACTGGGCTGGCCAGGAATGTCTAAAAAAAAGCTGTATTTCTAAACAGAGTTTAAGCAATAAGTGTTGAACTTTCAGTCTTTCTCCATAGCAATCTGTGTTCCAGGAGTAAGGGAGGGAAGGGGGGCAGAGGGACCTTACTTAGGAAAGGACTGAGAACATCCTTGTCTCCAGAGCCTCTCACCCCGATTCAGAGTGAGTGAACAATGAAGGAAGAAGCCTGCAGAAGTAGGCATTGGGGTGGGAGGATGGATACTAGGAGCAGTTACCTTTCGAATCATGGAGACCCATTAAGCTGTCCAGACAATGATGTGGAGGTTAAGGAGGCTGGATCCCACATGGTCAGCACTGTGGCTCAAGCTGGGTTTCAGCTTGAAAAACATGCCAGGCCCATGTCTGTGTGTGCCCCAAATCCTGACAGGAGAATGGATTGCGGTGTGCCCATCCCACCCCGGGGGTGCTTTCTCACTTTCCCTTTCTCTGTCTCTCTCTGTTTCTACCTCCCAGCGGTGCAAGTGCTCTGTAGCAAAAGAAAAAAACAAACAAACAAAAAAATAGACCTGTTTTGCACATCTCAATTCTATTTG
>NW_006204602.1:0-1026 GCF_000334495.1 Tupaia belangeri chinensis
GTCTCTAGTTACACATTAGATCATTTGGTGGCATTTTATAGGTTACAAGGACTTTGTTATTGTTTTTTGTTTTCCCTGATCTAAAGATTGGATGACATGTGCTAATCTGTCTTCTGCTCCACTATTTTTTTTTCCCTCTATACTCTCTCATGTTATTTATCATGCTCCTCTGTCTTAATCTATTTTGGCTGCTTTACAAAATACCATAAACTGGATGACTTGTAAACAATCAGAATTTATTTCTCTCAGCTCTGGAGGCTGGTCAGGCTAAGATCAAGGCATTGAAAGATTCTAGGTCTGGCGAAGGCCTGTTTCCTTATTTATAGATGGAACCTTTTTGGTGAGTTCTCATATGTAGAAGGTGTGAAGGAGCTCTTTGGGGTGCTTTTTTGTTTTGTTTTTTTCTTTTTTAGGTTTTTGTCAGATGGCGTGTGCAATCACCAGAGAGAGATAGAGAGACAGAGACAGAGACAAAGTGAAAAATCACCCCTCAGGGAGCATAGCCACACCACAGTCACTTGTCCTCCACTCTTCTCCTGGGATTTTGGGCACACATGCTTATGCACCCAGTGTGGTTTTTCAAGCCACCAGGTCTGGGACTTGAACCACAGTTGGCCGTGTGGGAGTCCAGTGCCTTAACCACTATGCCACCTGCTTTGGGCTTCTTTTATAAGGGCACTTACCTCATTCACCCTGGTTCCACTCTCACAGTTGAATCACCTCCTACAGGCACTGTGTCCTAATCCTGTCCCATGGCTGATTTGATTTCAGCGTATGAATCCTCTTGGCACTTTTTCCCTTTTGAGGCCCCCTCCTGCATCTTCCAGGTGCTTCACTGACCCCAGTTTGCACTCTATTTCTTTAGCTCTGTGAAACCAGAACTCTGCTTAGGTCTGCTCCCCCGTGCTGCAACTCTGATGTGCCCCTTGACAGAACCCACGTCTAACATGGGCTTACCTCTCAAGTTAGTGTTCATCGCTTGAAAACAGCTCTCTTATATTTTTAAGGACTGCTTATTTAACAACT
>NW_006204603.1:0-13476 GCF_000334495.1 Tupaia belangeri chinensis
TTTCCTACAAGGGGCAGGCAGGTGGTGTGGTAGTAAAAACACTAGATTCCCGCATGGCTGACCATGATTATACTCTTGGACTTTTCAACTTGCTTTCTCCCTTTCTCTATCTCTGTCTCGTTCTGGTCAATATAAAATATTAATAATAAGAAATAAAATAGAATGAATACTTCTGTAAAAAAATTATTTATTAGGTAAGGCATGTGCATTTTCCAGGCAAAGATAGGAGAAGTGAGAAATGAGACCCCTCCCCAATAAAAAGTGGTCTTGATATAATCATGACCATTGGAATTCATGACCAATGGAATTACCTCTATTTGGAATTTTGGGCATGCACATATATGTGCTTTTTTTTAAAATAACGATCATTTAACTGTATTATTATTTTAAAAATTTGATCAGAGAGAAAGAGAAAGTCAGAAGGAAATCCATTAGGTGTAGGATTTGAACCATGATCAGCCATGTGAGAGTCCAGCTCCTTATCACCATTGACACCTTTGGCCCCACCCAGTTTGTTTTGTAAGCAACAGGTACAGAACTCAAGTTGCCAGCTTGGCCATATGTGGTTTACAACCTTAACTACTCTGCCATCTCTCTCCACATTGTACCCTTTATGAATGACCAAGATTAGCCTCCAATTGGTCCAAACCAGGTTTTATTAGCTTGAATTTTATGAGTCTGAGTACAAATCACACTCTGGGAAACATACTAGAATTTTTCTGATGAATGACAACTACTCCTCCATTGTCTTCTTCCTTCTTTTTTTTTTTAAAGAGTTCATCTCACATAAGCCCTGAGCTGATGACCACTCAAACCAAACTAAGCCCCTACATAAAAGTGAATATGTAAATAGAGATGCTAAATAGAAAGATAACTGTATAGATATGGACTTTCCACCTCTACATTAAATGCAGTCCTAATTTGTAAACCCTGCCTTTAATCCAGCTTCATCCATTTCTGAGGAAAAGCCAACTGACAAACAGCATTGGGTACAACGTGCCCCTGAATGAAGAAAGAAATATGATATAGTATGATATCCACAACCTTGTGAGATTTCCTAATCACAGTTGGCTGTTGGTTAAAGTAGGAGACTTTATCTACAGGAATTCCTGTGATCAAGTTTTGGACATCAGAGAAGAGTTGATAAACTGGTCTATTAGTTTCAAAGAGGTATGATGTCATTTCAACATAAAGTACATACAGAGGTAGGGGTCAGCAAATTGCATAGTACTTACATCACTGGAATCCCACATGAGTGATGGTGTTTTGAGTCCTGGACCTGGTGACTTGAAACTCATGCTGGATGTGTGTGCCATTCTTTTGGTGGGTGATTTCTCACATTTCCTCTCACCATCTGTCTGTCTTTCTCTTTCTGGTGAGTACACACGCACAAAGAAAAATCAAAATATATGAGTTATGTGAACAGAGTCTTTAAATAAAATTGTGTGACTACTTTAACTCAGAAATAATTTTGATTTTTACAGGGTAGCAAGTGGCATCACTGTGAAGGTGCTGGACACTGACATGGCTGACTATCATATCAGTAGTGGCTTGAAAATCATGCCTGGCATGTGTGTGTGTGTGAGTGTGTGTGTGTGTGTGTGTGTGTGTGTGTGCCCAAATCCATGGAGTACAATGAAAGAGGAGGGATTGTGTTATGGCTATCACCCTAAGGTTTAATTTCCCACTTATTCTCTCTTTGTCTCTGTCGCTCTCCTGTGAATATACATGACTTATGCAAATTCTAAAGAAAACAAATTGAACTCCACCTCTGTTGAAATACAAATTAACAAAACAAAATTTACCTTTTACATCCAAATGTATACTATCTTATTTTGCTTATATACATTCTAAACTATAGAAATACTTCCAGTTTTTATAAGCTAATTTGATTTCTTACATTTGTTTAAAACTAACTTAATTAATAAAATGAATGAGATGGTGGTTATGTACACACAGTTGAATATCTTTTAATAAGATAAATATTTTGAAAATGTATTTTTGTGTTTTTAAAATTATTTTTAGAGAGATTTTTCTTATTGGCCAGATGCACTCACCACAGAGACAGGCAGAAACAGAGAGGGCAAAAGTGAGAAATTATGCCCTGGAGAAATTGCCACACCATAATCTCTTCTCCTCAATTCTCATTCTGGGATTTTGGGCAAACATATATGCACCAGGCCTGAGTTTCAAACCACCAGGTCTGAGACTCAAATTTGTCTCAGCCATGTGGAAATCCAATGACATAACCATTGCACTATTTTCTGGTTCTCAAGAAATGCATCTTTACAAATTTTTTCATTTTATGAACATTGTAGATGGCACTTACACTAACTTAGATGATATTTCACACAGCGCATGGAATTTGTATGGCCTATACAATTATGTTATAGGAGTACTAACATATAAGCAGCTTATTTATTTTTCATTTTTTAAAAGGTTTGTGCTATAGGGTGCATACATTCTCCAGAAACACAGAGAGACAGAAAGTGAGAAATCACCCCCCTGAGGGGTGGCCATGCCTCAATCCCTTCTCCTCCATTCTCTTCTTGGGATCTTGAGTAAGCACACACACGTTCTTGGTGTGAGTTTAAGCCCCTGGGTCGAGAAATTGAACTGCGGTCGACTACGTGGGAGTCCAGAGATATAGCCATTACGCCAACTGCTGGTCCTTATATGCAGTTTATTAATGACTGAAATGTCTTATGTCTTTATGAAGCACATGACTTTTTCATATATATGTATGTGTGTGTGTTTATGAAAAAATCCATATATCCTAAAACCCTTTGTCACTTGTAAACAAAGTCCTTCTTAAAATTTGGTATACTGTAAAAACAAGTAGATTATAGATTAAGATATCATTCACATTTTTGTAGATACCATTTACATTTTCTCTTGTCATTTTGTATATCATTCTTATTTTATTAAGAATTATTTATTTATTACTTACTATTTTTATTCTTCAATTTCACCAGAGAGAGTGTGTGAAAAGAAGCAAAGCAATTATGTCTGGGACTTTAACCATAGTCAATCCTGAGAAAGTCCAGTGCTCTAGCCCCCACACCACCTGCCAACTCTTTGCATACCACTCCTCATTGTACTAAACATCTCTAAGCATTGACTATAATCTCAGGGAATTAGATGACATAGAAAATTTATACAAATATCGTGTTTTGTACATGTATTGTTTTCATATATGAAAAGCAGTGCTCAACTAGTCTCAGAAGCCCAGAAATAGAATAACCACATTCTCATCATTTATGTGTTGGAGGATTAGTTTTAAGTTAACTTTTTATTGTGTACCTACATATAATAGTATTATTCTAAAATCCAGAACCTAAAATATTCTTCTCATCCAGATATAAGAATATAAATATCCTTGGGGGAACACAACTTTTCAGAGTCTATACCATGTAAAAACTTGCATTGAAATTGTTTTAGATGAAGTAATTGCATGTGAAGAAAATGACACCAGGGATATTTTTAGTAATGTATGAAATAAAGTAATAAGGAACCTTAGAAATATTTGATAAGTAATAAATAAACAGGACCTGCAGGTGGTGAGCTGGTTAAAGCACAGGACTCCCACATGGTTGATTGCTATTCAGGTCCCAGAAAAGATGGCTTGTTTTCTCACTTTTACTTTTTCTCTGTTTCTTTCTGGTCAAATTATAACAAAATAATAATAAATGAAATTAAATAAAAACATTAAAAAATTAAAACATACTAATACATAAAGAAAAAAGCCGAGTATACTCATTCTTAATTAGAAGGTTAGTTAAGGGGTCCAGCAGGTTGTATAGTGGGTAAGGCTCTGGAATCCCACATGGCTGACTGTAGTTTTATTCCTTGAACCAGAGGCCTGAAACTTATGTGAGGCACATGTGCATGCATACCCAAAATTCTGAAAGGAAAATGAAGAGGGTACTGTAGTGTAGCAATCACCCAGCGGGTGATTTTTTTCTTTTTATCTGTTTTTCCCCTCTCTCTGGAGAGCACATGGACCCTGTAGCCAAAATCTCTGGCTGAAAAAATAAATAGAAGCCTAGTAATATCTAAAGGATAAACAGTGATGAACTATTAAATGCCAGTTTTCTCTAAAATAGAGAGAAATAGTGACATATAGTCAAAACAACTAGTAACATACATGATTATGACTAATGATTTTCATTTCTGTTCAGACTCCTGAATCTGTGTGTAGTCACAGCTGTGTTCCTGGATTCCAGAAAATTCCCCAAGAAGGAAGACCTGTTTGCTGCTTTATTTGTGCTTCTTGCCCAGAGTCAGCTATTTCAAATCAAACAAGTATGAAATATATAACTACACTATCAGTCCCTACTATTGCTCAATAAAAATGAAAGTGTTACTATTAAAAATAAAACATAGGAGCCTGCAGGTGGCATGGAGGTCAAGGCATTGTCCCATGTGGCCAACAGCAATTCCCAACCCAGAACCTTGTAACTCATGCCACGTGCATGGACATTTTTGCTGAAATTCCTGAAAGAAGAAGAGACTGGCATGGCCATACCTCTGAAGGGTGATTTCTCACTCACTTTCTTTCTGTTTCTGTGGTGAGCACACATGCTTTATAGCAAAAATCTCTTTTAAAAATAATTAGTGAGTGAAACATAGAGCACCACAGTTCTTTAGTCACATAATTATTGTTTTGCCATACTTATTTTATAAACAGTTCTCTACCCTATTTTATGTAAGCTGTTTCCTGTCCATGTTCATTCTATTAGGCTAAACTATGAAATTATTTCCAATGAACACCCTTGCAGTTTGGTACTGGTTAAGACAGTGTCAATTTGGGATCTGATACTGGACCACACTAGTCATGAATAGGAGAATGTTTAATTACCAAGGTTACCTATGGGTGCCTTAAAGTTTGAATCTGACTTTGACTCTTGGGATCTTGGGCACGCATGCAGACGTGTCTGCCATGAGGTTTAAGCCACTGGGTCCAGGACTCAAACTGTGGTTGACTACATGGGAGTCCAGTGACATAGCCAATATGCTAACTGCTGGTCTCAAGAATACTTTATAACTTTCTTAACATACTCAAACATCTGTGCAATTAAGTACAAAGAATTGACTAATATCAGAATACCACACTTTGATATATATTGCAGAAAGAAAAAGAATCATAGTTTACAAATTGAGGACTCAACAGTCTAATAAATTTTACACTTGGCACATCAAAATATGCTCTCATATAAAATATAAAATCAAGCAATAACCATAAGGAAATGTATTATCAAATATGAAATATGTAGTTATAACAAATCATGCTTCCATTTTTCTGATATATAAGGAACAAGTATGGTTTGAATTCTTCCATAAGTATTATGCAATTGCAGATATTTTAACAGTAGAAAATTCTTGAATTTCATCACTAGTAAAAGTAAATATAGCCAGACCCCTGGCCTAAGGGACACTGAGGCACTCCCGCCCCAGCTCCAGTCCAGGCACATCCAAGCCCAGTGACTATCTCTGTCAGCCAGGACCACCCTCAGCTCAACAGCAGACCCCACTTCCACCTCCACAGCCCTGATCTAAGGGACACTGAGGCAGGAACCCCTGCCCTAGTTCCAGCCCCTGATCCCCAAACCCCAGTGGCCCTCTATATCTGTCATCTAAGTAGGAATTTTTCATTCTCTTCTTCTTTCATTTCTTAATTTCACACTTCCCTTTACCACACAGGACTTCCTCCAGCTCTATAGGAGACCTCATTTCCATTTCCAGACACCTGGCCTAAGGGACATTGAGGCAGGGCCCCCCTACCCCAGTTCCAGGCCCATCAACCCCAAGCCCATTGACCCTCTATCTCTGTCAGCCAGGTAGGCTTTTATTTCCTTCTCTTCCTCTTTCATTTTAAAATTTTGCACTTCCACTTACCACACAGGACCACCCTCAGCTGTACTGCAGACCACAATTCCATCATCTCCAGACCCCTGGTGAAATTGTGTGCTGACCCATGCGGCACACTTTTTTTTTTTATTCTCCTTACTTTCTTCTCTCTTATTTGATCCTTTATTCCTCTTCCTCCAAGCTTCTGGA
The DNA here is from genome assembly GCF_000334495.1 of Tupaia belangeri chinensis. NCBI lineage: Eukaryota > Metazoa > Chordata > Mammalia > Scandentia > Tupaiidae > Tupaia > Tupaia belangeri. Next base: position 6,061 of record NW_006204603.1, read on the forward strand.
TGGACTAGATAGGTCTAGAATCACAATTGTGAAATATCCTAGTATTGTAGGACTCCCAGGGGTCCTCCCTTTTACTGAACCACTCGTGAAAAGGAAAATACTGCTCTTCAGTCACCTTAATAGAACACTCCTCCTCAGATCACATTACTAAACACAACAGAAGAGAGACTTCGTTATTCATCAGTCCATCTCAAAAGGGAAACATACTTGCTCCTAGTCGAAGAAACATTTCTCCTACAAAGTATTCCAAAGTGAATACATCGTCCAGTGTCTAAAGAAGAGCCTCAGGTCTGAATAAACCAGGAAATATGTCTCCGTCAAAATAACACAGTGACTCCCTTCCATTCCTTAAAAACAAACAAACAAACAAACAAAAAACAGAGAAAGTTACCAAAATGTCAGAGAAGGAATTTAGAACAATCATGGTGACCAAATTTTATGAGTTGGAACACAAAAGAGACAACAAACTACAGGAGATTAGGAAGTCCTTCCATGATATGAAAGAAGAAGTGGACATGCTAAGAAATAATCAGATTGAATTATTGGAGATGAAGTATGTAATATAGGAAATCAAAAACTCTCTTGAAAGTATTAAAAGTGGATTAGACCATGCTGAAGATCGAATCTCTGACATAGAAGACAAAACCTCTGACCTAGAGAAAACCACCAAAAATATAGAGAAATAACAAAAATAATACGAGGATAATATTCAAGAAATACTAGATTCCATTAGATGTCTTAACATTCGAATAATTGGTATCCCAGAATGTGAAGAAATTAATAAAAGCATGGAAAATCTATTGCATGAAATTCTGGAAGAAAATTTCCCAGTGTAGAGAGACACTCAAATATCAAGACCCAAGAAATAAAAAAGACTCCAAATAGAATCAACCAAGAAGGTCTTCCCAAATGCACATCTTAGCCAGACTGTCAAAGACCACAGATAAATACAAAATATAAAAATAGCAAGAGAGAAATGATAAATGACTCACAAAGGTCATCCCATCAGACTAACACTGGACCACTCAACAGAAACAATGCAAGCAAGGAAAGAATGGGAAGACATATACAAAGTGTTAAAAGAGAAACAATTTCAACCAAGATTATTATATCCTGCAAGATTATCCTTTATATGGGAAAAAAATAAATAAAATCTTCACAGACAAAAACCTGAAAGAATTTGCTAACACCAGACCAGCTCTTTAAGAAACACTGAAGAGAGTACTGTTCCAAGAAAACTAAAGATTGAATACCACAAACAAAGGTATAAAAGACAACCAAAACAACAGTCCCAACTTAAAAGTTGGGACAGGTCCAGTAACATTGACAATAACGTTGAATATTAATGCATTAAATTCTACAATCAAGAAACACAGACTGGCTGGATAAAGCATAAAAACAGATACTCTCTATCTGTTGCCTATAGGAAACCCACAACATGGATAAGGATGTACATAGACTGAAAGTGAAGTGTTGGATAAAGGTTTTCCATGCACTTTTCTACCAAAATAAGCTGGAGTTGTGATAGAAGTTTCTGCAAGATAGGCTTTAAAACAAAAACTGTTCAAAGAGACAAAGAAGGGAACTATATTGTAGTAAAAAGATCAATAGATCAAGAAGATCTAATGCTTATAAGTATCTATGCACCTAACACAGGAGCACCCAAATATGTGAAAGAAAGACTGTTAGATTTAAAAAGGGAAGTAGACTATAACACATGAATTGTTGGAGACCTCCACACCCCACTATCCCCTCTGGAGAGATCATTGAGACAAAAAATAGGTAAAGAGATAAAGGATCTAAATAATACTATAAATCAAATGAACATAACAGACATCTATAGAACTTTCCATACAAAAACCACGAGATAAAATTTTTTCTTACCCCAACATGAAACCTTTTCAAAGATCGAAAATATAATTGGGCACAAGGAAAGCCTCTACAGATTCAAAGGCATAGAAATTATAACCAGCATCTTCTACGACCATGATGGAATTAAACTTGAGTACAACTTTAAGAGAAATCCTCAAAAATACTCGAATACATATAAACTAAATAATCTACTCCTGAATGTCTCCACAACCACTGAAGAAATAAAGAGTAAATAAAAGATTCCTGAAAGCCAGTGACCATGAGGGCATGAGTTTCCATAATCATTGGGACACTGTGAAAGCAGTCATATGAGGGAAGTTCATAGCAATAAGTGCACATAAGAATATAGAACAAAGGCAAATGGATCACCTCACATTGTGCCTCAGAGAATTGGAAAAGCAACAGAAAAAAATTTCAGAAAACTCCAGGAGAGAGGATATAATAAAAATACTAGCAGAAAAAAAATGAAATAGAAAATAAACTAACTGTACAGAAAAGAATTGAAAGTAAAAGCTGGTTCTTTGAAAAGATAAACAAAATTGATACACCACTTGTGAGACTTATTAGGAAGAAGAGAGAAAGGAACCAGATAAATCAAATCTGAAATGAAGCAGGCAATATAATGACAGACATAGTAGAAATGCAAAGCATCATTAGAGGACACTATGAACAACTATACGCTAAGAAACAACACAATCTGGATGAGATGGACAAATTCCTGAACATATATAACTTACCAAAATTGAGTCAGGAGGATATAGAAAGTTTGAATAGGCCCATAATAAGTCAGGAGATTGAATCAGCAATAAATAACTTCCCAACAGAGAAAAATCCTGGCCCTGATGGCTTCACCTCTGAATTCTACAGAACTTTCAAAAAAGAGTTAACCCCAATTCTACTCAAGTTATTTCTAAAGATCCCAAAGGGTGAATCTCTCCCTAACTTATTCCATGAAGTCTCTATCAACCTTATCCTTAAAACAAAGGATGGGACCAGCAGTTGACATAATGGCTATGTCACCGGACTCCCATTTGGTTGATCACGCTTTGAGTCCCAGACGCGGTGGCTTAAACTCACGTCGGGCGCATGTGTGTACGCGCCCAAGATCCCAAGAGAAGATTGAAGGAGAAGGGATTGTGGCATAGCCATCCCCAATGGGGGGTGAGTTCTTGCTTGCTTTCTGTCTCTCTGTCTCTCTCTCTCTTTCTGACGAGCGTACATGCCCTATAACAAACACCTTTCCAAAAAAAGAAAAAAAAAACAGATAAGGACAGGACAAGGAAGGAAAACGATAGACCAATATCTGAAGAATACAGACGCAAAGATTCTCAACAAGATACTAGCAAATCATATCCAACAAATTATGAAAAAGATTATACATCATGATCAGGTAGGCTTTATTCCAGGAATGCAACATTGGTTCAACATATGCAAAACCATAAATGTAATACACCATATTAACAGGAGGAAAGATAAAACCACATGATCACATCGATTGATGCAAAAAATCATTTGATAAGATTCAACATCCTTTCATGATCAAGACTCTCAGTAATATCAGCATAGAAGTGTCATTTCTCAACACAATAAAGTCTATCAATAAAAAACCCATAGCGAATATTATCCTGAATAGAGAAAAGCTGAGAGTTTTTTCACTCAAAATGGATACTAGACAAGGATGCCCACTTTCTCCACTCCTTTTCAATATAGTACTGAAAGTCCTCACCAACACAATCAGAAAAGAGGAAAATCTAAAAGGCATTTCAATAGGAAAAGAAGAGGTGAAACTCTATTTGCATATGACATGATTGTATACATAGAAGATCCAATGATTTCCATGAAAAAATTCTTGGAACTGAAAAAAGTTTTTCATTCCATTTACCACAGCCAGAAAAAGTAAAAGATACTTAGGAATAAATCTAACCAAAGAAGTAAAAGACCTCACAAGGAAAATGACGAGAAGCTAAAAAAGAAATTGAAAATGAACAAAAAAGTCGAAGGACATTTCATCTTCCAGTAATGGAAGAATTAATATAATCAGAATTGCAATTGTAACCAAATTAATCTACATATTTAATGCAATCACAATCAAAGTACCAGACATGTATTTCGCAGATCTAGAAAAGACAATCATACAATTTATCTGGAATCATAAAAGACCCCATATTGCAAAGTAATTCTGTGCAAGAAGAATGGAGTGTGTGGCATCTCACTGCCAGACTGAAAATTATACTACAAAGCTGTGGTAATCAAAACAGCATATACTGGCACAGAAACAGACAGGTGAGCCAATGGAACAGAATAGAGTCCCCAGAAATAAATTCTCAAACATACAGTCAACTGATTTTTGACAAAGGGTGCAGTCAATCCAGTAGGAAAAAGAAAATCTCTTCAGTAAATGGTGCTGGAAAAACTTGATTTCCACCTACAGAATGATGAATCTGAACCTCTACCTCTCACCTTTGTCAAAAATCAAGTCAAGTTGGATCAAAGATTTAAACCTAAGACCTCAAACTATAAAACTGCTACTGGAAAACATGGGAAACTCTGAGTGATATTGAGGTAGGCAAAGATTTCTTAAATAAGACCCCCAAAGCACAGTCAATAATCCTCAAAAGAGACAAGTGGGATTACATCAGACTAATAAGTTTCTGCATGACAAAAGACACAATAATTAGTGTGATTGGACATCCCTCAGAATGACAAAATATTTTTGTAAACTATGCATCAGATAAGGGGCTGATAACCAGAATACACAATAAACTCAAGAAGCTGTTCTGAAAGAAGATGATCAACCCTATTAAAAGATGAGAGAATGAGTTGAAAAAACAACTCTCTATTTATGACATATGAATAGCCAAAAAGCATATGAAAAAAATGCTCAACGTCCCTCATTTTAAGAAAATGCAGATCAAAACAACAATGAGATACTACCTAACCCCAGTCAGAATGAATCAGATTTAAAAAAAAATGGTAAGTGATGGCAGAGGTGTGCTGAAAGGGAAAATCTCTTACATTGCTGGTGGGAATGTAAATTGGTCCAGCCACTGTAAAGAACAATTTGGACATCTACCAAGGACAGAAGAATTCTTCATCAGAAAAGTGCTTTCACATTGATGTAAAAACAGCAAGACCCTGGCTTTTGACAGAAAGTGGATGAATATGGAAGATTTACTGCTGAATGAAGCAAGCCAGTTTATGAAAGAGAGACATTGTATGTCCTCACTTAATATATACTGAGTGACCACACTCTATGACTGACACTGTTGACCAAAAATATATATGAACACAGTAAATAGATGTGAATACCTGATATAGTGTGTGTGAAAGAGTAGAGTCTGAAGAACGACATTTAGAAGAAAAATGGAGAGGCAAAGTGAGAATGTGACAAAGAAATGTGGTATTACCTGTTGAAGATAATTTTATAGTTTTATGAACTGGTCTAGGGAGAAATATCCACATGTTGGAATATTCACTTTGTAAGGTAAATAATGTGATTGAATGTATACAATAAAATAAATAAAAAATCTTAAGTTAAAAAAAGTAAATATATATGTTCAGGTAAAAACATGCCAAGAAAAAAAATATTACTTATCTTTTAAGAAGGAATTGCAAAAGCATATGTGCGTTAAATAAGGAATTAAAATAGAGGTACAGGGCTAGCCCATGGAATGGTAGTTAATGTGGCTGAATCCCACATGACCTAGATTGTGACTTGAGTCCCAAATCAGATGACTTGGAAAACACACAAAGGGTTTGTACATTGTCCAAAATCCTGATATGAGAAACAAATGGTCCAGAGGTTATTGTGGCATGACCATTTCATGGAGGTCATGCTGTCTCACTTCCTTGCTCTCTCTGTATCTCTCTCTAGGGAACCCATGTGCTCCCTGGCAATAGGGGTAAGCAAGTGGCATGTTTGTTTAGATGCTGGACTCACACAACACTAATTATGGCACAAGTCCCAGACTTAGTGGCTCATGTTGTCACTTTCCCTCTCTCTGTCTCTGTCTCTATCTGGTAAGCACACATGTCCTACAACAAATTTTAAAAATAATAGTGAATGCATTTAAATAAAAAATGCTTTAAAAAATAAAAAGAAAAAACAAAGTAAGAAAGAAATGGTTCGTGATCCAGAATACATTCCTGTGATTGTGGGTACAAAACCTCTCTGAGACGAAAGCTAGGAATATCTGCTGATTTTAATAATAGGAATAGATACTGCAAGAAAACAATGTTATTGACTATCACTAATTATTGTTTTAAGAATTATTTATTTAATTTTATTTATCATTATTATTTTTTAAATTTGCTAAAGGGCATGTACACTCACCAGATAAGTAAGAGAAAGAAATAGAAAGAGAAGTGAAAAAGCAAGTTGCCAGGGTCAAGACTCAAAATGAAGTCAGTCACATGGGAATCTCACATCATCACCATCATGCCGGCTGATGGCCTCCACTCTAATTCACTGAGAATGTACTTGGTTGCTGGAAAAGTCATAACATATTTTTCATTTATTTCTATGTAAAAATGCAACATGAATTTTATGACAACCCAATGCTATTGCCTCAGTTTTACAAAATAAATAAACGAATAAAAAATTGAGAAATAAAGAGAAACACTACCTATTTTTGTAAATAATAATTATCATTGAAAAACAGCCATGCCTGTTAATATCCATAAGCTCTGTGAAGATTTTCCTGGTACATAACAATAGAGGTGAATATTTGTAACAGAGACGTCATATTGTATAAAGGCAAAAATATTACTAGACACAAAAAAATTAACAAACCATGCTCTCAGATGTATATAAATAGATAGATTTTTTAAAAACCTCATCCTTCAATCATATACTTAAAATAAAAATTTCACAAAAAATTGATACATAGGAGCAATCAAATTCCACTCAAGATTCAAAAGTTTTATATTGAAACTGTTTTTAATATTTACCTAGGAGTGTTTATGATAATAGTTACAGAAAAATCAAAATGTGCAATGAGAAAAGTCTGTACACAAAGTGACATATGCAAGAAAAAATCAATAGAAATTAGGTGATTGTGAAAGCTATTGATTTTTGTCTTAATATAAATAAGAAAACTATTTATTACTATTATGATGAACAAGCATAATAAGTCATGGAAATATGTTTATCAAAAGGAAAACTCAGAAAGGAGTAGACAAGAGATCTGGAATAAATCCTCATCCTTTGTAACATCATTGAGAATCATAAGATGGGTCAACCAAGATCCTCATGTGCTGAAGACACAGTTTCAAATTACTTTGTCGTTATCTACAGATGAAAAAAATTCTCCCAGTGTCATGAAAAAGGCTCTTAATTTGGTGTATCTTGGTATTACCTCAGGGGCTTAATCTGTGCAAAATTACACAAAAGTGACCATTAACTTCAACATGAGAAACAATTAGTGACATTGAATTGCAGGACCTTTGCTTTTTCACCAGATGCAAAGCAGTGTATCCAGTGCTCACCTCAAGAGTATCCAAACAGTGAGAGAACTCACTGCCTTCCCAAGTCTGTGGCATTCC
>NW_006204603.1:13821-14190 GCF_000334495.1 Tupaia belangeri chinensis
CCCATTTGCTCCCTGATCCAAATGATTATCTGTGGAATCTGGCTGGGAACCTCTCCCCCTTTCATTAACATAGACTCACACTCTGAGCCCAGAAATCTCATCATTGTGTGCAACAAGGGCTCAGTCACTGCCTTCTACTTTGGCCTGGGCTACCTCAGTCTCTTGGCTCTGGGGAGCTTCACTGTAGCTTTCCTGGCCAGGAACCTGCATGACACATTCAATGAAGCCAAGTTCCTCACATTCAGCATGCTGGTGTTCTGCAGCGTCTGGGTCACATTCGTCCCCGTCTATCACAGCACCAAGGGGAAATTCATGGTGGCCGTGGAAGTCTTCTCCATCTTGGCCTCCAGTGCAGGACTTCTAGGCTGC
>NW_006204603.1:14488-17430 GCF_000334495.1 Tupaia belangeri chinensis
GTTAGTGTAATGGCTATGTCACTGGACTCCCATGGAGCTGACTGTGGTTCGAGTCCCGGAACCAGTGGCTTAAACTCTCGCTGGACATGTGTGCGTGCATGCTCAAGATCTGGAGAGGAGAATGGAGAAGAAGGGATTGTGGCATGGCCAGCACCCCTGGGGAGTGATTTCTCATTTTCTGTCTCTCTGTCTCTCTGTCTGTCTGGCGAGCATATGCGCCCTATAGCAAAAACCTCTCCAACAAAAGAAAAGAAAAAAAAAGAAATATTGCATTTATTTCCATGTCTGATTTATTGATTTGTATCTTCTCTCTCTTTTTTAAGATCTATCTAATGTTTAGTAAGTTTGTTGATGTTAAAAATAATAATAGTAGCTAGTGGTTACACTAGTTCTCTTCATGGTTTTTAATATATTTATATTTATTCTAATATTTTTTAGATAGATTTTTTTTCTATAGGTCAGATGTGCTCATAGGAGAGACAGAGAGACAGATAGTGAGTAATCACTTCTTAGGGGAAAAGACCATGCTGCAATTCCATCTCCTCCATTCCTTAGGAATTTGGGGCATGAATGTACATGCTCCCAGCTTGAGGTTTAAGATATTGAGTCAAGAGGATCAGCAAATGGTGTAATGACTATGTTGCTGGGCTCTCATGTAGTCAACCACAGTTTGAGTCCCAGACCTAGTGGCTTAAACTCACACTGGGCACATGTGCGTGCGTGCTTAAGATCCCAAGACGAGAATTGAAGAGAAGGGATTGCAGCGTGGCCATCTCCCCAGGGGATGATTTCTTGCTTTCTGTCTCTATATTTCTCTCTTTCAGTGAGTGCATGTGCCCCATAGCAAAAACGTCTCAAAAAATTGAAAAAAAAAAAAAAAAGATACCGAATCAGGAGCTCACACCATGGTTGACTCTGTGAAAGTCCAGTGACAAAACCATCATGCCATCTGCTGGTCCCCCATTCTAATCTGAATATCTTTGTTTCTGCTAGCTGGAATTTCTGCTTTCAGGAGTGTCTTGATGTGTTAAATTGTGCTGATCGGATGTCTCCCATATTTTTAATTTTTTAACTCCAGAAAATTTTATTATACCCTTTTCATAATTTAAATTTACAAACTTGCTAAACATTTGACATAAATGTGTAGAAACTGCCTAGACATACAAACCAGAATGCAATTACATGAAGAGAACAAACAAAAGATACTCATTAAAAGAAAGTGATTCTTGCTTGCAGCACTTCAAGTTGGTAATCTATACTCTTAAAAAGTTGTGGGGCCAATGGGTGACATAGTGGCTAGGCGCTGGATTCTCACACGGTCAACCATGGTTTGAATCCTAGACACAGCATCTTGAAACTCATGCTGGTTGTGTGTGCATATGTGCCCATAATAGTGAAAGGAGAATGAAGGAGGAGGGATAGCAGTGTGATTTTCCCCTAGAAGGATGATTTCTCACTTTCTGTCTGTCTCTCTCTTTGTTGCTCTGGTGACTACATGTACCCTATAAAAAATATGTCAAAACTAACTTATATAGTGGGGCTAGCATGCAGTGAATTGGATAATGTGCTGAACTCCCACATATCCAGCCATGGTTCAAGTCCTGGACCTGGCCACTTGAATAGTCACTCCAGGCATGTGTGTGGCATGTCCAAAATACCAGGAGGAAAATGGATGAAAAAAGACTCCAACATAGCCATACGACCTGGGGAGTGATTTCTCACTTTCTCTCTCACAGTCCCTCTCTGCCAAGTGCACATTCATTATGACAAAAACTTTTTTAAAAAGAAAAAAGAGTTGTATAGCTGCAAAATGATACATTGCTCATTAAGCATTAAGCAGTTTTAAGAGGAAATGATACATTTAATAAATTGCATTCCAGTAGTAAATTCTACTTTTAATTTCAGTGTAATTATTATACCTTGATTTACTCTTTGGACTGACTTCTGATAATATTAAACCTTAAATATAAAAAAAATAATGTATTTTAGCTTTCCTACATAGAATCTCTTTTCCACTCTTGGGGGAAAAAAAAAACAGAGAGAACTTGAGGTAGTGATCTCTATTCAGAAACTGTTTTACTGATTGATTGTCTTTTTTGGTTTAACATTTAAAATGTTTATTTAAAAGGAGTATATTATGTGGCTTTCAATTTACATTAATGTAGAGATATTACTTTGGGGAAAATAAAGACTTCAAGTTTAAAAAATAAAACAAATAGAAGAAAAATTAGTAGTGCAGTTTTAGAGAACTTAATAAAAAGTTACTGTAAAAAACATCCATGAAGTTTGGTGTCTTAATACAGACTGGTTATCAATATTACCTGTGTAGATGACTATTAAGGGATGTTCAGCATTTTCAGAATTCCTATGTTTTCATATTTGTGTTTGATACACTGAGTTCTATAGTCACTATACTCTCTTCAGGATTTTTTTTCTCTCCCTGAGTGCACATCTTATTACCAAGTCTCATAACTTTAGATTCCTGCTTGAGTACACCTGCATTTCTTTTCTTTTAGAGACACATCCTCATATCCTCTTGGTTTTTCAAGAATGCAAAAAAGAAAAGCAAACATTTAAAAAGGAATCTATGATTAATCTGTGGGGTGCTCAGGGCAGGATCTATTTACTTCAAACCATTCACCCAGGCAGCCTTTATAGTCCATGCACAGACGAGGCAGTCCTGCTGTAGTATCCCCCTGCTGCAGTTCTTCAAGGCACACTGCACCCTCCTTGCAGGGTTACTCAGTACATCACCATTGCAGGTTATTATTGACTTTGTTAAACATATTACAAGATGCACATGCATGTCATCTGGGGGGAAGGGGATACAGACTTTGATCACACAGGACACTTAAGTTTTCCAAACATGTGCAGGTTTAGTGGTAAGAAGCTTATCACCAGGCATGGCACCAAGGGGCCTCCTGTAACAGGCTGGGCCCTCT
>NW_006204603.1:17581-22211 GCF_000334495.1 Tupaia belangeri chinensis
TGTCCCTCAGGAGCAGAGTGAGCAGGCAGAGCCAAGGCACCACAGCTGTTCTAGAGCCCCCCATATGTCCAGAGCTGATGCTAGCTCCTGAGGGGTGGTAGATACCCAAGATGATCTTCCTAGCACAGTGGACTAGGCTGGTGACCTGATCAGGAACCAGAGTTAAGGAGAGGAGAGAGAGAGAATACCCAGCAGCTGCCAGTAAGTACTGGCTCTGAGGGGAGGAGACACCTCAGGTAACTGTGCAACAGCCCTGGTTTTAGTTTTGGTTGCCAGGCTTTGCATTCCTGGCCTCTGCACGAACTCCTCCAGGGGCTGCTGCTACCACCACCATCCTTTCAATCCCACAGGGTTCCTGGAGGAGTCATGTTTTTAAAGAAATGTTCAAGGTTTAAATGTATCTCTATGAAAAATTTCTGCAGCACCCCAAAGGTTTTTTTATGATCTGTTTCCAATTTCCCCTCAGGTATATTTTGTTGTAAACCAGCAGGTGCCCTCATGGTTAAGGTGCTGGACTCTCACATGGACCTCTAGGCTTAGAATCCTAGAGTCCTGGATCTGGTCACTTGAAAATCCAGCAGGTCTTGTGTGTGGGGACCCAAAATCTCCACAGAAGAATGGAGAAGGGATTACATCATGACCATCACCCCGGGGAGTGGTTTCTCACTTTCCCTCTCAGTGTGTCTCTTTGTCTTTGTCCCATGAGCACAGGCTTTATGGCAAAATCTTAAAAAATAAAGTGGAATCATTATTTAAGTAAAAAATACAGTATTCATATACAGTATTCATAAAACTGTTTTGCTTAAGAAATATAACCACATAAGTTTCCCTCATTAAAACTTTGGAGATCTGGAGGTGGAGGCAGTTAAGGTGCTGGACTCTCACATGGCCAACCACGTGAGTCCTGGACTTGACAGACCTGATGACTTGCTTTCTCACTCCTCCCACGCTTCCTCTTTCTCTGGTAATTATATCAATTAATAGTAATAATAATAAAATTAAATAATTCTTAGAACAATAATTTGGAATAATGCCTATTAAAGGTACTAGAATTTTTTTCTTTTCTTTTTCTTTTTTGGAGGTTTTTGCTATAGGGCAGAAAGACAGAGAGAGACAGAGAGACAGAAAGTGAGAAATCATCCCCCAGGGGACATGACCATGCCAAAATCCCTTCTCCTCCATTCTCCTCTTGGGATCTTGGGCATGCATGCACATGCATCCAGCGTGAGTTTAAGCCACAGAATTCAGGACTTGAACCATGGTTGACCACATGGGAGTCCAGTGACACAGGCATTACACCAACTGCTGGTACTGGTACTAGAATTTTCTAACTACAAATAAGAAGATTACTTAAATTCATAGGACTCACAATAGACACCTGGCCCAGATTCACAGGCACAGGAACTATGCATGCTACTGCACCATTGACTGATGAGTTGACCCAGCATGAGGTGGGATGGTGATGATGAGGGTTTTAAGAATGAAACAGATGCATGCAGCATCCATGTGGATCACAGGCAAAGTTCTAGACAGAACTAAACTGAGTAATTTTAAATAGAAACATCCTGGAACCATGAGTGAGCAGTGCAGCATCCAAGAAGGATCTCAGGACAACATGGAGATTTCTGCAGAAAGGGGGTGTGGGTTAGGGAACATGATGTTCACAGCGAACCCTGGACCCCAGGTGCACTGGAATAGCAATGTGGGAGACCACCACGTATGACTTGAAAATGTATTCCATTCCTGAGGAGAAGCTCTTCTGGAACTACACCTGAATGGGCAGGAACGTAGGAGTTAAAGGGAAGAACTCCCAGGGTATGAGTGTGGCCATGTGAGTGTGGCCTATAGAAGGGGTGAGAGACAATAAGACAACCAACTAGAATGGGTAACATGTAGTGTTACCTTCTTGGCCCCCAGTGGCCAGAAGCCTATTGCCTCTCCCCTATGTGGGCAGAACCTTGAAGGAATGGGGTCTTGTGGGTAGGAATATTAGTGGGATTTTCATGTGGGCAAGACCTGAGCCCACCCCACTCCCTGCCATCCTGGCTTATTTTCCCTCCTAAGATTTCCAAGCTGGGTCTATCTGAATAGTTGGGTCCAGCAGGCTGGACTGCTTCCACCTACTCAAGTTAAATGTTTCAGATGATGATAAGTCAAGAGAAAAGCCTACAGCTATGAGGGGCTGATGCTGAATGCTGGTGTTTTCTTTGTAAGAGAACATGATGCCTCCAAAACCTTTTTGCAGACAGTGCCTAGAGGTGTGGCTTGGCATGGTGGGCATCTTGGGATTCGTGTGGTTTGGGGAAATAAAGATGTCCACACTCTGGTTCTGAGAGCAGGTTGTATAACTATAGTAATTAAAGTCTGGGGTGGTCTGTGATGAGAATGGACACCAGAATGTGACCTGACAGTCCCTGAAAATTTTGTCATTAAACAAGGTCCATCAAACTCTTATTTCCATCTCAGTGCCCATTGATGTAGAAGGTGAGGATGTGGCCTTGGGTTCAGGGCTGGAAATTCCTGGGCAGAACCTGGCCCTAAGGGCAGAGAGCTGAGATTTCGCTTCAGGAAAACAGATTCCTACTTGTAATCTACTAGGTATAAATTATTTTCTCTTCTTCACATTTAACTTGTTTTCTTTCTTGCTTCTTGAGATGATTTATAAATTCAAATACCTGGGAGACAAAAGGGAACATGACCCTATAATTTGACAGTAATTTCTCATTGTATTGGAATTACACATTTTCATATTTTCACACCTTGGGATTTCCAATGGGCATTTTTATTTTCAGAGAATATTTTACATCAGGAACTATGTATTAACTGTCAATTACTAACATCCCAAGTACCTTGTCCTCTACAGAAAATATCCAAAATTGATCATTGCTGAATTTTAATTATTGTGTTGATATTCCAGACAACCATCTAAAGTCAGTACCATGTACTGTTACCTTGTTAGCCCCCAATGTCCTGGAACTTATTGACTCCATCCATTATTCCCAGAGACAGGAGAGATATTCTCACAAAACAGCCCATGATGAGTGCTGAAATGTCTTCCTACAATTTCACCTTTTGATTTTCTTCTCAGTACCAAGTCTCTGAAGATCTGCCCTACATACTTCAGTATCCAGGAACATCCACCACCTACATGTTCAATCATCCTTCCTTTAGAAAACTCACCTTCTCTCCACTTCACGGGAGAGAAGGTGAGTTTAAGTTTCTTTAAGCTTAAGTTTCTTTCTACTATGCCTACCTCCACTACTCAAGCAATAAAAGTTATTCATCAAATAGTAGTTAAGGGGTACCCTTTCGTTATTTTCTTGATGCTAGTCACTGCAGATACAGAATAGTTCTTAGTAAATTTCTAAATAGTATGTTTGCTCTTTGAAGATGAATATTATATTTTACTCATTTTTCTAGCTCTAATTCCATGCAAACACATAGTAAATGGCCAATATGTGCACTTGTTTGACCAATGATTATTGTACGTGTTACAGACATAGTTTCTAGCATCCCTTCAGGAGACAAAATGCTCCCTACTTAGATAAATTTGAATAATACATTAGTAGAAAATGATAGAAATAGGGAAATGGCTCTTCTAGTCTAACAAGAATTTTAAATATACAAGAAATGTTTTATGTGAAGATATTGCTCCACACACGCTGTCTAGCTCACCAGATTTTGAGATGAGACAGAAGAGAACCCAGGAGGCCACTTTGGTATCCATCATCTCCTGGTTGAGATCTTGCTTGGCCTCCTTCTTAATTTGTACCCTAGGAGAGACCACTCTTGTGTCAAAGGGCCAATGAAATACCATAATGCAGGGTACATAGAATTCTACACAGTCTTATCATTTGCAATGACACATGCAGCTTGAATTTACTTTGATGTTTTTGAGATAAAATTTATTTTTATTGATAACATAAATTAAATAAATGTAAAGGCAAACAATAGAATGAAAAGTATTTGCAAGTTAATTATTTTATTTTTAAAAGTTTTTGCTATAGAACATGTTTATTCACCAGAGAGATACTGAGCAAGTGAGAAATTGCTTGCACAGATGATGGTGAAGTCACAATTCCTTCTCCTCCATTCTCTTCTCGGGATTATGGGCACACACACACACACACACACACACACACACACACACACACACATATATATATATATACCTAGTGTGATTTTCAAGCCACCAGCTCAAGAACTTAAACCATAGTCAGCCATGTGGAAGTCCAGTGCCTTAAACAGCACACCACCTGCTGGCTCCTCAAGTTCATTCTTTCTGGAGAAAAAAGTCTACCTAATAAAGACTAATATCCAGAATATAAACAGAACTCCCAAATTCACCAAAAGAAGCCTCTATCTAGTCAAGACTAGTATCTAGAATATAAATAGAACTTCCATATTCACCAGAAGAAAACAAAAGATAGACTTAAGAGAAGGGGATAAAGCCATAAGAAGACTTTTTTTTTTTGAGAGGTTTTTGCTACAAGGTGCATGTGCTTGCCAGAGAGACAGAAAGTGAGACATCACCCCCCAGGTGGGATGGCCACACCACAATCCCTTCTCCATTCTCCTCTTGGGCTCTTGGGCATGCACACACACATGCCCAGCATGAGTTTAAGCCACC
>NW_006204603.1:23022-26019 GCF_000334495.1 Tupaia belangeri chinensis
TTCAAAACCCTTCTCTCTTTTTTTTTTTTTTTTGGAGAGATTTTCGCTGCGCTCACCAGACAGACAGAGAGAGACACAGGGACAGAAAGAGAGAAATCATCCCCCCAGGGGGGATGGTCACATCGCAATCCCTTCTCCTCCGTTCTCCTCTCGGGATCTTGGGCACGCATGCACATGCGTCCAGCCCAAGTTTTAAGCCACCGGGTCCGGGACGCGAACCACGGTCGACTACGTGGGAGTCCAGTGACATAGCCATTACGCTAACTGCTGGTTCCCCAAACCCTTCTATGTTCTTAAATGATAAACTTCTCCAGGATTTCCTTACTTTTACTCTCTTCTCCTCTTACCCTCACATGACTCTCCAATAGTTGCCAACATGACTCTCAAATCTATTTTTTTTTTTCGTGATTTTTGCTATAGGGTGCATGCACAGTGAAAGAGAGAGGGAAAGAAAACACCCCTATGGGCATGGTCATATCACAATCTCATCACCATTTCTTGCTCCTTTTGGGGTTATGGGCATGCACATACCTGTTTTTCAAGATACTGAGACTGGGACTTCCATGCAGCCAGCCATGTGAGATCCAGGAACTTTAACCACAATGCCACCTGCTGGCACCAGCTAGGCAGTTTCTAATAAAGCTAAACTTACACCTACCTTGTCACTCAGAAGCTGTTTGCTGCAAAGTTTCTAAAGTAATGGGAAGCATTACTGTTACACATAGACATTGACAGTGTACTTTTGTAAAGTGTAACAGAATGATCACCAAAATCAGATATACAATTGAAGGGAGTCTTTATTAGTTGACCAGCGACTATTGCTTGAGGCTCAGGAGGACCAAGAGTCAGAATTGTAGTCCCAACCTAAGTTTGAGCAATCTTTTTATAGGGGGTCATTTATCAGGGGTTTTTATGTAAGTAGTTACAGAAGCTGAATCAAGTAGGTTAATTATCTTTGAGGGCATTTAATGATCTCTATGGCTCCAGACAGGGGTCTGGTGATTGATAGTTACATTGTTAAACAAAAGGGTTTTGTGCTAGTTAGCAAAGACAGTAAAAGGTACAAGATGTCACCCCAGGTGCAGTGTTTTATATAGCTAGTATTTTTTCATAAAAACAAAAAAGGTTTACAGAAACAGGCAGCCATATAAAAATTTTTAAAAAAATAGACAAACAGTTGTTCATATATAAAATATAATGTGCAGCCTTCTACAGTACATAACTGGTTACTGTGGCTTTCCGTAACAGTCCAAAATTAAAATCATTGATATGGTTGCCTGCATAAATGCTCAGACAGGATAGTGTACCCACACCACACAACATTAATAAACAGGAATAAAGGTAACAAATTACATTAGCATTTGAATGACTATCCAGAGAATGATGTGAGTTGGAAAGGACAATCACAAAATATTAGGTGATTTGTGATACCATTTACATAACATTCTTGGATTGACAAATTTATGGAAGTGGGAAAGAAACTTGTGATTGCAAATAATGATATTCATAGTGATGAGCAGAAGGAAAGTGAGATGTTGTTACAGGACAACAGGAGATAAATTGTGTGATTAAAAGCATTCTTAGTTTTACTAAGTCAATAGGGAAATAAACCTACATATGGAACAAAATAGCAAAAAATTAACACACACATATACAAAACATGCAATTAAGTAGTAATAAAACTGGTGAGATGCATATAGGTGGGTTGATTAATTATATTCTTGTCAACATTACAGTTATGATATTTTCAAGTATTTGTGATTTGTTATAGACTTTTACATGAAAATCATAAGAAGAGAAAGCACAGCTCTTTGCCAGTCCTTCCCACAAGGCTAGCCCTGGGGCTGCACTTTCCCTGATTTATTTGAGACCTTGAAATAACCCTGTGTGTTTGGTCTTTCATCTAGATTTTCACAGGAGAAAATTGAGGTCCATAAAGGTGAAGTGACCTTCCTAACACAGAGCTAGCAAAGTGGCCAAGTGGCACTGTACTGTAGGAGAGGGAGCACTTACCTTTGGAGGTCCAGGGTTTGTTGAGAGGTGGGAAACTTTGGGTAGGTACACAGGAAGTAGGTAGTGTAAAAGGGGTTGCCATTCTGGAAGGCTCCAGGTGCTCTTCCAAGTTCCCATATGTGCCTGCCCTGAAGGTCCCCACTTGTATGTCATTCAGAATCTGGGCTTCTGCATTTTTCCACAAGGGTGCGATGAAGGAGGGATGGTTAACTCAATATGATTCCCAGCCATATGCAAAAACTGGTACCCAAAACATGAAGTGAAAACAAAGTACAAAGTATTTTCTCACATATTTCTAAAAAACAGGAAAGCTGATTTTGTCTCTGACCAAGGATAAGTGGATGGTGGGGTGAAGGAGGGGAGGATTCCTTGGGGTAGGTCCTGTGAGTCACTGAAGGAGGCCCTTGGAGGAGCCCTGAGAGAGCTCTAAGAATTTCTAGGGCAGCATCTGAGCAAAAGCCTCTTCAGACACCTACAAGCCCAGTCTGTAAACACTCCTCCACCCTGCACTTACTTAAGCCAGCTCTACCCCTGTCAGCTGTATGTGTAACTGCCCCTCATCTAGACAGAGGGAGGAGGGGTCCCAAATGACCATGGCAGTATCCTGGAGCTGTCAGCAAATAGTAGTGCTTACTTTTACTTTAGAACTTTGTGCTTTTGTCTAGCTCACAACAGACTGAAAGCTTATGCAGGCAAAGACTGTGGTCATTAGTGCAACACCCATACCTAACACTGTGCCTGTACAAAGTGAATGCTCAGGACACAGGTGCTGAATGAATACATAAAATTATATTGGAGCTTCATAATGATCTTTGAGCATCTCATAATATGGGCATAGATAATCATAATAGAAAATGCAGAATGGGTCAGAGGCAGAGGGCATCCAGAATGAACTCCAAGTGGATCTTCGCAACTCACAGTTTTGGCAGGGCAGAGTAGGCACAATCTTTCCTCTGGTGGTTACAGACAAAACCACAGCCCCAG
>NW_006204604.1:0-6271 GCF_000334495.1 Tupaia belangeri chinensis
TAAAGTTATGAATTCAATCAATATTTCAGGTTTTTTGTGTCAATGTACAAGTTGATTCATAAAAGTCCAATATCTCCAACATGCTGTTAATAACAAACAAGATGTGGTACAGCAGATGGCATGGTTTAGGGCCCTGTATCCCAAATGGCCAACTGCATGGTTCCAGTCCCAGACCCTTCAAAATCACAATGGGTGGGTGTGCATGCATGCGCAAATTCTCAAGAGGAGATTGGAGAAGGAGGACAAAAGGACTGCAGTGTGGCCATCCAGTGAGGGTGATTTCTCTTTCACTCTGTCTTCACAACATACATGTCAGAGAGAGAGAGAGAGAGAGAGAGAAAGAGAGAAAAAAGGAAAGAAATTTGTCAGCATATGCCCCAGGCTTGGCTCAATCTAAGAGGAAACAGAAAGAAAGAGACAAAGGGACAGAGCATCAGTGGACACAGGTGACCTGAGCCTAGGCAGCCCAAGCAACTTGGGCTGCCCAGACAAACCGGGCACCTTTATTTACAGGGCAAAGCAACACTACTTACATGTATTTCATGACATTCCATAGATAAATTGGTATGTTATAGGGACAATAAGAAGCAGGTAACAAATCTATAAGGGCTTAGATATACTGGGCTGAGTGTATCTCTTGGCAATAATCTTATCAAAGAGAAATCCCATTATGCTTCTCATTTAGTGGAGAGAAGCCTAGCTGCAGGTGTGGGGAAGATACATCTTTAAAACATAAAAGAGATGTTGATAGGGCTAAAGAATCTTGTTATAGGGCAGGTGACCAATGTCCGGAGAAGGCTAAAGAATCTTACAGAGGCAAAGCAGGGATTGGACTTTGCTAACTGGGGTCAGGATGTTTCCTGAATTCCATCAGATGAGTCTGTTGGAAGGCCCCTAGCAAATTTCACCCTTTGCTCTGCCTGCAGCAAGGGTCAACAAAAGGACAAGCTGCAAGGTTCTGTCATAGCCAAAAGGGACAGGTGGTGTTTGCTCAGAGCATCCCCATATCCTCAGGTCTCTCTCCAAACACTCCCTACAGAAAATGATCAAGATCTGATATCTCTATAGGATAGAACATTTGATGATAGTATATTGAACAGACCTCATGATATCAAGAGACAAGTGGCACAGAAAAAGTAGCTAGAAAAAGGCCGATGCATGTTACATGGCTGAAGAATGACAAAGCTTGCCTTGCACAGCTATTTTTGAATCAATGTCATAGGGTCAAATAATATATATTAGTAAAAATTTAATAGGAAAAGCAGACAACAAGATTTCAACACGACTTTTGCCTGTACAGGTGTGCTTTGGACCCTTTCCCCCCACACCCCTCACCATAAACCCCCAATGTGCAAAACCCAGTGGCAATGAGAAAGAGTGGGCATAGAAGGACCACATGTCTCAAACATCTTGCAACTGACTTTTGCCCACAGAGGTGTGCTTTGTTCCTCCCTTGCCTCACTTTCCTGCCCCCCTTCACCTTAAGCCAGGAGCTGGTGGCAGTGAGAGAGGGAATGCCAACAGGTTAACACAGAAGGCAGCATATCCTGGACTTATTGCTGCTGCATTTCTTTCCCCAGCTCCCACCCACTGCCCAGGTATGCATTGGAACCACTCCCCTGTGCTCCTCAGACACAGGCCACAAGATGCAGGTGCCTCAGCAGCCAGAGAGAGTGAGCATAAAACAACCACATCCCTTAGATGACTTGCTCAGACATTTTGCCTTCCTTTCCCATGCACCCCTCTACCATAAGTGTAGGAGTCAGCAGCAAGAGAGATAGAGAAACAGAGAATGAATGTGCAAATCACACATCTCAGATTTTCTGCTGCTGCCTTTTTGCCTGCACAGGTGTGCTTTGGGTCCCCCTACCCCACAAGACACCCATGGCATAGAAGCCCATGGCACAGACAGAGAGAGAGCGAGAGAGAGAGAGTGTGAGAGAGAGAGAACAGAAAGACCACACTTCTCAGACTTTCAGCTGCTGTCTGTTACACTGGTGTGCTTTGGACCCTTCCAACACTTCAACCTTTTTGCCTTAAATCCTCATGGTGCAGAAGGCAATGACAGCAAGAGACAGAGAGAGTGAGCACAGAAGGGCAGTGCATCTCTGACTTCTAGTTGCTGCCTGTTACACTGGCGTGCTTTGGACCCACATCCCTCCTCCATGCTCCTCTACCTTAAGCCCTCACTGTGCAGAAGCAGAGTCAGTGAGAATGAATGAGCTTAGAAGTACCACATGTCTGACTTCTTCCTGTTGCTTTTTGTCCACATATTTGTACTGGGACCTTCCCTTTGCTGCCACTCCATTTTCAGCCTCTAAGGTGTAGGAGCCAGGAGCAATGAAAGAGAGAGGAACAGCATGTCTTAAACTTCTTGCTGCTGCATTTTGCCTGTGCAGGTGTGCTTTGGACCTTTCCCCCCACACTTCACCCCTCTACCATAAATTATCCTCACATTGCAGGAGCCAGCAGCAGAGAAACAGAGATAAGAGTAATCGCAGAAGGACCACATGTCTCAGACTTCTTCCTTTCTTTTTTGGAAAGGTCTTTGCTATAGGCAGCATGCGCTCACCAGGCAGACAGAGGAAGACAGAGAGAAAGTGAGAATTCACCCCCCAGGGGGATGGCCAAGCAGCAATCCCTTTTCCTCCATTCTCCTCTCGGGATCTTGGGCACACACGCACAGGTGCCCGGCCTGAGTTTAAGCCACCGGGTCCGGGACGTGAACCACGGTCGACTATGTGGGAGTCCAGCGACATAGCCATTACACTAACTGCTGGTCCCTATGTCTCAGTGTTCTTGATGCTGCCTTTTGCCTGCATAAGTATGCCTTTGACCTTTGCCATTGCCCAGGCCCCTCTCCATAACTGACATGGTGCAAGAGTCAGGGGCAATAAGAATGAGTGAACACTGAAAGACAGTGCATCTCAGAATTCTTGCTTTTGTCTTCTGCCTGAGCAGGTGTGCTTTGGACACTCTTCCCAAACCACTTCTGCAGTAAGCACTCATGGTGCAGAAGCTAGGAACTAGTAGCAGAGAGAGAGAGAGCAAGAGAGAGAGAGAGACAAAGTGAGCCTATTAACTACACATCTAAGACCTTGCTGCTGCCTTTGCCTGCACAGCTGTGTTTTTGTCCCATCCCCCACCTCATCCTGAACCTTAAGCCTCCATGGTTCAAGAGCCAGTGGCAATAAGAGACTGAGATTCAGCATAGATGGATTGCACACCTCAGATTTCTTGCTTCTGCCTTTAGTTCAAGCTGGTGTGCTTTTGACCCTCTGGCATACCCCCCTCTACCTTAACCTTCCATGGTTCAGGACTAAGTGCAGCAACAGAGAGAGAGAGAGTGCAGAAGGACCAGGCCTCTCAGAATTCTTGCTCCTGCTTTTTGCATGCCTTAGTTTGCTTTGAGATTTTCGTTAGCTGACTTGTGCTTCCTTCTTTATTTGAATTAAACCCAAGTACAACTAATTCTGAGAGACTGGGATAGAAACCAACATCTAAAGCTGGCTACTTTTACCCATCTTGGATTGATAGAAAAGGCCATCTCCCAAAAATACACCTGAGAAGTAGAACTCATCTTCCCCACTAACACAACAGAATCAATATGAAGAAAAAATAAAACACCTCTCCCTCAGGGGAACAGAAAAAGTCCTCCTCAATAGAAGAGTAAAAAAGAACTCACAGAAATACCAGAAAAAGAATACAGAATGTTCAAAGTGACAAAACTGGATGAGATGAAAGAGAAAACAGACAACTAACTCCAGATAAGGAAATCATTCCAAGACCTGAAAAAGAATTCCATAAAGAGACACACATCATAAAAAAAGAATTAAACAGAACTCCTAGAGATAAAGACTGTAACACAAAAAATAGAAAAAAACCTGCCTTGGAAGTATTAATAGCAGATTAGACCATGCAGAAGATAGAATGTATGATCTGGAAGACATAGTCATTGACTTAAACAAAACCACCCAAAAAAGTGAAAAAATAACTGCTGGGGACAAAAACCAGCCCATGGCCGAGAATTAAGCCAGAAGGAGAGAATGCAGAAAGGAGTTGAAAGCAACCCCATTCCTAGACAGAAAGCCAAAGGGACTCCATGGCCAACCAGATAGCTCCTGGCATGGGCTGAGTCTCAAGATTATTTGGTGACATTCCAGAGCCAAAATACTGTCTAACTACTAAGTTAATGATAGCTATCGATCTTGTACCAGCAACACAGCCTACAAAGAATGTCATGTATATTGTATACTGTTCTCTATAGCTAAACTCACTACTTATTTTATTTAATTTAGAATAAATGGGTTCTGTTTTGGCACAGTTTTGCTTCTGCTCCAAGAGGACTTTAGTCCCCTCTTTTAACTTTTCCTCATCTCTTGCCTCAATTCCTCATGACAGCCTACCTTTGAGCCCTGAGTTTCTCACAAATAATCCCTCAAAATGATGACATACCAGAAATACTAGACACCATTAAACACCCAAATATCTGAATAATTGGTATTCCAGAAAGTGAAGAATATGACTATAGTATTGAAAACCTATCAAATGAAATACTTGAAGAAAGCTTTCCAAACCTAGAGAAACATTCAGACATCAGACCCAACAAATACAAAGGACCCCAAATGGAATAAACCTAAGAAGATTTTCACTATGGTACATCACAGCCAGAATGATCAAAATTGAAAACAATGTTCTAAAAATGGCAAGAGAGAAATGTATAGTTGTTTACAAATTGTTATCCTACTAGGCTAACATCAGACCTCTAGACTGAAATAATGCAAACAAGGAAAGAATGGGAAGACATATTCAAAACACTGAAAGAAAGAAAATTTCAACCAATACTAAACCCTGTGAGATTATCCTTCAAATCATAAGAATACAAAAATATCATTCCCAGATTAAAAAAAAAAAGTGAAACAGTGTATCAACACTAGACCAGATGTTCACAAAGTAGGGGGCTGGAAAAAGATATTCCATACAAATGGAACACAAATAAGAGAAAACAAACTGGATGATGGCTAAAAAAATGGCAGCGATAAGTCAGTAAATATCAACAATTGTGTAGAATGTTAGTAGATTAAATGCTCTAATTAAAAGACAGATTGGCTGAAGAGATTTTTTTTTAAATGCCCTCTATATGCTGCCTACAATAAACACACATCATGGATAAAGATACACATAGACTGAAATTAGAGGGCTGGAAAAAGATATTCCATACAAATGGAAATTTAAAAAAGGCTGGAGTCATGGTACTGATATCAGACAAAACAGACTTTATCACAAAAACCATAAGAACCGTTAAAGAAAGAAACTAGAGGGCCAGCAGGTGGGATGGCGGTTAAGGTACTGGATACCTATAAGGCTGACCATGGTTTGAGTCCCAGACCTAGTGGCTTGCTTTCTCATGTCTCTCTCTCTCTCTTTCACACTCTCTAGTGAGCACAGGTGCTCTATACCAAATTAAAAATAAATAAATAAAAATAATAATAATAATAAATGAAATTAAAAAGGCACTGTGTAGTAATAAAAGTATTATTCATCAAGAAAATATAGTACTTATAAATATCTATGCACTCAACACTGGAGCACTCAAATACGTGAAAGAAAGCCCGCTACATGTAAAGGGAGAGATGGACAGCACTATGCTAATCAATGGGGATGTCAACATCCCACTGTCTCCTTTGAACAGATCATCTAGACAAAAACTAAGCAAAGAGATACAAGATCTAAACAATACCATAAATTGAATGGGTTTGAAAGGCACCTATAGAACTTTCCAACAAATAACAAAATCCACATTTTTCAGACCCTCATATGGAACATTTTTGAAGATGGACACATGATAGGACACAAAACAATTAAAAGGTACAGAATTATATCCAGCAACTTCTCTGACCACAATGAAAACAAACTTGAGATTAATTTCAGAGAAAACCCTTGAAAATACACAAACATATAAAAACTAAATAACCTACTACTTAATGATGTCAAAACCACTGAAGAAATTAAGACTGACTAAATAAATGTATTCAAACTAATGATAAGGAACACATGAGTTTTCATTACTTATGGGACTCTGTGAAAGCTGTCATAAGAAGTAATTTCATAGTAATTAGTGCTCACAAAATAAATAAATAAATAAATAAAAGGGGGAAAATAGACAACTAATGACAAGCCTCAGAGAACTGGAAAAACCACCACAAGTAAACCTCCAAAAAATAACAGGAGAAAAGAAACAATAAAGAATTAAGCAGAAATAAATAAAATA
>NW_006204604.1:7039-9395 GCF_000334495.1 Tupaia belangeri chinensis
CAAAAGTTAGTAAGTAAATAAATAAATAAAAATAATGGACAAATTTCTGGACACATATAATTTACCAAGACTGAATCAAGAAGACATGGAAAGCCTAAAGAGACCAATAAGAAACAATGTGATAGAATCAGTAATAAATTGTCTCCCAACAAATAATAGCCCAGTTCTTCATGGCTTCCCTCCTGAATTCTACAAACTTTTTAAAGAAGAGCTAACTCTCAGTGTACTATTTCTAAAGACCCAAAAGGAATAAACACTCCCAAACTTATTCTATGAAGCTTTCATCACCTTCATCCCTGAATAGACAAGTACATAACAACAACAAAAATTATCCACCATGTCCAGGTAGGCTTTATTCCACAGATGCAAAGGTTGTTCAACATATGTAAAACAAAAAAATGTAATGCATCATATTAACAGAAAAAAGGTAAAAACTATATGACCATAACAACTGGTACACAAAAACCATCTGATAAAATACAACATCCCTTCATGATTAAGACTCAGCAAAATCAGAATAGAAGAAATACTTCTCAATACAATAAAAGCAATATGTATAAAACCCTTATAAGAGTTTTCATACTGAGTGGGCATTAAATGAAAGCTTTTCCACTAAACACTGGAATAAGACAAGGCTGCCAACTTTCTCCTTTCTTTTTCAATATAGTGCTGCAAGTCCTAGACAATACAGTCGAACAAGAGAATAAAGTAAAAGGTATTCAAACAGGATAAGAAGTCAAACAGGATAAGAAGAAGTAAAATTATCTCTTTTTATAGATGACATGATATATACATAGAATCCAAAGGAATTCACAAAAATAATTCTGAAAGTAATAAGTAAGTACAGTAAAGTGGCAGGATAGAAAATCAACATACCACATGCTATAGCATTTTTATGTACTAATTATAAACAGACTGAGGTATTATAGAATTGAAAAAAAAAACAAGCCCATTTATGATAACCACAAAAAACATAAGATACCTAAAATAAAACTAACCAAAGACCACTACAAGAAAAATTATTGAAAAACTAAAAGGGAAATTAAAAATGATACAAAATGTGGAATGACATCCCATGCCCGCTATAGCATTTTTATGTACTAATTATAAACAGACTGAGGTATTATAGAATTGAAAAAAAAAACAAGCCCATTTATGATAACCACAAAAAACATAAGATACCTAAAATAAAACTAACCAAAGACCACTACAAGAAAAATTATTGAAAAACTAAAAGGGAAATTAAAAATGATACAAAATGTGGAATGACATCCCATGCCCTGGATTAGAAGGATTAATACAATCAAAAAATTTATTCTACCAAAATTAATCTATATATTTAATACAGTCTTGATCAAATTGCCAGAGATGTTCTTCACAGAATTAGAAAAAAACAATCTTTTTTAAAATAATCATAAAAATTTATTGGAATTATCAAAAGTCCCACATTGTCAAAGCAATACTGCACAAAAAGAATGAAGTAGGAGGCATCTCACTCTCTGACCCCAAAACATATTACAGAGCTGTGATAATCAAAATGGTGTGGTACTTGCACAATAACAGGCATGTAAACCAATGAAACAAAATTGATCCTGAAACATGCAGAACTGATTTCTGACAGAGGGCATAAGACAAGTCAGTAGGGAAAAGAAACTCTCTTCCGTGAGTGGTGTAGGAAAAACTGGATATTTACCTGCAGAAAAATGCAACTGGACCCCTATCTTTACTATTAACAAATATCAACTCAAAATTGATCAAAGATCGAAACATAAAGTCTCAAACTATAAAACTACTGGTACAAAACACAAGAGAATTTCTTGGACACATCGCAGTAGGCAAAGACTTTTAAATAAGATCCCCAAAATACAGGCAATAATCCTGAAAATAGACAAGCAGAATAATATGTTAAAAAGATTCTATGCAGCAAAAGACACAATAATAAAAAATAAAGAGACAGTCATCAGAATGGAGAATATATTTACAAACTATGCCTCAGATAAGGGACTGATAACCAGTATAGTTAATGTAAGCAATTTACTCCTCAAAAAAAAAGTAAAAAAAAAAAATCCATTTAAAAGATAGGCAAATGAGCAGAACAAACAAACTCTCCAAGGAAGACACACAAACAGTCAAAAAGCATATGAAAAATTGTTCAACATCTCTTATCATAAGGGACATGCAACTCAAGACTACAATGAGATACTACCTAACCCCAGTCAGAACAGCTAAGAAAAATAAAAAATGCTAAGTGTTGGTGAGGCTGCAGTGAAAAGGGCACTCTCCTAAACTGTTGGTGGAAAAGTAAATTAGTTCAGGCACTGTGTGGAACAATATGGAGGTTCCTCAAAAACCTAGA
>NW_006204605.1:0-507 GCF_000334495.1 Tupaia belangeri chinensis
CTCCCCCATTCTCCTCTCTGGATCTTGGGCAAAAACACACACATATACCCTGTGTGAGTTTAAGCCACTGGGTCCAGGACTTGAACCACAGATGACTACATGGGAGTTCAGCAACATAGACATTATACCAATTGCTGGTTCCTATGAAGGTACATATTTTGTTATATAAATAATATTTTATAAGTGAATACATAATATACAAATAAAAATATTAGAAGTGTAGTTTCAAACTTTTTCAGAAAAGTTTAATAAGATGCAGTTTTTGGAAGACCACTGCACTATAATGAAATTACTATATAAAGTGATGTATGTAATTTCAAATGTAATCTTAATCTGACATAATTCACCATGAACACTTACTTGGAAACAAGTGTGATTAACCATGTGAGTCAGTTCTAGGATGGCCCAGGAGAGCCCTTTCACAACTAGGGAGTAGCACTAGGTTTGCCTCCATGGAATGTTTGATCCCTGCTGCCCCCAGATGTGGAGACCTTGTGGGAGGTGAGA
>NW_006204605.1:656-2177 GCF_000334495.1 Tupaia belangeri chinensis
AAAACAAAGGGGGCCTCCTTTAGCAACCAGGCCCTGCCCAGGCTCTCTGCTGGCTGGAGGCCATGCTGTTAGCCTACAACCCTCCCTCCAGCCTGCGTGGGCAGACCTCCGAGAAAATGAATCTGACCTCTGGCAATGCCTGGTGCCTGTCAGCAGAGAGCCCTTTGCCCCCACCCTCTGTTCCCTGAGGAGGTGTGTGAGAAAGTGTGAGAGCTTAGTAAACCCTTTCAACGTCTCTGGCTGCCTGCCAGAAGTCCTAAAGGACTTCCTGAAGGTGCCACATTGGCACAGAAACCCCATTCCAGCCAGTGACCAAGGCACTTGATGACACCAGTCAAAAAGAAAGGAGTGAAAACAAGCACCTCAGAGGACCCGGAACTTGGGTCTTGTGAGTGACTGTGTAAGGGAAGGCATCTCAGGAGCACCAGTGACACAGGCCAGGTAAGTCAGGAACACAGATACTTGGCCATGTGAGTGACTACATAGGGTAAAGCACCTCAGGAGCACAGGAACACAGACCTGTGAGTGACTGCATGCATTAAGCACCTCACCAGAAAAGGGGCATCGTCTGCACAGAAGGTGTCTCAGGAGCACAGGGGATGCGGGCTGTACGAGGGACTACCTAGGGAAAGGCACCTCAGGAGCATGGGGATGCGGGCCATATGAGTGACTGCACAGGTGAAGGCACCTCAGGATCACAGGGACGCAGGATATGTGAGTGTACAGGGGAAGGCACCTCTGTAGCACAGGGACGTGGGCCATGTGAGGAACAGCACTGTGGAAGAAACCTAGGAGCACCAAGGAGGAGACCATATAAGTGACAGCACAAAGAAAGGCACCTCAGTTGGGTAGGGGAAGGCACCTCAGGAATAAAAGGACGTGGACCATTTGAGTGATTGCACAAAGTAAGACACCTCAGGATCACCAGGGACTCAGGCTATGTGAGTGACTGGCAGCACCCGGGAGCAGGTGACCTCATAGGGGAAGGCACCTCAGGAGCACAGGGACACAGATCGTGTGAGTAACTGTACAGGGAAGGCAGCTGAGGAGCACTGGGGACACAGGCCCTGTGAGTGATACTCAGAGAAAGGCACTTCAGGAGCACAGGGTTGTGGGCCATTGGAGTGACTGCACAGGGGAAGGCACTTCAGGAGCACAGGGATTTGGGCCCTGTGAATGACTGCACAGGGGAAGGCACCTTAGGAGCACCATGATGCGGGTCATGTAAGTGACTGCACAGGAGAAGACACTATGAAGCACAGGGACAGGGGCCATTTGAGTGACTGCACAGGAATAGGCACCTCAGGAGTACCAGGGACTTGGGCCATGTGAGTGACTACATAGGGAAAGGTGCCTCAGCAGCACAGGGCCTGTTTGTGTGAGTGCCTGCACAGGAGAAGGCACATGGGGCTGCTCTCCTGCTGTTTGTGTCTTAAGAAACTGGTTAGTGACCAGCTGGCAGACTATAATTTCTACAAAAATGTAAGGCATCAGAAACTGTATCTAAAAAAGCAAGTGATA
>NW_006204606.1:0-827 GCF_000334495.1 Tupaia belangeri chinensis
ATGGGTGTTTCCCACTTTTTGTCTGAAAAGCACCTCTACTTTATTTTATCTCTCCTTTTTTTCCTTTTCCTCTTTTTTTTTTTTAAGAGGTTTTTACTATAGGGCACATGCGCTCGCCAGAATGAGAGAGACAGAAAGTAAGAAATCATCCCTTGGGGTGATGGCCACAGTGCAATCCCTTCTCTTCCATTCTCCCCTTGGGATCTTGGGCACGCACACACGCATATGTGCCCGGTGTGACTTTAAGCTGCTGGGTCCAGGACTCGAACTGCAGTTGATTACATGGGAGTCCAGAGACATAGCCATTATGCCTACTGCTGGTCTCAGTACAATTTTTTTAAGAGTTTTGTTTGCTATGGGGCACAGGTGCTCGCCAGAGAGACAGAGAGACAGAAAGTGAGAAGTCACCTCCCAGGGGTGTAGCCACACTATAATCCTTTCTCCACCATTCTCCTCTTGGGATTGTGGGCACACACGCACATGCGCCCAGCATGAGTTTCTAGTTGCTGAGTCGACAGAGAGAAACAGAGAGACAGAAAGCGAGAAGTCACGTCCTAGGGGGGATGGCCACACCACAATCCCTTCTCCTCCATTCTCCTCTCAGGATCTTGGGCATGCATGCACACGCGCCCGGCGTGAGTTTTAAGCCACCTGGTCCAGGACGTGAACAGCGGTCTACTACACAGTAGTCCAGCGACATAGCCATTATGCTAACTACTGGTTCCAATTTTCTCTTTTTAATATAAAGCTTTCTTTGTTCATAGACACAATTTTTTTGTAGATTAACTCATGTATCGATTTGTACCATTTATCCTCCTTTTGAAGCT
>NW_006204607.1:0-1276 GCF_000334495.1 Tupaia belangeri chinensis
TCAATTTTTTTTTTTTAGCTTCTCATGGTTTTCCTTGTGGAGGTTTTTTAACTTTTTTGTTTAGATTTATTCCTAAGTATCTTACACTTTTTGTGGCTATGATAAATGAAATAACTTTCTTCAAGTCTATCTCAGTCTGTCTGTTGTTCATATAGAGAATGCTATAGATTTTTCTATATTGATTTTGTATCCTGCAACTTTATTTTATTTACGTATTACTTCCAGAAATTTTTTCATGGAAACCATTGGGTATTCTATGTATACAATCATGTCATCTACGAATAGAGAGAGTTTCACCTCTTCTTTTCCTACTTAAATGCCTTTTATTTTTTTCTCTTTTCTTATTGCGTTGGCAGGGACTTCCAGTACTATACTGAAAAGGAGTAGAGAAAGAAAGTGGACATCCTTGTCTTGTACCCGTTTTTAGCTTTTCTCCATTGAGGATTATGTTCGCTATGGGTTTTTCATAGATAGCTTTTATTGTGTTGAGAAATGACCCTTCTATGCCAATTTTGCTGAGAGTCTTGATTATGAAGGGATGTTGTATCTTATCAAATGCTCTTTCTGCATCAAGTGATATGACTATATGGTTTTTATGTTTATTCCAGATGATATGGTGTATTACATTTATGGTTTTCATATGTTGAACCAACCTTGCATTCCTGGAATAAAGCCTACCTGATCATGATGTATAATCTGTTGTATAAGTTGTTGTATATGATTTGCTAGTATCTTGTTGAGGATCTTTGCATCTATATTCATCAGAGATATTGGTGTATTGTTTTCCTTCCTTGCCTTGTCCTTATCTGTTTTAAGGATAAGGGTGATAGAGGCTTCATAGAATGAATTAGGGAGAGATTCACCCTTTTGGATCTTTAGAAATAACTTGAGCAGAATGGGGGTTAACTCTTTTTTGAAAATTTTGTAGAATTCAGAGGTGCAACCGTCAGGGCCAGAATTTTTCTTTGTTGGGAGGTTATTTATTACTGATTCAATCTCCTGCCTTGTTATGGGCCTATTCAAACTTTCCATATCCTCCTGGCTCAATGTTGGTAGGTTATATGTGTCCAGAAAATTGTCCATCTCATCCAGATTGTCTTGTTTCTTGGCAAATAGATGTTCATAGTATCCTCTAATAATGTTTTTTTTATTTCTACTATGTTGTTATTTTGCCTGCTTCATTGCCAATTTGACTCACCTGGTACCTTTCTCTCTTCTTCTCAATAAATCTCTCTAGTGGTGTACCAATTTTGCTTATCTTTTCAAAGAACCAGCT
>NW_006204608.1:0-1587 GCF_000334495.1 Tupaia belangeri chinensis
TGTTATTAAGATGATAAATACTGTAGGAAATGTATAAGAACCTTTTTTTTCCTTTTTATATATTTTTGCTGTAGGGCATGTGCATTCATTAGAGTGGATACGTGAGAATTCTACCTTTGTCCCCCAACCTCAGGGGATGGCCAATTCTGCAATCCCTTCTCCACTGTCCTGGGATTTTCAGTGTTATACACACATACTCAGTTATTCACTCACTCACTAACATATGTGCCTTGAATGGTTTTCATGCCACTGAGTTTGGGATTTGAACTGTATACTCAGACATGTGGGATCCAGTACTTTAACCACTATGTCTCCTGCTGACCCATAAGAGCCTATTTTATATTATGTAAAATAGAAAATTTAGACTTTATGACACTTTTATGTCAAACCAATTTTTAAAATTTAAATAAAATGTAATACATGGGGACTAGCAGGTAGGTTGGTGGCTAAGGCACTGGACACTTCCACATGGCTGATCATGGTTCAAGTCCCAGACCTGGTGGCTTGCCTTCTCACTACCCACCCGTATGTCTCTCTCTGGTCAAATTAAAATAAATGAATAAGTAAATAAAATTGAATAAAATAATTCTTTTAAAAATGTAATGCAGACTCTTGTATAAGTAAGTAATCCTTCTTATGTTTTGTTTACTAATTAAAACAATGTTTTTTGTGTGTAGTGGTTATTGCCTTAATTTGTGTGTGCATATCAGAGAGAGGCAGGGACAGTGATAGGGAAAGTAAGAAATCACTCCCTAGTGTTGATGGCCACATCACAATCCCTTCTCTTTACTCCTGAGCTCTTGGGCATGCATGTACATGTGCCCATTGTGAGTTTTAAGCCACAGGGTCTAGTGGTTCAAGATTGTCAGCCATGTGGAAGTTCAATGATGTCACCTCTAGGCTATCTGCTGGTTTTT
This sequence comes from Tupaia belangeri chinensis, assembly GCF_000334495.1. NCBI lineage: Eukaryota > Metazoa > Chordata > Mammalia > Scandentia > Tupaiidae > Tupaia > Tupaia belangeri. Next base: position 918 of record NW_006204608.1, read on the forward strand.
TGTTTTTGTTTTTAATCTTAAAACTTTATAAACTACACATAATTGCTTTGTTGGCTTTGAACAGTCCTACACATGGCTGTGAAGTTTATTGATTGTATCTGATATGTATTTAAGACTTTCTTCCTCATGTGATATTGTTAAAAACATTGCTGGGGGCTTAAATGTATTGTTTAGCATTTACTGTGTAAGGAACCAACAAAGTATTCTAAAAACCAGACAATTTATTTGCTCAAGAGTCCTTGGATCTACATTTTGTACTGAGTTCAGCTGGGCAGTTTCTATTCTGGTTGCCTGGATGGCAAGTGAGGCTTTAGTCATATGGTGCCTCGAGAGAGTCTGATTGGTTCCAGATGACTTCACTTTCACATCGAATGGTTTGTGCTGACTCTTGGTGAGGCCATGTCTTCTCCAATTTAGCCTCAGGGTTTTTCAATTTTGACTCTTTCAATAAGTGAGGCACTGGGGCTAGCAAGTGGTGTGGTTGTTAAGGCACTGGACTTCCACATGGCCAACTGTGGTTTGAGTCCTGGACCTGGTCACTTAAAAATCACGCTGGGCACATGTGTGTGTGTGTGTGCCAAAAATTTCAAGGGGAGAATGGAAAGGAAGAGATTGTGACTCCTTGCTTTTATTTTGTTTTTGTTGTTGAATCTATACAGCCAGTCTGTGT
>NW_006204609.1:0-2078 GCF_000334495.1 Tupaia belangeri chinensis
ATGACAGCAGTACCTTCTTGTTTTGGGCCACTGATTAACGTTTATCTTAGTAGAGAAATACCATAGTACATCAGGCAGATTGAAAATCAAAAGTGGACATGAATCGATTTTATATTTAAGGCAAAATGCAAATTTTATTTCAGAAGTCCTGTTCTTTGGACTGTAAAGAAACAGCATAAGCTGTTACATACAGCATAAAATGTTTTGTTTATTATGCTGAAAGTGAAAAGGTATTTTTTTTAAAAAAATAACCTATAGATTTGAGTATATAGACTTTTCAAAATAGAAAATGTTTATTTTTATTTTTTATCTATTTATTTTGAAGAGTTTTGACACAAAACAGGTATACTTGCTAGAGGGAGACTGGGACAGTGAAAGGGAAAGTTAGAACTCATCCCCCAGGGAGAATGGCCATGCCACAATTTCTTCTCTATTCTTCTCCTGGGATATGGAGAATGCATGCATGCATGCTTCGTATAATTTTCAAACTAATAGATCCAAGACTTGAACCTCAGTCATGTGGGAGTACAAGACCTTAATCACTACACAATCTGCTGTCCCCTAATATGTTTACATTTTATTTACTTTTTTAAGATTCATTTACTGGGGCCAGCAAGTGGCATGGTGATTAAGGGCTCTGGAGTCCCACATGGCTGAGTATGGTTTGAGTCCCAGACTTGTTGTCTTGCTTTCTCACTTGCTCTCTCTTTCTCTCTCTCACTCTGTCCCTCTCTGATCAAATCCAAACAAATAAAATAAATAATAAAAAATGTTAAATAAAACAATTCCTAAAAAAATTACTTTTATTATTTTAAAATTTGTGTTAGAACATGTGCACTCATGAGAGAGAGATTGTGAGAAAATGAAAATGTGAGAAAGCAAGTAACAAGGATTGGAACTCAAACTGTGTTTGGCTATGAGGGATCCAAGTGCCTTAACCACTATGCTTCCTGTTGGCCACTAAAACATTTATTTTTAACATTTATTAAACTCATATATTTAAGATATTTTCTTAAAAGTACATTAATAATATTGCTTTTATTCATTTTTATTTTTCCTAAGACAATGGTATTAAATTCTTTGCATCTTTGATATCAATGTTTCTAGTAGTAGTAGAGCCACTTTGAAGAAAGGTTTACTAAAGAACACACTGTAACATTTTTCTGGGTTTTCTTTGGGGGAGGGAGAGATTTCTGCTATAGGATGTGTGCACTTGCCAGCAAGAGAAAGAGAGATCATACTGCAGGGGAAATAGCCATGCCACAATTCCTTCTTTATTCTCTTCTAACAGTTTTGGGCATGCATGTACACTCACCCAGTATGATTTTCAATTAATTGTGATATGAACTCAAACTGTGGTAAGCCATATGGGAGTCCAGTGCCTTAACAACTTCACTCACCTGCTGGGCAATATTTACCTGTTTTTAGTGTATAATTCAATATGATTTAGTAAATGTATAAAGTTGTTTAACTATAACCAAAGACCAATTTTAGAATGTTTATATAACTCAGAAAAATCCCACGTGGCACACTTTTCTCCCACCCTGCAAATTCATTGGTTTATGATTTGCTTTTTCTGACTATTTCATATAAGTGGAATGATAATGATAAAAGAAAAAGAGAATAAGAATCTTTTTTTCCCTTAAATTGTTTGGTTTGTTCACTTTTGGATTCTGAAATTTGATTTATGAGTTTCACATGTCAAGATATCTTTTGTTTTAAAATCAAGCAGATAATTACAATACAGTATTTTTCACCCATAACCAAAATAACCTCTTTAAAAGAGTTGGTTTTTGTTTAGCATTAGAAAGTCTTATTAAAGGAAGATAACTTGACTTTTGCTAATACTTTTTGTCCCATCCATTTACAATGCTTTTGTACTCTGTGTCTTGAACAGTGTGCACTTTGTAACTATGTGACCATGTTTTCAAACTCACAAATGCTTCCTAGAAGTTTATGGAATCCCAAAATAGCACAGCAAAATGTCTGTGTGTCTATAGCAGGATGCTAATTAAGTAGGAAAACAGAAGCATGTTATCCATTGGTTAGATGGTCCCTTGCCTCCCTAAGGCATATTT
>NW_006204610.1:0-6744 GCF_000334495.1 Tupaia belangeri chinensis
AGACCCGGTGGCTTGAAACTCATGCTGAGAGTGTGTATGTGCATGTCCAAGATCCCGGGGAGAGAATGGAGGAGAAGGGCATGGCCTTACCCACTGGGGTGTGATTTCTCACTTTCCCTCTCACTGTCTTTCAGTTTCTTTCTGATGAACACATGCCCTATGGCAAAACCCTTAAAAAGCAGGGGATCATTTCTTACTTCCCTCTCAGGGTCTCTGTCTCTCTCTTCAGCAAGTGTACACACCCGAAGGCAAAAGCTTCTAAAAAGAGGAAGGGAGTGAAGATGAGAGAAAGCGAGTCCGCCCTCAGGGCCCTTGTAGGGGCAGGGTATTCTGCATCTCCTCTGGACCAAGGTCCGCAGGTGGCTGTGGTTCCAGTGCAGTTCTGCAGGGTACTGTCGCTGGGAGAGCTGGGTAAAGGGCACGACCTGGCACAGGGCGTCTCCTCGTATTCTTTCTTAGAAACGGATGCTGATCTACAATAGTCTTGAGACGAAAAGGTGTTTAAGTCTTGGGAGTTAGACTTAGTAATACATACACTTCTTAAATAATAAGAATCAACTTTATCACCACTCTGATCAATAGAATGTCAGCTGTTCAGAGAGCGAACAGGGAAGCCAAGAGCGTTATTTTAACCTCTATAAAGCAAAATGCTAGCAAACGTGCGTCTCCGCTGACTTAAATGCCTTTGTCCAGTCCACAGGTGTTACCAGCCACGTTCAGCCCTCTCCGAGGCCCAGGAGATATTAGGTTGTCAGGAAAGCCATTTTTCTACGTTTTTTTCTAAGCAAAAATATGCCATGACTTTTCAAACAACTCAACAGAAGTATAAACACACGGAGGTCTCTTTTCAAAAAAGCCAGGGAACTGCACTGTAACCAAAGCAACAGGAATGTGTCTAGGGCGAGGGCTCAGGGGAGCCCACCCAGCCTGTGGAGGTCTCAAGGGACTTCGAAGAGACTACAGCTCTGCTCTGAGTTATATCCCAAATAACCCAAAGCAAGGAAACGCAGAGAGGACAGTCTCCAGCCATCATGGTGCCTGAGATAACCACTCCCAATGAGGTATATGCGTGTGTTTTTCAATTGAGATCACACAGTTTCTCACTTGTTTGTTCACCTAGCCTCCTGTTCTCATGAAGCTCTTCCCCAAATCTGATTTTAAATCATTCCGAAACATGTGATAGGTCTATCATGAGAGTATCCTCAGTGATTTAAGTCTCTTACTGTCAGCTTCTCAGGCCATGAGCAGTTCCTCCTAATGAGCAATGCCAGGGCGAGCATCCATAAACTTAAACCTTAATGCATCGCTCACATGATGTTCTCAAGACCAAGTTCCTAGAAGCGGAACTGCTGCATCAACGGGAATGCACCTTTGTGAAGCCCTTGGGACATGGAGAAGCAGTTAGTTAAGTGCTTAAACTGGAAGAGCCGGCCTGCTGGGGATGGTAGGGGGCTGCCTTCCAGGGTGAGCCTAGAGGACAGGTCAGCCTTCAGTTCCACGAGAGCAAAGGGGAGTAGGATGGAATAAGATCTTCAGGCTTCTTCTGACCCTTGCCTCCCTAATCCACGCTCCACCTCCGTCCCTGGGGCCCTGAGATCCTCCCATGTCCTTAGGACCGCTCAGTACTTTTGCCTAAACTAGTCTGAATGGGTTTGGTAACTCTGGTCTAAAAGTATTACATAAAATAGGAGAAAGCACAGCAGGAAGGTTCCAGGCCGAGAGGCACGCAGTCGTACACGAAGGCCGGGAGTGGGGCCAGCAGAAGGAAGGGCCGGGTGACCTGCACAGGGAGCCCGAGCCAGCCACGGAAGCAGAGGATGGGAGTGGGCTCCAGAAACCAAGGCGGAAGTCTCCTAAGAAGGTTCTATGATGTATCAGGTGTAGCTGGCAAGCCCCTACTGCACTTTGTCCTAGGGAAGCCACTGGGCAAGCCCCAGAGGAGCGCCGTTTCAGCAGGGAGGAGGGGACAGCAGCCAGCTTAGAGGTGAGCAGTCGATGGTTGAGAGGAGCCAGAGACAGGAACGGAAAACTCTCATACACCTAAAATGGAACGGCCTTTCTTTGCAGGGGCTGGGATTCAGATGCACGAGTTTGGAGACCCATGGAGAACCTCGTGGCCATCAGACCCAGGATGGAGGCCTGGGCCTCCATTTAAACAGCTGCACCCTTGGACTTGGGACAAGACACTTCATCGTAAACTCGGAGCCAGAGCAGAGCTCTCAGACCAGGATTCACGACATAGGGTGGCCAGGACTTGGTGCACATGTGGCCAGTCCCAGCACTGGGCAAACTGCTCTAGGAGCAGCGCTGTGGGACCACAGTGCCAGGTGGACTGAAGGTGGGCAGGAGATGCCACAACTGCGAGGGTTTCCAATGGGGACGCTGGCCAGAGGCAGAGCACTTGGGTTTCAGCCTCGTTCTTGGAAAGGGGAGGAAAGCTGTGTCAGCAAAGTCATCATGCTCCGGGAGCAGGGGCTTCAGCCTCGTTCTTGGAAAGGAGAGGAAAGCTGTCTCAGCAAAGTCATCATGCTCCGGGAACAGGAGCCTGACCCAGCTCACCTCTTTGTCCAAAGCCTTTCCCAGCTCTCAGGACCGCGGAAAGCAAGGAGGGACAAGTGACAGGTGAGAATGGCTGCAGGCAGCTCTTCCAAGTCCCCAGCAGCACACTGGAGACATCTGTAGCCTGCTCTGACCTGGCAGGAGGTGAAGGGCTTCTAGAGGCCCGAGTCTCGGTTTCAGATGGCAGTCTCCTCCATGCAGCCCATGGGGCCTCCTACAGGCTGGGCTGGCACAGAATCATCCAACACCTGCCAGTCCGGGAGGCTTAGCCACAGTGCCGAGTACATGGGCCTCCAGGCTGAGGACTGGGCCAGTGGCACCGCTACCCATGCGTGGTCTCCGCAGGCACGAGGACAGGCCTGGTCACCCTCTGCTGTGTTCCTGAAGACACAGGAGCCTTTATCTGAGCACAACATCTCAGAAGAAGCCCTAGTTTCTCTCCCCTGGGCAGCAGCCAGCACTCCAAGTTCGGATTTTCCTCTCCTGTCCCAACCATTCTTCTTGCTGCATGAGGCCGATTGTCCTTGCTGACTACTTGAGACCCTGAAGCCACCTCCCGGCTGTGTTCTGCAAACAAAAGTTGAACTCAGCCACTAAGACCAGGGCCCCCTTTTCATCATGTCAGGTGCTACGAAGCTGTGCCCACCTCAGATCCAGGGGACTGCTCTCAGCTGGCTGTCCTTCACTTTCTATGTAAAAGTCCCTCGCATTACGAATGTTGACTCAATGTTCTAAAACCTGGATCGGGCTAAGTAAACTTCTTGGAAGCTGAAGCCAGACCTTCAGGCCCTAATTTAACAAAACATCTGTACTTAACCAAATCTGGAATTAGCTTCAAAAATACCACATATACCTGCGCACCCACACTTCTTTTTCCATTTGTGGTAGGGCAGGTGCAGAGAGAGAGACAGGCAGACAGACACAGAGGGCAAAAGTAAGAGATCACCCCGGTGGGGGACTGGCCACACCACAATCCCGTTCTCCATTCTCCTTGGGAGACTCTGGGCACGCACACACACCCGCACACCCACAATAATTTTAAATCGTGTAAATTCATTTGCACTTTTGTCTTCTGCCATTGGACTTCCAAAAACACCAGAGCCATGCTCGGCCTCAGCCGTGAGCTGCAATGGGCCAGGGCTCCCCCGAAGCAGATGGCAGGACGACAGGCCGCAGTGGCTGCGCAGCGGCGGGGAGGCGAGACAGGGGCATGAATGTCCGCCCACCAGCTGGGGTCCTCCCAGACAGCCCAGCTGAGCCAGGGCCAGGCAGGCTGCACCTGTTGCCAGGCAACCCTGATCCCAGCAAGGGCTATTGAGTGCTGCTTTGAAACAGGGTGACCCAGCATTCCTCCGCAGGGTCCAGGAACCTCACTCTCCCATCTCTGAATCACCTTCCACCGCGCATTTCCAGGGCAAACACAAAAAGCCAGTGAGATGGCAGATCTGGCAATAAAGCTCCGTGCGCTTCTGCTGCTTTTGAATCCAACCTGTAATATTATCTCGCTGGAGGCGAAAAACCCGATCGTCACCGCTTAGGGGTTTAAACTCACTCCAGGATCTCACCAGGCCAGACAATCAATGCCTCTTTTGTGTGGAGGGCACAAAGCCAGGCCGAATGGGTCCCAGGAGGATGGAGATCCTTCCGCAAACTGCGCAGGAGCTCTCCCCACCAGGAACAAAAGGGCAAAGGCCTGCACTTGGGAGCCAATGAGTTTCCACCCTAACCCTGAACTCAGCCAAGCTGGGCTAGGTTAAAAAAGCAAAATCCACGACGCTGCTGCTGCCGCCGAACATAGATGAAGCTTCAGAAAGAGCCGCTCCGTGGGCACCGAGGCACCGGACGCAGCGCGAGTTCAATGTCCGGAAGGGACTGATCCTCCGTGGAGAAGCGAGCTGAGTCGGGCTGTGGATTTCCAGTGCGGATTAGGTCGGGAGCTGATCCATCTAGCACGAGCCTGAATTATAAACGCAGAGATGCTCGCTGACTGTGCCCGAGACGTGTCAGGACTAACTGCCACCATCCTTCCAAATGGACTGTCTTGTTTTTTGTACCACGGTATTTTCAAAACATGGTCCTCAGACCACTTGCATCAGAAGCAGCTTGGACCCTGAGAAAGTGCCAATCTGTGACTCCTCCCTAATCATCAGAATCTCAGGGAGGGAGCCCACAGTCTTTCCAAGATATTTGTTTGTTGTTAGTTTGTTTTTGCCAGAGGGCATCTGCGCTCACTGAAGAGAAACAGGGAAAGGGAAAATGAGAAAGCACACCCAGGGTGGATGGTCATGCCACAATCCCTTCTCCATCTCTCCCTCCTCCTGGGACTTTGGGAGCACACATGCATCTGACGTGTTTTTCAAGCTCTGGGTCTGGGAAGTGAATGGAGCAGTCGGCCACGTGGGATCCAGCTGCCTTCATCACCATGCGGTTCTTGGGCATCTGATGATTAACAGGGCTGAGCTATCACACCCCCAACCTACCTTAGGATCCCCCAGGCCCGTGACCCCACCTGTCACAGTACCTGGTGACAGGGCAGCTCCAGAAACGAGGCGGAACTCAGTTGGGTCGCCTCTATTTTACTGAACAGCACGGAGGAGGGTAGCCCTTGCTGTCTCTGCTGCTTCCCTCTGTGAGGCCCCGCTGTCAACATGTAGGTACAACCTTGATGAGAAGCGGAGGGAGGGGCGGGATACTTTGCAAAGAGAAGGCATCCGATGAAGAAACAGGCCGTGAGGAAGGTGCAGAAGGGAAGGTGGGGAGTACAGAGAATCGTTGCTGGGGACGAGAAAGTGCCATCTGAGAAACAAAACACACATTGACCTCACAACTAAGCGACCCGTCCCAGCAGCCTGCGTGGGGACATGTGAATGGTTTGCAAACAACATGCAAAATTTTTCTAACACAGAAAATGCTTCTACCCATTGCTTTATAGTTATTGGAAGAGGTGGGTTTGGGTCCAAAGCAGCACCCCCTCAGGACAGCTCCTCTTCCCCCGCAGCACCCACTGGGTTAACAGAGGTGAGGGTGAGGCCCCAAGGGAGAGGCATGTCCTTGGCTCCTTCTGGCAGGATCACTCGTTATCAGCAAATGCCGTACCAAGACACAGTCCTTCCCACGTACCAGGCCATCTCAGAACATCCGCCTGTCTTTGATTGATCAAAGGCGCTGCCTAACCACTCACGAAGTGCATTGTTCCACTGTTCATGCTCATAATCCTCACGATAACACCTCCGACCACTCCTACTCCGGCTAGCATTAAGCAGCCTGGCATTCTTGAATTGGGAGCCAGAGGTCTTTGTTGTGGGGCCCTTCCATCAGCATAGGGTGTTGGCAACCTCCCTGACCTGCTTGCACTAAATTCGAGGAGCAGCTCCACAGTCATGCTGACCAAAAAGGTATCCCGACATTGGTAAATGTTCCCCAAAGGGCAAAGTCATTGAGAACCCCGCTTTAAGGCTCAAAGCTGACTAAGCAGCAGAATCCCAGAGAGACTGGATTAAAACCCACATTGTGGGGCTCCATCCCCCGAGTTTCTGATTCTGTGAGCCAGGAAAGGGAGCAGCGAGGTGCAGCTGTAAGAGCTCCCGGTGACGCTCTGTGCTGGGCCGAGCCAGGCTCCAGGAAACACTCTTCCAAGGCCGCCGTTCTCAGTCTGGCTGCACTCGAGCCATCTGGAGAGCTTTTACCAGGTTCCAACTAAATCAGAATCTCTGGAGACGGGGTCCAGGCATCTGAGTTTTTAAAGTTCTTGAGTCATTCTAACGTGGTTGAAAACCACTCGCTTAAAGTCGTCGAACTATTTCTAGGGCCCTAACTCTTTAAGCAACCTGAACTGAAATACAATCACAGCAGGGCCGTACTTTCCTTTTTTACAGCGCTTGAAGAGCCTTCTCTAACACCACCTAGAAGGAGGAATTCCGGAGTCAAGCAAACAAAACAAACACAAATTATGCAGCTCAGTGCTTTAACCTCCAGGTGGGGGATACCATCAGGGATCCCCTTCTCACTCTGGAGCAAGTTTAAGCCAGGAAAACGAGTTGGTGTTATTGTAAAACTAAGAAAGTAGGGGCCTTTCTTCCTGTCCCACGCCCTTCTTACCGTCTGAAAACAAGGTTATACTGGATTGCTGGCGAAGTCATGACACGTTTTTGCACAGAAAAATATAAAAAATTAGTCCTGACTTTC
>NW_006204610.1:6893-10300 GCF_000334495.1 Tupaia belangeri chinensis
TGACCTAATAGCTTACAAGAAAGAAATATGCCAGTTTTACCTTCAAAAAATGCCCAGGTCTCTTTCTTTTTTTCAAAGGATGAATCTTCAGCAGCTTTGAGGGAAATCACTGGAAGACAAACAAGAAACAGTACAGTGAGAGGAAGAGTAGCCCGTGGTCGTGGCCACGTCATACCCAGGTCGTGCCAGCTGCTGCAATTACATTATAAAGCAATCCTCGCATTTGCAAAATCACATCAGTCGTCACAGTTCACACATCAGAGAAAGTAGCAGGGACTTACCCCTAACAGCTGAGAAATCCGGGGCTCAGGAGAGGCAAAGCCAGTAAATGCCCAAGCCGCGCCTTATTTCCATAAAAGCCCCCTTGCCTTAGAAGTAAAGTTCTCTAGGAACCAGAACGTTATTTGATTTTACTGTTTCAGTGGACGTCTTGTTGAAATGTCACGTACATTCCCGAGTATTCCTAGATAGAGAAGCTGGAGTCACCCAATGACTCGGGGTCCATGCTCTGAGCCCCATTCTCCATGCAAGAGAGTCTGCCAGAGTGGCAGATGCTAGGCGCTGAGATTATTTTGTCGTTTTTCCGTTAGTGGTTGATCACTGATGATACTGTGCCCCCGGCATCAACCCACAGGGAGACAGACTTGATGTACACTCTTTAAGGCCTTGACCTTCACACTGAGTCTGGAGCCACAAGAAGATCCCTTGCTTAGGGGTGACAAGCGTCACAGGTAACATTCTAGAATAACCCTGGCAGATGGTAAGTGCCAGGAGTGAGATGACCGTCCTATGGAACTCTCTGAGACGATGATAATGTGCTACGTCTACACTGTCCATCCAGCACAGCAACCCCTGACCACACGGGACCACGTGAAACATGCTAGTCCCACCAAGGAACTGAACTCTTCATTTCAGCTGTAGTTACATGAACAGTGAGCAGTGAGTAACACACTGAAGAGCTCTACACGGATCATCTAAGACCATGCGAGAAAGTGGCTAGAATGGAAACTGAATCAACACGAGAGGCAAGAAATATGACAAAGGTGGTGTCGATCTTTGACCAGTTTATGATCCTTCCACAAGCTTCTATGTTATTGTTGCCATGTATTTCAACTCTGAACTTTGCATCCTTTTGTCTCTCTGGGCCGGCCCTGGGTGATTTCTATTGACCTAGCTTCTATTCCAGATCACTCACCTTTCCTTCTGTGTCTAACCTGCTGTAAAACCCCTCTGATAAGTTCTTTTCATTTCTGCTGTTTTTCGATCTATGACTAGCTACTTAACTTCTTTCATATATCTCAGTTCTTGAATGAATTTCTCCAGCTAGTCATCTAATTTCTTGATCATAATATTCATATTATTTTAATACCCATGATTAGCAACTTTTATATCTGCATCACCATAGACTTGTTTCTTTATGCATTTTTGCTTTCAGTCTTCTCCCTCAGTATGCCTGAGACTTTTCTCCAAATGAATCCTAGTTTTGTACATAAGGGATGATGAAGGTTTTACATAAAATTTAATTTCCCGATAGGAAATCAGAGGTGAGAAAAGTTTGGCCCTTAGCTTCCCCGTGGAAAGCCTGGGGTATTTAGCACAGTCCTTCCCGTTTTAGACTCACCCTTGGAACTGCAAACACTCACTTGCCTCTTACATGTCTTAGTTGCCACTTTTGGCATGGCTTTTCCCAACTTCCACACTGTTAGATGGCTGACTTTCTCAGAGTTAAGTGTCTCTGACGGGTGGGTTCGCGTCAAGCTTTTCCCTGGGATCTGTCTAATCCTTCAGAGAACTCAGGATAACTGCAATATAAACGCACACATATAATTGTGTAATTATGTAGTGCAAATGTATTTATGAAGTGTAAATGTGCGATTCAGAGGGCAGAAATGCAGATAGAAGATTCTGCTTCCCCACGCGTCCTCAGAAGGGGCCTTGGTCCTCTGCAAGCTGCTCTGCCATTGCTGGAGAACCCTCCCTTTAAAATCGAAACACTTTAAAAGCAGCAGTGGTATCTCCTGCTTCTGCATCTCCATCACTGGGCATACTGCCTGAAAGCTGGAAGGTGCTTGGTAAATAAATTAATGACCGATATCTTTCTGGCACAGTAAGCAAGGTGGACCGCCGATGACGGACTCTTTGCAGACATCTGGTCTTGTTGTAGGACATGTCAGACACTGTGTCCATTGTGCCGACTTCTCCCACCCATCCAATTTGACCTACCCCAAGCCCTGTAATCCACCCACTTCCAGAGCAACCCATCAAATTCCAACTTCAGGAACTTAAACTAAGGCCCAGCCTAAGTCGGTAGCAAACAGAACTGTAGCACTAGAGTCCACATAGCAAGCACAGGTTCCGATTCCTGGGTAGGCATGAAAACACGCTAGGCACATACCTGTGGGCCTAAGGTCCTCCAGGGCTAGAGGGCTGGGGGGAGGGGGCTGTGGCATGACGAGACCCTGTTGAGGGTGCTTCTCTGTTTCTCTCTAATGTGCAATGTGCACATATGCTTTCTACCATGAATAAACTAATAATCTTTTTTTTTTTAACTTAAGCTAAGAAAAAGAGTGCACATGGGTGTTGTGGCCCCTGAGTCTGAAAGAACCAGTGGGCTTTGGGGAAGGGCAGTCATGTTGGCAAACGGAGCAGAATGGAGCAGAACACAGAACCAGACAGTAGGAGAGGTGAGAGATGTGGCCGTGGCGGTGCTCCAGGCCTCGCGAGGCCTGACGTGCCGTGTTTATTAGCCCTGCATCCCATGAGCGCCACATCCTTAAATGATTCTGCCTCTCCAGAAGTAGCTTGGATGGTTTCACAGTTTCAGCTAATTGAAGCTACACGAGGAAGACAACAAAGACATTACTAACGAACATTGAGGATAACTACAAAATCCCAAGGAAGACAACAAAGACATTACTAACGAACATTCTCCAAGGAGCTTAGTTTTCCAGAGGTCAAAGCTGCCCGTCCTGGCCCAGAGCCCTCCACACAAGTGTGGCTCACAGAGCAGCAGCATCAGTGTCCCTGAGGAGCTTGTCAGAAATGGGGACCAGCAGTTAGCGTAATGGCTATGTCGCTGGACTCCCACGTAGTCGACCATGGTTCGAGTCCCGGACCCGGTGGCTTAAACTCACGCTGGGCGCATGTGCGTGCGTGCCCAAGATCCCGAGAGGAGAATGGAGGAGAAGGGATCGTGGCATGGCCATCCCCCCTGGGGGGTGATTTCTCGCTTTCTATCTCTCTGTCTCTCTCTGTCTGGCGAGCGCACGCGCCCTATAGCAAAAACCTCTTCAAAAAAAAAAAAGAAATGCCCTCCTGAGATCAGCTCAAAGTGGGTCACAGATCTGAACCTAAGACCTCAGACAATGAAACTACTGCTGGAAAACACTTGGGAAACTCTGGGAGAC
>NW_006204610.1:11357-22884 GCF_000334495.1 Tupaia belangeri chinensis
GAATCAGAATCTGCTTTTTTTTCATTTTTTTAAAGAATTATTTTATTAACTTTACTTATTTATTTATTTTTATTTGACCAGAGAGGGACAGAGTGAGAGAGAGAAAGTGAGAAAGCAAGCCATCAGGTCCAGGAATCAAACCATGGTTGGCCATAGAGGAGTCCAGTGCCCTTAACCACCATGCCACCTGCAGGCCCCCCAGAATCTTCTTTTAAACCCAGAACCTTTGAGCAAATCATATAGGTTGTTTGTTGTTGTTGTTGTCATTTGGTTTGTTTTGTTTTTTGCTATAGAAGCATGTGCTTGCTGGACAGAGATAAGGAGAGACAGAGACAGGGATTGTGAGAAATCACCCCCCAAGCGGGATGGCCACAGAGTAATCCCTTCTCCTCCATCCTCTTCTCAGGATTTTGGGCATGTGCCCAGCGTGATTTCCTAGCTTCTGGACCTGGGACTCCAACCACAGTCATTCATGTGGGAATCCAGCACCGTAATCACTACACTACCTGCTGGCCTCAAATCATATGCATTTTAAAATTTGAGATGCCCTGATGTACTAAGTTGCCACTTGCTAGGTGTGTGACCTTGGATAAGTCACTAAACTTCTTTGTTCATTAGTGTCCCCCTTATAAATTAATCTATGTCTTCCATAAGCGAGAGACACAGAGAGACATTGTATGTCTCCACTTAATATATACCAAGTGTCCACACTCTATGGCCAAAACTGAATGACTGAAGGCTATCAAAACATAAAAAATAGTCTCTCCCGACAGGGTCAGCCTCAGCCAGTCTCTAAATTGATCCTGGGACCTTCCCACATGGATCCGCCTCTCTGGGTAGCCGCATTTACCACCAGGCTGCTGTGTAGCCCCCAGCGCCCCACTGGTAAAGTGGGGAGGATGGCAACTGGCCATGTCAGGGTAGGTGTGAGGACTGGACAGGCAAACGGTCATGGCGTGCTTAGAACAGTGCCTGAGGCCCAGCGAGCCACCTTCACCCACAAGGATAAGGATGCTAGCCCCCTGAGAACTGAAATGTTTGCCTCTGGTATGCCCTGCTCCAATTCCCTCACCTGGAATGATCTTTTGGTATAAGCCCTCGATCCAGAGAAAGACTCTTCAATCGTCAAACCCGTGCTAAATCTCTACAACATGCGTGGGCTGCTACCACTCTAGCCAAGACCAGGGACTCCAAGTTACTTTTTATACTACTTCTTTCAAGGGTAGCCACTGTGGGTCCTTGATTTAATCTGATGATAGTTCCCTTTTATTTCATTTGGCATAAAAGGTAATAAGTTCTTCCTAATGTATTTACAGAGACATACTGAAAGAGTTAAACTAGGATGCTAAATTAACAGGGCTCCAAGCAAGCATTGATGGATAATCCTCATTTCCCCGACTGTAGATGTTTTATGGGATCGCACAACAACTTTGGCTTGTGGTGATTAGCAACACTGGTCTTAATCTTATCTGTTTCTACAAGAAAGAAAAATCTTTACAAAGACCCTGTCAAAGCTTCAGAAATTTTCCCAAGGTTCTGCCAGAACTATCTGGTCTCGGCTGCTGATCCTGTGCTATCTCAAAGTGAACTTGATACGTTGTAAAACCACGTGCTGAGTCACAAATGGGGGGAAACAGGGCTGCCACTAAGGCCAGGCCAGCAGCAAGGGCTTTGTCATGGGCAGCCCAAGGGATGGCCAGCAGGACTGCGACCTCATTGACTGCTTCCCCTCACGGCTCAGGCGTGCATGGCTGATGTATATTCACTCTGGCCAACCTGCATGCTGCATGGAAGAGGTCACCACAGAGCAGAGGGGCGAGAAATGGATGAAACTCTTCAAGGAAACATTTTTGCTAGACTTAGGAAAAAGCAGCACATTCCCACCGCAGATTACTAAGGCTGGTCAAAGACTTTCTGAAATGAAATGCAAATGTCTTGCTGGAAGAGCATTTGCAGTAGTTTCCAATGAGTTCAGCCATTCGAAGACTGTGGCCTCTTAAACAAGCAAAAATAAATCCGTCCACTTTCAGCTGTGTGGCCTTACCCTCTGAGATCCATCTGGACTCCCAGGCAGTTGGGAAGAAAGCCACGGCATCAGCCTTTCTTACCCACATCTTAGCTGATCCTTGCTAAGCACCAGCTCACAGAAGCAGAAGTCCTGTGCTTAATATAGTGTCCATGGGACCACAGTTGGCATAATGGCTATGTCGCTGGATTCCCATATAGTCGACCACAGTTCAAGTCCCGGACCCGGTAGCTTAAACTCACACTGGGCATGTATGTGCGTGTCCAGGATCCCGAGAGGAGAATGGAGAAGGGACTTTGGTGTAGCCATCTCCTCAGGGGTTGATTTCTTGCTATCTCTGTCTCTCTCTGTCTTTCTGGCAAGCACACACACCCCATAGCAAAAACCTCTTCAAAAAAAAAATAGTGTCCATGACTGGAGGGGTCCTCCAGAAGGATTAGGAAGCCTGATCCTTTCAAGGGGAAAAACGCAAGTCTAGTTGTCCTTTGAACCAGTGAGTGCCCTGCAGAGTCCTGATGGCAGGCAGGACCCCACTCCTTCGCACTGGGGTTTCAGTGGTGGGGAGTAGGAAGGGACTCCCACCCCTTCCCAGGAGGAAGCAGGGAGCACCTAGTGCTATCTGGCTCCCCCACCCCATCTCCCTTCCCTTCTCCCCACCAGGTGAGAGGAAGCCCTGGATTCGGGTGAGCTTCTGACCACAACTGAGTGGAAGGAACGTGGTCAAGGTCTCTTCAAGGTGGCCTCTGCCTTGCCACAGGCTCTGAGATTGGCCTTCCAGCAAACAGCAGGGGTGTGGGGGGCAGGTGTGTACATCCCTGGGAAGGTCCCAGTGCCTTGCCGCTAGAAGTGTCACCAACCCTGCCTCTGGGGGCTCTCCTGTGGCTACTCACATGGGTGTGTGACCTTGGATAAGTCACTAAACTTCTTTGTTCATTAGTGTCCCCCTTATAAATTAATCTATGTCTTCCATAAGCGAGAGACACAGAGAGACATTGTATGTCTCCACTTAATATATACCAAGTGTCCACACTCTATGGCCAAAACTGAATGACTGAAGGCTATCAAAACATAAAAAATAGTCTCTCCCGACAGGGTCAGCCTCAGCCAGTCTCTAAATTGATCCTGGGACCTTCCCACATGGATCCGCCTCTCTGGGTAGCCGCATTTACCACCAGGCTGCTGTGTAGCCCCCAGCGCCCCACTGGTAAAGTGGGGAGGATGGCAACTGCCCATGTCAGGGTAGGTGTGAGGACTGGACAGGCAAACGGTCATGGCGTGCTTAGAACAGTGCCTGAGGCCCAGCGAGCCACCTTCACCCACAAGGATAAGGATGCTAGCCCCCTGAGAACTGAAATGTTTGCCTCTGGTATGCCCTGCTCCAATTCCCTCACCTGGAATGATCTTTTGGTATAAGCCCTCGATCCAGAGAAAGACTCTTCAATCGTCAAACCCGTGCTAAATCTCTACAACATGCGTGGGCTGCTACCACTCTAGCCAAGACCAGGGACTCCAAGTTACTTTTTATACTACTTCTTTCAAGGGTAGCCACTGTGGGTCCTTGATTTAATCTGATGATAGTTCCCTTTTATTTCATTTGGCATAAAAGGTAATAAGTTCTTCCTAATGTATTTACAGAGACATACTGAAAGAGTTAAACTAGGATGCTAAATTAACAGGGCTCCAAGCAAGCATTGATGGATAATCCTCATTTCCCCGACTGTAGATGTTTTATGGGATCGCACAACAACTTTGGCTTGTGGTGATTAGCAACACTGGTCTTAATCTTATCTGTTTCTACAAGAAAGAAAAATCTTTACAAAGACCCTGTCAAAGCTTCAGAAATTTTCCCAAGGTTCTGCCAGAACTATCTGGTCTCGGCTGCTGATCCTGTGCTATCTCAAAGTGAACTTGATACGTTGTAAAACCACGTGCTGAGTCACAAATGGGGGGAAACAGGGCTGCCACTAAGGCCAGGCCAGCAGCAAGGGCTTTGTCATGGGCAGCCCAAGGGATGGCCAGCAGGACTGCGACCTCATTGACTGCTTCCCCTCACGGCTCAGGCGTGCATGGCTGATGTATATTCACTCTGGCCAACCTGCATGCTGCATGGAAGAGGTCACCACAGAGCAGAGGGGCGAGAAATGGATGAAACTCTTCAAGGAAACATTTTTGCTAGACTTAGGAAAAAGCAGCACATTCCCACCGCAGATTACTAAGGCTGGTCAAAGACTTTCTGAAATGAAATGCAAATGTCTTGCTGGAAGAGCATTTGCAGTAGTTTCCAATGAGTTCAGCCATTCGAAGACTGTGGCCTCTTAAACAAGCAAAAATAAATCCGTCCACTTTCAGCTGTGTGGCCTTACCCTCTGAGATCCATCTGGACTCCCAGGCAGTTGGGAAGAAAGCCACGGCATCAGCCTTTCTTACCCACATCTTAGCTGATCCTTGCTAAGCACCAGCTCACAGAAGCAGAAGTCCTGTGCTTAATATAGTGTCCATGGGACCACAGTTGGCATAATGGCTATGTCGCTGGATTCCCATATAGTCGACCACAGTTCAAGTCCCGGACCCGGTAGCTTAAACTCACACTGGGCATGTATGTGCGTGTCCAGGATCCCGAGAGGAGAATGGAGAAGGGACTTTGGTGTAGCCATCTCCTCAGGGGCTGATTTCTTGCTATCTATGTCTCTCTCTGTCTTTCTGGCAAGCACACACACCCCATAGCAAAAACCTCTTCAAAAAAAAAATAGTGTCCATGACTGGAGGGGTCCTCCAGAAGGATTAGGAAGCCTGATCCTTTCAAGGGGAAAAACGCAAGTCTAGTTGTCCTTTGAACCAGTGAGTGCCCTGCAGAGTCCTGATGGCAGGCAGGACCCCACTCCTTCGCACTGGGGTTTCAGTGGTGGGGAGTAGGAAGGGACTCCCACCCCTTCCCAGGAGGAAGCAGGGAGCACCTAGTGCTATCTGGCTCCCCCACCCCATCTCCCTTCCCTTCTCCCCACCAGGTGAGAGGAAGCCCTGGATTCGGGTGAGCTTCTGACCACAACTGAGTGGAAGGAACGTGGTCAAGGTCTCTTCAAGGTGGCCTCTGCCTTGCCACAGGCTCTGAGATTGGCCTTCCAGCAAACAGCAGGGGTGTGGGGGGCAGGTGTGTACATCCCTGGGAAGGTCCCAGTGCCTTGCCGCTAGAAGTGTCACCAACCCTGCCTCTGGGGGCTCTCCTGTGGCTACTCACATGCACTTCCTCCTCCATCCTTGCTTCCTCCAGGGGGCCATGAGACAAGGCACGTGAAGACCCTGAACCCCTCCCCCATGGGATACAAGGTCATTCTGCTGGGCCCAAGGTCGGGGTGGTGCAGGTAGTAGAACTGGTCATGGAATCAAAAAAGAAGCCTGATTTGGCCAAACTACCTTTCTCAATACGGGTTTACTGAGGCAGGCCAACTGAGAGGTTTAGCAGGATGGCGGCCATTTCGGAATTAAGAAAAGCCCCTATCAAGACCCCCTGACCAAGTGCTGAGCCATGGGGAGGTCTGTCTGAGGTGAGAAATCCGGAGAGGGTATCTGAAGCAATCAGGATCGTTTCTCAGGGGAAGCGCCGACGCCGACCGTAGTGAGGAAGGGTGGGCGCCTGCTCATGTCTCGTACCATAAACACAGAGCACGCTGAGCTCCTCCGGACAGCTCTGGGGCTCCCGCTGACTGTCCCCCTGTGCCAGTTACAGAAGCAAGCTGTCTTCTCCAGCATCCGCCTCTTGGTTCATTGACACGAGAAGCAGCAGCAGGGACTGAGTCTGTCGGTAACACCGTCACGAGTGAATGGCTGCTTGGATTTG
This sequence comes from Tupaia belangeri chinensis, assembly GCF_000334495.1. Taxonomy (NCBI): domain Eukaryota; kingdom Metazoa; phylum Chordata; class Mammalia; order Scandentia; family Tupaiidae; genus Tupaia; species Tupaia belangeri. The sequence goes on from NW_006204610.1 coordinate 17,219, forward strand.
CTTAGCTCCTGTGCCCACTCCTCAGTGGGGTGAGGCCTCGCGGTGCAGAGGAGTCGCAAGTGTTCAAAAGCTAACTTGTCAGCGAGGCGGTGGCCCCACTGAGCAGCAGGCCGCTGTGACAAATGTTGAGACCCACTATCACCGCCCCACTGGGCACAGTGGCTGACTCTCAGGATCGTAGGGAGGACTGCAGCCCAGAGGAACCCACACAAGCCTATCGAATCAGCCTCGTGTCTGCAGGAAGAAGATTGGAAAGAGATCCGCAGTAAGTACCCTTTGATGAGGGGGTGTGGGGAAATCACCCCTCAGGTGCGAAAACTGAGAGCCAGACCCATAAGTGGGGAAGAAAGTCCCACCGCCTTCCCGGGGAGAGCACAGGTCACCAGTTATGGCCTCAAGTTCACACCGAGACCGTGTGACAACACCCTCGGGGTGCTGAGGAGCCTCTGGTTTCCTCGCATCTCACATCCGCTCACCCAGGACACCACTAGCTGGCCTGAGCCCGGCCGTCCACAGAAGAGACTGCCGATGATTTTTAGAGGCCTGGGGAGGGCTCCGTCTCCCCTGATGTTCTCTTCCGCTTGCTCATTAAGACCTGATTCCTTTAACAAAGAACCTACAGTAAAGGAAGCTGGATGGCAACCAGAAGTCACATCCACCTCAACCCAACTCTCCTGGCGCAGAGAGCCTTCGGGAACACAGGGCTTGTGAGAGGAGAGAAGAGCAGGCTTTGACTCCTAGACAGAAACATGAAGGCATCAGAGGCAGCGGCGCAGACGCAGGGGCCGGGCCCAGGGGGAGACACACCTCTGTGGACCCTGGAGTCACGCTTGTGTCTGCTAGGGTTGATCCAACGGCCCCTCAGTGTTGGGTTTCCTACTGGATGGAAGCAGGAAACCCTCACACGCAAGATGGTTCTCAGCTCTCCAACTGGAAGAAGAGGGCAGAAGCAGGCCCTGGTCCCTGGCGGTGGGCCTTGCTAGAGCGCACCTGGCGAGAGCAGACACCATCTCGCTTCAGTTTCTTTGGGGAGCGTCTTACACAGGCCAATGGAAAAGAAGACCCGCAAGGAGCGGGAAGAGGCAGCTGAGACGAAGTATGCAGACAAAAGGATGCTTCAGTAAAACAAGGATGAGCCATGCCTCTGCTCCAAACCCAGCGTTAATGGGATCAGCACCCGCCCGTTTTTATTCAGTGACGAGGTGACCCTGAGGACAAAACTGTTCCAGGGCGGCGTGTCCCTGCTATCTATAGCTGGGTCAGCACTCCCAGGGCGGTGACTGCAGCTCCCGAGAGACACAGCCCCTCTGTTCCCGCTCCGGGAAGCCTGCCTGCTGCTGCCCTTCCTCCCTTGCTCGTCAAGGCTCAGGTCAAAGGCGATCTTTCCTGGGGTGCAGCTGAGCCACACATGCCAGTGGACCCCTGAGTGACCTGTGCGGTGCAGCTGTGAGAAACTGCACAGCTCCAGCCACGCACCCTGTGGCCGTCAGCCTAAGACGAGTTCTAGAAAAGCACAAGCAGCAAACCTTAAATATACGTCTGTGACGACAAGGCGGCTGGGAAAGAAGTTCAGGTTTCGGAAGGGGACCAGCTGCAGATGCCAAGGTCATCTTTGTGTCCCCAAATAGTCAATAAGAAGTACTGAACCCGAGGGCTCGGTGACAGTGCCTCCCAACCACCTACGACCTGGACAGGGCCACATGTCGCATTCACTCGCCCCCTTTCACTCCTTGTTGCCATTTCACTTGGCATTTTTACCTGAGTCCAGATCACTCGGTCACTCATTTCTAGAAAAGGTTATTATGGAGTCCCTTCTGTGCCCAAGAGCTATGTCACGTGTGAGGGTGAGAATCTGGCAGGTCTCTGGTGCCAGGGTTCTGCTCGGCATGCCCGGGCAACCTGTCCTCCTCCGCTGCCCAGCCCTGGCCCCACCAAGCACAAATATGCTCCCAACTCGATAGAGTCACCTGTGCCTTCCTCTTCTCCCTCGTCCACACCCCTGCTCTGGCCATCTTCTCGCCTGAAGGGGTAGAGTGCCTTTCTGTCTGTGGGAGCCCCCCTGCAGCCCACACGGAGCTCCACGTTCTACAGCTGACCGTGTCATCTCCCCCCGGGAACGGAGCCCTGTGCCTCAATCATGCCCGTGAGAGCCATACCCCTCTCTGGGCATGTTCCCCCTCAAGATGACAAGGCTGGAGCTGAGCTTCTGGGGGTCAGATCTCTCTAGGCAAGGCACAGTGCTGACAAGCTCACAAACCAGGGCTTCATTCCTGTTTGCGAATGAAGATGTAATCTCCTAAATTCTCCCAAGACCAGGCATTTGGAAGAGGTTAGACCCACGGGGAATTGTCTTAAGTGATGTTGGAATTCCACTCTGGTTGTCAGCTTCCTTGGAGGGTGTGGACCTGTTGACACTTGGAACACCAAGATGTGTGCTTGTTTAATTAAGCAGTAGCGCTAAATGTTTCGTAAATATCATTCCTAATTATCTGTTTCATGTCTCCAGAGAAAAAGAAATTATTTAGTTCATTTCTTCCACTGAAACCTGAAGTATCAGTCCCCTGTGGTAGTAACTTCGGCTCTAACGATTAACTCTCCTCTCACATTGTGGGGTTAAACAGTGAGGTGATAAATGACCATTTCATCTCTGCCCCAAACTCTTTGAGGACGGCTGGGAGCTTTCCACTTGTTCTCTACGGTCACCACATTTCAGTCTTACTTACGTCATCTTAAATCACGTAACAGCCTGGCTTGGTCAACTATGCTCCTTGGGGCTGGAGGGAGAGACTCATTAAACTTCAGGAGACAGCCTTGCGAATTGTGCTTATTATTAGATTTCCGTCGTTGATGAAGATACCGCCATCTACAAGTTTAATTTATTTTGGCTCAGCATGTTCGGTTGATCGCTTCTGGGTCTTTTAGTTACTGAACTGAGCCAAAAAACCACTGAGGATCATGTCTACGGTCCTGGGAATGGAAGCTGTTGGAGTCCTAAGAGCGGAAACTCTTTCGCCAGTACCAGGAGCTCACACACCCTGGTGTCAGGGCCCTGCAGCACCCAGGCTGAGCCACCCAGGGACTGTGTGGGTGTGTGGCACTTGGGACTGCTGCTGGGGCCCACCTTTGACCTTGACTTTTGCCAAGAGCCCCATAAACTCAGGCTTCATCTCGGAAACTCTCCTGTCTGCACCCAAGAAAGCAACCCAGCTTAGGACACGTTTAGCCTCCCTCCCTCGAGCAGCCACCTTGTGCTTAGCTGCTGTACAGAATCTGCGTTTCCTGGGAGGCGTCCTACTCATTGCAGAGAAGGCACAAAAAAACCAAGACTTGGGGAAGGCAGAGGCAGGAATGGCAGGAAAAGGAATTGCAGGAGAGCAGGGACAAAGCAAGGCCTGGACTCAGGGACAGGGACAAGGGGGTGAAAGTGCACAGAGTGGGGACCTTGCTGGGCTGGCCCGAGGAAGCCAGCGGGCCTAGGATGTCCACCGCATGGCCGACGCATGGTCAGACAGGCTCGGACATGGCCTCTGCATCTGCAGAAGAGCACAGTGAATGACTTCAGTGGGTCATCTGGAAAAAGATTTCCCACGACGAGCTGTGTTTTCACTTACTTGAGAGATTGTAGCCCCCCAAAATGTGAAATCTTCACTCCATTTCAAAAACAATCTTAGCATTTACCCTGTCTTGGTCTCTAGGGACTTAAGGTGCTTGGTTCTAGGACAGAAAATATTTATGTTAGATAGTTGGACCCAATTATCTAGAGAGCAAAATTGTTAGGTTTTTCTTTTTCTTTTTTTAAAATGGATCTTCACTTCATTTCAAAAACAATCTTAGCATTTACCCTGAAGAAGAGAAGAACAACCTGTCTTGGTCTCTAGGGACTTAAGGTGCTTGGTTCTAGGACAGAAAATATTTATGTTAGATAGTTGGACCCAATTATCTAGAGAGCAAAATTGTTAGGTTTTTCTTTTTCTTTTTTTAAAATGGCACCAAGAACCTTTGGCAATCTCTGTGCTGGGCTGTGATGCTTGCCAGGAGGGAAACTCAATTCAGCACGCCCCGGACACCTCCCACGTCCAGAAGCCACCCCTTGGAGAGAGACACCGCTGAGCAGCGTCATCTCACACCAGCAATCAAGAACTAAGGGGGACAGCAGATGACATAGCGATTATGTCACTGGACTCCCACATGGCCAACCGTGATTTCAGTCTCAGACCCAGAGGCTTGAACCTCACACCAGGCATGTGTGCGTGTGTGCCTGAGACCCCAGGAGAATGGCGAAGGGACTGTGGCATGGCCATCTCCTCTGGGAGTTGATTTCTCGCTTTCCCTCTCACTGTCTCTGTCACTCTCTGATGAGCACATGAGCCCTAAGGCAAAATACCTCTTAAAAAATAAAAGACAACTCTAACCATAAAAATATTCTGAAAATGTAAAGTATTTTAATGATAAAAGAAAGCACACACGAAGTGGAAAGACAAGTGACAGGAAGAAATGTTCACATCATCTATAATGACTAAAGAATTAAGGATCAAAATACTCACACGCAAGGAAAAGACAACCCCCCAGTGAATGGATGACCATGGCTATGGACAGACACTTCTCAGAAGAAATTTTTAAGCAGTCAATATACATACGATGAGATGCTCAACCCCCCAAGTAATTGAATACAACAGAAATTAAATTATACTGAATTGTACTGAATGTAATGGTCAAAATTAAAACAACAATAAAATGTTTTTCCCATCATCATGATAAATAATGGAAAAGATTTATATATTGATTGTTGGGGCTTCAGGGAAACAGACATTATCATACAATGACGATCAGAATATAAATTCATAAAGTCTTTTGGGCAACAGCATTTCAGCATCGTCTATTAAAAATTTAAGTATGCATAGCACTAGGCCCAGGATCCCCCTTCCAGGAATCTAACCAACAGAAACACTGGGAATCAGGCACAAGGATGTTCACTGCAGCACCACCATGATGATGAGAAACTGGAAGATTCCAACGCGTCTGTCACTGGGTGAGTGTTTGATGGGGTTTGGTATTATCGCACTATGTAATATCAGTTACAATAAAACACACAGGCGATATCAACAATACTTATAGAGTAATTCATGCACTCTGCTAAGTATCTGTGTGCGGGTGTGAGTTCAGTAGGAGAGGAACTTGAAAGATACAAACCGAACGGTTGACAACGATTACCTTTGGGGATGGGAGTGCAACTAGAAAGAGCGGCTTGTGGGTGGAGAAAAGAGATTCACATTTCAGTTTCTGCATGGTTCAACTCATTTACGTACAATATTTTTGGCATCTTCCACAACGGCTTTCAAAAACATCAGAGCTACTGTACAATATTGTGTCAACAGTGTCAAAAACACAAGCCACAAGATGTCATGAGGAGCATTTCCAGGGACTGACAGGCTCAGAGAAGGCACGATGAGAGAGGAAAGAGATGTGGGACCACAAGTTAGATGCCCGAATGGAGGAGGCCAAGGGAAAGCGACAGGTTGCCCGGACAGGAGACTGCACCCTCTAAGTCACGCCCACCTCCGAGGGATCCCAGTAGAAGTACTAATGCCACCTACCAAGAGCTTCTCATTCATCCCTCAGGTATTTACTGAGGGTCAGTTGTGTACTAGACATCACCCCAGGCATTC
>NW_006204610.1:22894-27195 GCF_000334495.1 Tupaia belangeri chinensis
CATAACATCCTTCTCAAGAAGTATATACAATAGTATTAGTTAGGGCTCTCTAGAGAAAGTAGAACTAACACACCCGGAAATAATGTTTTCCCAGCTATCTGGGCATGCTCTAGCCCAGTCAAGATAACCCACAAAATTAATCATCACAATTATGTAAAGCAATCCACAAGGAAAAGGCATTTTTGTTATGGTGGAAATATAAATTTATTGACTATTCTAAGGGTCCGCACACATCTTAAAATTGTATCCGTTTTAAACTGGGTATACTTTCAGACCCAGGAGTCTTATTTCCAGGACTGTATTATAAGGACAGTGACATTCACAGAGGTCTATTTACAAGGATTTAAAGGAGCTTAAAGGTCCAATCACAATATCTGAGAAGCTGAACTGTTGTATATCCACACATGGAATCCCACCCCATCATTCCAATTACCCTATGGAAGCATGTTTAACCATATAGGAAACTGTACACACGATTCCGTAAGGGCAGAAAAGCCAGTCACTGAACAGTATTTATGGCACAACTGAAATTAGATTTAAAATGTTTATTTGTATAAAATGCCTGGAAGAATTGTACATTGAAATGTTAAGTTATGCCTGGGTGGGGATATAATTATGCCCTTTTTACTTTCCTCATTAAACATTTTCAGTATTTCTCCCTGTTTTCTGTAGTTTAACTATGTCATCTTTGCAATAGGAAGCAACCAAGATCTGGAAGTTGGGACAAAAAATAGGAGCCAATCCTCCTCTGGTACTTCTCTGTGCCAGAAACCATTCCTTAACCCTACCGTGCGAGTCACCACTGCCAAAGGAGGTGCTCCAGCAGCCTGGGAGAGGACACAGGCCAGCCTTCCTTTCTAGGAGTTTATGGTGAACAAACAGTTTCATCCCACGCTAAGAACACTGCGGGAGAACATACAGTCAAGTCCACGGTGCAGGACAAAGGGTGGGGTGGCCTTAGATGAAAATCCCAAGAGATCCCCCTCTCCCACGGATGGCTTCCGAATCACATAGAAAAGGGGAAAGCCAAATGAGCATGTTAGCAGAGAGATCATGGGGTCTGAGAAGGGCCAAGGTGGGGATGGGCACCTCAGACCCGACGAGAGCCCCTGCTTAATATTCCAACCCATAACCCAAGTACTTTTGCCAGCGTTTCTGCAACATTGATGCTTGTTTTTGGTTCCCACATAACAAACACTAACATGAGAAACACCAAGTCCCTGGAGGTGAATGAGGCAAAGGCCCCTGGGAAAGACACCTGGGGAGGTCAGAACCCAGGCCTGTCCTGTCCCTGCCCAGGAAGGACAAGGGGCCAAGGTCTGCCCTCAGCACACTCCCAGGCCCACAACCTATGCATATCCCCATTAAATAACAAGCCCATCTGGTTTCAGATCATTTGCCTGAGGTTATCTTTCCTTAACCTCCTTAATGAACCCCCGGAAGCATATATAGAATATTCTAGAAGGTGTGGTCACTGCTTCCTAAGGTTTTGAATCTTCCCCTCAGTGAACTGAGGCCCTGCCCAGAGGCTGAGAGAGACCGAGGTCTTCTGTGGGGTTAGAACCACTTCCTGGTGAGAGCTCGGCAGGGAGCAGGAGGGAATGAGGAGAGAGAGAGACAGAGAGAAACAGAGAGACAGAGAGGGCAAAGAAGACAAGAAAAGAGATGGCAGGTGAAGGGGAGAGGAATTGAGAAGAAAGAGAAATGAGAGGGACAGAAAATGGAAGGGGAGGAAGAGGGAGAAGAACAGGGGTTTCTGAGAAGAGGGTCAGAAGGGAAGGAAAGGAGAGGAGCAGGGGAAAAGAGAGTTCTATTTCTATGAAGCCTTACAAATGGTCTTGGGGTTTTGGAGCAAGTTCTTGCCTAAGTGCTCTAGAAGGACCCCAGCTTCCTCACTAAGAGCATATCCCCATTAAATAACAAACTAGGTGCTGGTGTTTACTCCAAGGTGCTGAGCCTTTCTACACATTCTCTTTACTTATTTATGTATTCGTTCATTCACTCACTCACTCATTTATTCATCTATTCATTTATTTTGAGTCAGAGTCTCTCTGAGTTGCCCGGGCTGGGATCTCAGGTGCACACCTCCACCCAGGGCCCCTTTTTATATGCTCTAGTTGTCAGGGCATCAGCACTGCCCGGAGAGTTAGTGAACAACTCCACAATATACTGTGAAAGAAAGAGAAACACCGGGACCAGCTGACGGCATAATGGCTACGTCACTGGACTCCCACATAGTCGACCACAGCTTGAGTCCTGGACCCAGCAGCTAAGAACTCACTCCGGGTGTATGTGTGTGTGTGCATGCCCAAAATCCTGAGGGGAGAATGGAGGGCAAGGGATTGTGGTGTGGCCATCCACCCCGGGGGGATTTCTCACTTTCAGTCCCTCTGCATCTGCCTGCCTCTCCAGTGAGCACGCATGCCCTTTAGCAAAAATCTCTCTATAAAAAAAAGGTGGGGGGGGCATCCCATCTCCCTGTGTATAAGGTCTGTGTCCCACGGCCAAGTGCTATTCAGAGTGGATTTTCTCCTCAGCCCTGGTCACTCGATGTAGTTGTTGTTTTCTGTGTCAAAAGACATATTTATACTAATAGTGATTCATTTTCTTAAATTCCTGTGCTCAAAGACAAAGGGAGTGCACAGCATTTGGGTGAGTACCTCGTTCCACGCTGAGGACAAGCCGACTCGGACTCCTTAAAGACTTCCACTTTCACACATCCCTGACTCACACAGACATTAAAAAGATCTTTAACGACTGAGACAGCTTTTAGAAAAAGTTTATCAGCCTGGCATCGCTGAGACCTTTAACACTGCATTTCCATATAGATAATAAAACCAAATTCTTTTTCACATTTGGAATGATCAGCTTTGCTCTGTGATCCTCTTGATTTTGTAACAAACTAAGTTCAAGTTCAAAGTAAGCCAAGACAGGATTGTCCTTCACAACAGAAAGCTGCATGAAAATTGTGAGCGGTGTTGCCTTGAACAGACGTTAAGATAAACATGGCAGCCCTCAACTATGGCACTTGGCAGCAAAGACTCTCCAGGAACACGGCCCCACCTCCCACCTGTCTCTAGAAGGGGCTGCCTCTCGGAAGGGCTGCCTCTCGTCCTTCGCCACCTTCATGGTGAATTTCTCAGCGCGCTGCTACCTGTACGGGCACCAGTTCCACTGATCAATGAGTCAGCCCCACTACCTGGCCTGCCCCTGGGTCTGGCAACTCACATCAAGACCTCCCAATGGGTAACTCTTCCGTGGGTGCCTGGCACCCCCCAGCCAAAGGGTCAAGGCTGCATGAACCCAAACCGGAGACTAGGCACTGACAAGACTCGGCTCCGCTGAGCCCCTTGTGGCTAGCCCTCACCCTGCACCTGTGAAGACACGGACAGACACTCGCACGCTTCTAATAGCTCAAGGCCACCGCCTAGGACAACCCTGCCCTCCACGCAGGGCCTGCCATTGCCCTCAGGTGAGCAAAAACGAGATTTGTCCTGCTAACACCACCACAGAAGCCGTCTCCCGGGCGCTGGAAAGGCAGGAGCCCGACTGATGAGAACCGGTTACCAACCCCAGATGCGTACCACGTGTATCAAACACCCTTCCCACTGCCTGTGACGTTTGCACCTCTCTGACTCCACCAGCCCCACATACCCCCTTTCTGCTCCCTCGTCCTTCCTTTAGGACACCAGTCACCTCACACAAAGTTGAGTTCAGCTCACCCTGACCCCCTTTTCCTATTGCAGTAGTCGTTCTTGAGTAAAATCCGCCCAGACCACCTCAGCAGGTGCTTGTCCTGTTGATCTCCGATGGCACAGCAGCCCAGTCTTTCAGACAGGCACAAGGCTTTGCCCAGAGTGGGCTGGGGGGCTGAGGGCAGGCTCTGGCTCTGCTCTGCCCCAGCTTTTGCGTCTACACCACACCTCAGCCCCACTGACCAAGTAAAGTTCGATCCTCATCCCCACAGCCTCACTCATGTGCTGAGGCCCATCCAGGCAGATGCTCCAGCCCACCAGATCCAGCGCGGAGGCTGTCTAGGGCTGGGGGGCAGGCCACCAAGCTCCCGCCATGCCTGTCCCCCACGCCAGCCCCAGCTGGGGTGTGCCCATACCTCTCATTTCTGTGGCCGAGGAGCCATTCGACCAGGCCGTCCACTTGTTCCTGTGCTTGCTGATCTCCTGGACTCTGCAGACGTAGTGCCCCTGGTCGGCGGGCTGGAGGGCCAAGATGGAGAGCCGGTAGAGCACGCCCCGCCGCTCCTCCAGCAGGCGCAGCCTCTGGCGGGTGGGGGCGCGGCGGGA
>NW_006204610.1:27489-31931 GCF_000334495.1 Tupaia belangeri chinensis
ACAAGAGCCCCAAGGCGCGCCCCCCAGCCGCAGCTTGGTCATCTTCACCATCAGGGCCTCCTGGGAGCCGGCGCGTGCCAAGAACCAGCGCACCGCCAGCAGGCTGTCCTTCCGCCGCTTCTGAGAGACGTGGCAGAGAAGAGTGGCATTTTCCCCCTCCAGGTAGTCAACCACCGGCCCCGGGGACACAGTGACGTTAAGGGCCCCGCAGACCTCTGCAGAGAAGGGAAGGAAGAAAGGAGGTGAGGAAAGGTGTCTTCACGCCACCCGTCAGCAGGCAGGGAAATGGCTCGGCAGCTGGAGAAGGCCCGTGGTCTGCGTGGCCAGAAAGCAGGAGGCGCCCGTGCCCCTCCACTCTGACTCGCTGCCTATACTCAGCGTCTCCTGGTGGGGAGCCTTCGTGGGCCCCCATAGTCCATATATGGGATCACCCATCCGCACAGGATGTCATACACTGACCGCCTGGCCCACGCACATGCTTCCAATGTTCTAATTAGTTGCTGACATTTAAAATTAAAGAGTTCACATACAAATCTGGATTTCTGGAATCTCTTGAAAATTTCTAGCCCACACCCGATCCCCTGCATGCCTCCCCAAAGCTCATGTCAATCGATTTGTCACTGGCACACTGTCAGCGCTGCTCTGATGTGGGACCAGCTGCCCTCCGCAATGGCGCATCCACTACGAGGCTGGGCCTGCCTGTGACCTCCTCCTGCTGCAGCCTCTTCGACAGTATGGGGATGGGGGTACTAGCGCAAGTGAGCCGGATTGACCACAGCAACTCGGCTTCTTCTCTGGACTCAGGATCCACGTCTCGGAGTTGATTCAGGGAGGGACGAGAGACGCCCAGCTTCCCGAGGTGTGGGCCAGGCCTTCCTGTGCCTTAGTCTCGCCATTAGAACAGCCCCACTGCTGCCCACTCTGAGCCGCTGTCTGGCCCGGGGCTGACCTGGATGGAGCCCCACCAGACCAGAGACCTCAGAAAGGCCGAACGCAGCAATCCTCTCCCAAGAGCCACTGTCCCGGTTGCAGCCCACCCTGTGCAGAGTGGCCATGTCCCGGGAGTACAGGGCACAGCCTTGCCCTGGCAGGCACAGCAAAGGGCACGTTGCACAGGATGCCCGGGACCTCGTCCGTCCAATCAGGGCTGTCCTCTCGGCAGGGCCCACCTACATTACCCAGAGTGCAACTCCAGGAAGCACGTTCACAGCCCGCCCCCCCCACGAGCAGCTGTGCTGGGAGTCATCCCACACCGCCACTTCAGACCCCAAATGTCACGTCCAGTCACATGATGGAGCTTGCGCCCAAGGTGCCAGTCACCAAAAGCTTTGCCCCTGCTCAGTGCTGCAGGTAAGCAAGGAAGAAGCGTGGGAAGAGGTCCGGGAGGATGTGAACATTCAACAAGGGATCCATAGGTCAACAAAAGTGAGGTCCAGCTTAGGGGCTTGGGAAGGGGCCCTAGAAATATAAAAATATTCTTTGTGGCAAAAACCCTTGCCGTTAAGTCACCCTTTCACATGGTCTCCATGATTTTTAATTGCCAGAGGGCGTGTGCACTCACCAGAGAGAGGGGGCGGCCGGGAGGGACGAAGCACTCTCCAATGGCCCCAGGCCCCGCAATCCCTCCTCCATTTCTCTGCCCTGTCAGGATTTGGGCACTCACACATACTCGGACTCCAGGCCGTTTTTCAAGCCTCAGGGGCTGAAGTTTCATCTGTAGTCTGCCATGGGGGACCCGGCTGCTCCCTTAACCACCAGGACACGGGCAGCCCCATGTCCACCACTGATGTAATAAGCGGACACCTTGAGAGACACGGTGTGAGGGTCAAGTTTCTTTCACGTTCCTTCTGACCTCTTGGAAGCCAGACATTAACCGCAGGCTACCCAAGGATAACCGAGAGCTTTAACGTAATCACTTCCAGAGTGTTTTGGGTCACGCAAGGCACACACAGGTTCCCGGGGATGCAGGATGGGCATCTTTGGGGCGTCTTTGGCACACAGACACCTGTGACAGTTACCGTAAGAAAGCTCAGACGATAAAGGTTAGTGCTGGGCTGCCAAAGCTCCTGGCCCACAGGAAAGAGGTCTCCGTGTCTACAGTGAAGAGGGACAAAGCTGCCCAGGGAGATTCTCAAACTACAGATCCACCAATCATGGAGGGAGGGGCCTCTCTACAGGGACAACCCCACTGTCACCAGACGTCACTCAAGCGGGCAAAGAAGGGGGACCAGCCCCACTATCTCCCTGCAACCACCCACCCGGCAGGCTCTTTGTCCACAAGCCACATGAAGGACAGCACTTCTCCCTGTCTGCTAAGGCCCCCGTCTGCAGTCCACACAGCGGGCCAGGGGTGCTCCTGGTAAGCAGCGAGACCACTGGGGCCACCAGGCCGACCCTGCTCCACCAGCTGCCAGGCTGGCTAGGCAGAGATGCAGCAGCTGGCGTCCAAAACTGGAAGCGTCCCACCCAGCCCCAGAGCTCCCCCACTCCCTTGGAGTCCAGGAGAGATGGGAAGGCAGGAAATTGAAACAATCTGGGTGGGATGAGACTGCAGCAGGACCTCATGTCCTAAGCTCCTCCTATTAGCTCTGCATGAAGGAGGAATTATTTACAGTGACTGAAACAGGAGAAGGTGCCAAATGCTCCAACCCCCAAGGAAGGCCTGATTCTATCCCAGAGGCAAAAGAGAGCAGTACTTCCCACTGCACCCACAGAGATAGCAGGACCTCCCACTGCACCCACAGGAAGAGCAGGACCTCCTCTGTACCCACAGGGAGAGTAGTACCTCCCACTGCACCCACAGGGACAGCAGAACCTCCCACTACACCCACAGGGAGAGCAGGCCCTCCACTGCACCCACAGGGACAGCAGGACCTCCCACTGCACCCACAGGAAGAGCAGGACCTCCTCTGTACCCACAGGGAGAGTAGTACCTCCCACTGCACCCACAGGGACAGCAGAACCTCCCACTACACCCACAGGGAGAGCAGGCCCTCCACTGCACCCACAGGGACAGCAGGACCTCCCACTGCACCCACAGGAAGAGCAGGACCTCCTCTGTACCCACAGGGAGAGTAGTACCTCCCACTGCACCCACAGGGACAGCAGAACCTCCCACTACACCCACAGGGAGAGCAGGCCCTCCACTGCACCCACAGGGACAGCAGGACCTCCCACTGCACCCACAGGAAGAGCAGGACCTCCTCTGTACCCACAGGGAGAGTAGTACCTCCCACTGCACCCACAGGGACAGCAGAACCTCCCACTACACCCACAGGGAGAGCAGGCCCTCCACTGCACCCACAGGGACAGCAGGACCTCCCACTGCACCCACAGGAAGAGCAGGACCTCCTCTGTACCCACAGGGAGAGTAGTACCTCCCACTGCACCCACAGGGACAGCAGAACCTCCCACTACACCCACAGGGAGAGCAGGCCCTCCACTGCACCCACAGGGACAGCAGGACCTCCCACTGCACCCACAGGAAGAGCAGGACCTCCTCTGTACCCACAGGGAGAGTAGTACCTCCCACTGCACCCACAGGGACAGCAGAACCTCCCACTACACCCACAGGGAGAGCAGGCCCTCCACTGCACCCACAGGGACAGCAGGACCTCCCACTGCACCCACAGGAAGAGCAGGACCTCCTCTGTACCCACAGGGAGAGTAGTACCTCCCACTGCACCCACAGGGACAGCAGAACCTCCCACTACACCCACAGGGAGAGCAGGCCCTCCACTGCACCCACAGGGACAGCAGGACCTCCCACTGCACCCACAGGAAGAGCAGGACCTCCTCTGTACCCACAGGGAGAGTAGTACCTCCCACTGCACCCACAGGGACAGCAGAACCTCCCACTACACCCACAGGGAGAGCAGGCCCTCCACTGCACCCACAGGGACAGCAGGACCTCCCACTGCACCCACAGGAAGAGCAGGACCTCCTCTGTACCCACAGGGAGAGTAGTACCTCCCACTGCACCCACAGGGACAGCAGAACCTCCCACTACACCCACAGGGAGAGCAGGCCCTCCACTGCACCCACAGGGACAGCAGGACCTCCACTGCACCCACAGGGACAGCAGGACCTCCACTGCACCCACAGGGACAGCAGGACCTCCCACTGCACCCACAGGAAGAGCAGGACCTCCTCTGTACCCACAGGGAGAGTAGTACCTCCCACTGCACCCACAGGGACAGCAGAACCTCCCACTACACCCACAGGGAGAGCAGGACCTCCACTGCACCCACAGGGAGAGAGCAGGACCTTCCACTGTACCCACAGGGACAGCAGGACCTCCCACTGCACCCACAGGGACAGCAGGACCTCCACTGCACCCACAGGGACAGCAGGACCTCCACTGCACCCACAGGGACAGCAGGACCTCCACTGCACCCACAGGGACAGCAGGACCTCCACTGCACCCAGACGGACAAGAGGAC
>NW_006204610.1:33073-34862 GCF_000334495.1 Tupaia belangeri chinensis
AGGACCTCCACTGTACCCACAGGGACAGCAGGATCTCCACTGCACCCACAGGGACAGCAGGACCTCCTCTGCACCCACAGGGAGAGCAGGACCTCCTCTGCACCCACAGGGAAAGCAGGACCTCCTCTGCACCCACAGGGAAAGCAGGACCTCCACTGTACCCACAGGGACAGCAGGATCTCCACTGCACCCACAGGGACAGCAGGACCTCCACTGCACCCACAGGGACAGCAGGACCTCCACTGCACCCACAGGGACAGCAGGACCTCCCACTGCACCCACAGGGACAGCAGGATCTCCACTGCACCCACAGGGACAGCAGGACCTCCCACTGCACCCACAGGGACAGCAGGATCTCCACTGCACCCACAGGGACAGCAGGACCTCCCACTGCACCCACAGGGACAGCAGGATCTCCACTGCACCCACAGGGACAGCAGGACCTCCACTGCACCCACAGGGAGAGCAGGACCTCCACTGCACCCACAGGGACAGCAGGACCTCCACTGCACCCACAGGGACAGCAGAACCTCCTCTGCACCCACAGGGACAGCAGGACCTCCACTGCACCCACAGGGAGGACAGGGCAGTGACCTCCTACCGCACCCACAGGCAGGCAGTCACCCTTACCCCCAGCACCTCAGAACAGGGCTATATCTGGCGATGGATCTTCAACAAGGTAATAATTAAATTAAAATGAGGTCCTTAGGGTGGGCCTAATCTCCAACTCATGTCTACACATGAAAATGAGACAAGGGCCCAGACACACACTCAGGGAGGATCCAGGAGGGCACAGGAAGAAGGCATCATCCTAGAGCCAGGATGGAGCAAGCCTGCCGACACACCTGAGCTGTGAGAAAATAGCTGTTGTGGAAGCCACCCTGGCTGGCACTGTGTCCACGGCCAGCCTGAGTGAACGGACGACCCTGTTCCTAGGAAGGCTCATTTCAGCTCTGCGCCTCCACCAGGCCAGAGGTCAGCACCAGGGCCGGAGGGCGTGGGTGACAGTGGGATGACTGAGGGTCCCTCCTAGTCTGGGATCCTGGCCAGAGAACCCAGGCTCCGGGGGTCAGGGGTCCTAGGTCCACAGTGAGCTTCCTCAGCAAAAGTACGGGTGCCCAGGTACCCCCTGCAGGCCTGGAGACAGCCACCTGGAGCCAGCACACAGCATCTCCTACACCTGCAGCCGAGAGAGGTGCCACGGCCGGGGCAGGACGGAAACGCAGGTGGATACCCAGGGCCTGGCATGCCTCGGCCGAGTGGGAAAGTTATGCCACACTAGGAAAGAGGTGCATGGTGTCAGGCCTGCCACCCGCAGCGTGGCCTAGCAGAGGAAGACCAGTGGGGAGGCGGTAGGATGGGACACTGGGCACAAGGGGCCAGGCAGGTCAGGCCAATGCCAGTGCAGTGTCCTGGGGCCCAGGCCATCCCTTTGGCTCTCAGTCAGCACATGCCCAGCAGGGCAAGGGGGGTGGGGGGCAGGAACCATGCCAGCCATAGACAGGAGAGGACTGTGTCACTCAGCCCTCCTCCACCAGGAAGATCACAGAGCAGCCTGGCAGGGAACATACCCCTCCTGGCCTAGGAAGGAGGATTATTACAGTCACCCTGGCCCGAAGAAGAAGTTAATGTCCTGCTTTGTGACCCTGCATGGCAGGGAATCAAGGCCAGAGTAGATTCCTACCCCCAAATTCAGGGCACCTCCCCCCTCAGAGTTCCTGCGACCTCCACTGTGTGCCCGGGTGCCAGGCACCTCCACTGCATGGAGCAGAGAGCCCAGCGGGTACGC
>NW_006204610.1:34942-39143 GCF_000334495.1 Tupaia belangeri chinensis
GGGAACCCCCCCCCCCCTCTCTCTCTCTCTCTCTCTCTCTCTCTCTCTCTCTCTCTCTCTCTCTCTCTCATGGAAGAAAATAAAAAGGAAAATCTTTTTTAAAAAAAAATAATGTAGTGGGACCAGCAGTTAGCGTAATGGCTATGTCGCTGGACTCCCACGTAGTCGACCGCGGTTCAAGTCCTGGACCCGGTGGCTTAAAACTCATGCCGGGCATGTCTGCATGCGTGACCAAGATCCCGGGAGGAGAATGGAGGAGAAAGGAATGCAGTGTGGCCATCCCCCCTGGGGGGTGATTTCTCGCTTTCTGTCTCTCTGTCTCTCTCTGTCTGTCTGGCGAGCGCACACGCCCTATAGCGAAAACATCTCCAAAAAAAAAAAGAAAGAAAGAAAAAACGATGTAGCTATAGTGTCACATGCTGCACAGGAACCACACAGGGCTTCAAAAAACCATGGCAGGGTCCTGATCTAGGCGGTGGCAGGCCCAGCCTGTGCAAAGGCCCCGGGGTAGGAGGAGCCTGGTAGGCTGGAAATGGAATGACCAGTGTCCTCTGAAGCACTGACCCTAGACAGCCACCTCATGTGTCTATGGTCCCAGGGGTGGTTCTCCGCCCCAGCCAAGGCTCCTTCTTACAGGAGAACCGTGCCAGCTGGGGCAGGGAGGACTGATGCCAGCGGGATGGCTCCTCTACAGTGAGCCCCTTCCTTCCACAGCGCGCTCCTACTGGGCAGCCGGTGTCCCACATGGGCCAGGCAGCAGATCTCACGTCTCATGGTCCCGGGCCTCATCAGACAGCTGGGGAGAAATGAGACCCAGGCAGTGACTTGGAAGGGCATGGTTGGGAGCCAGGAGCGGGTGTACCGCAAAGATGGACTGGAAGCCTGGTTCTGTTGGGTCTGAGGCCCTCAGAACCTCAGTTTTTCCAACTAAAAAAACGGGGAGATGATTCCTTTCATGCTGAGTGTAGGCGCCAATGAAAAAACATCTTTAAAATACAGATAGTCCCCGATTTACAATGGCTAGACTTAACTTTTTTTTCCAACTTGACAATGGCGTGACAGTGATACAAATTCAATAGAAACTGTCCTGTCACAAATTGAGGGATTTAGGACTTAAAATAGTTTCAATTTACAATGAATTTTCAACTTCTTAATGGGTATATCGGGACATGACCCCCTCCTAAGTCGAGGAGCAACTGTGCTGATATTAGTGGACATGCCCTGAGAGCTGGGGAGGGGAGGGCAGTAGAAAGTGGCCCCTCACTAACCTGGAAGCAGGGCGGACTTCATGGCCACATGACCTGCAGGCACATAGGACCCCCACACTTGGAAGAGACCCCACTCAGTTTAATCTCAGATAGCACTTTCTGGAAATTCTAGTATTTTTTAAAAGGGCCCTGCATTTTCATTTTGTACTGAATCCCACCACTGTGGTAGCTGGTTATGCTCACAAAGGAACGTTGAATTCTTATGGGTTAGGAGTTAAGGGGTCTGGAACCAACCCAAATGTCCATGAACAGATGAATGGATTGAAAAGGTGTGGAACATATACACTATGGAATACTACTCAGTCACAAAAAAACAGTGAGGCCCTGATATGTGATAGAAAGTGGATGAATATGGAAGATGTACTGCTAAGCAGAGCAAGCCAGGCTATGAAAGAGAGGCACTGTATGTCCCCACTCAATATACACCAAATGTCTGCACTCTATGGCAGAAACTGGACGACTGGACAGTATAAGGCATGGAGAGCAACTGTGGATACCAGGGACAGTGTGGGAGGAGGGTGGGAAATGGCAGAGGGTTAGAGGGTGGAAATTAAGCGGGAAAAGAAAGAAGCAAAATATTTAAAGGATACATAAAGGGAAAGTTATTTGTTGATGATAGTATGTATGGTAATATCTTTGACTAAACAAATATACAGTGTATTCAGGATGGAAAACTCATTTGTGATGATACATAGTGATTAAATGTAAAAAATATAAATAAATAAAAAGAGTTAAGGGGTCTGACACCCTTGTTTGTATTTGACTAACGTCATGAGGAGGACTAGCAGTTCTACAAACACCCTAGAAGGCCAGCCACAGAGCCGACAGCAGAGCAGGGTATGGAGATTCAGGGTAGGGAGAGAAGGACCTCCGGCCAGTCAGGCACTGGCCTCATCCTGGGTGCAGAGGTGTGCACGTGGGTCCCTCAGTTCTGACCTGGCCACTGATATGCTGGGGTCCATCCCCTCTCTGCCTGAGCAAACCTCCCCCACTCACTTCAGGGAGCCAGGAGCCTCTAGGTTTATAATAAATGCAAACAGCAGGTATCAGTTAGCAGCAAAACGTTCATTCTTGTTAAACAGATAGCTTGAATTTGTGACGCCTAACTCTGTGCAAGAAATACAATTGCATTACTTAAAAGGCCAGGAGCAAGTGTCTACCAAGCACTAGTGAGAAATGCTACCAGCTTTGGCCTACACAGCAATTCGTTCATATGAAGCCCATCACCTGAACACAGCACTTACCCAGGACAAAAACGCCGGGCTGCCCAGTGACAGAGCCTAACAGTTATTTGCTGGGGCCAAACTCTCTACGGCATACCATTCTAAGCGTGGGACATGTGTTTCCTCAATTTATCCACATACTCTGTTAAGCCCCGTTTATAGACAAGAGGACAGAGGCACAGAGAGACTACGCAACTTGCATGGCAGAGCTATGGTTTAGACCTAGGTGGTCTGACTTCGGAGACAACTTGGAACTAGCCTTGTTTTGGTAAGTATTTCACCTCTCAGCTTTCTTTTCTGTAAAATGAGAGGTGGGACCAGAAGAGCACTAGGTCCCACTCCACCCCAAAATGGGGCCAAAAGAGAGTGGCAGAAACCTGTGGGAAGGGGGTCTGCTGGCCCTCCCTGCGAGATGGTGGCGAGGAGTCATGGGAGAAGCACTTGGAGGCGTGGGTGGTGTCGAGGGGTCTGCACAGCGGGAGCGGCTATCACCATCCAGGGGTGGCCCCGGGCATAGCCGGGCACACTTGCCAGGATCCTGCATTCCAGCCCTCAGGACTCCTGGAAAGCATGAAAATGTCCTTCACCCCCAGAAAGCCAGTCTCTGGAAACACCTACTCCGAGGGCACCTGTGATTAGGCAATGCTCAGAGCCTGGGGGCGGGGGGGGGGGGCCTGGGTCCTCTTGCACCCTACAGGCTGCTGTCTTCTTCCTACAGAGCGCGAGCTGGCCTGGCCCAGTCGGACCTCTCATCACTGCCAGGGAGACGCTGAGAACCATGAATGCAAACATTTCTCGCACTGCCAATCCCAGGTTGCCCGGAAGGCCGGCTGCAGGGGAGCCAGAGGACAATGGTTGATTTCTCCCAGGTACCCAAGTCCCTCCTCCTGCACTCTGACCTGGCTGGCTCAAATGCCAGCTCCACTGCCTGGTACCTGGGTGACCCTGGGAGGTGGCCTAAGCACCAGTTCCCTGATGTACAAGAGGATGGCAACACAGTTCAGTGGTTACAACACAGAGTCTGAAGCCGGGCTTCCTGGGGTCGAGTCTGAGCGCCACCACTTACAACCCTCATCGGAGAGGCAAGCCCGATGGGCCCGTGGCTTGGTTTCCTGTCTGTAAAATGGGGTGGTAAGAGCACCTCCCTGGGGGTGAGCAGGCGGCTGCGGCCCTGGTACTTGGATGGTACACATCTGCTGTCCTTATGCTGAAGTTCTGTCCCTTAAACGGACCATGGGGGTAGGACAACGCCCGCACCCGAGTGGCCCCAGTAAAAGCCAGCGCCCAGACTGTCCCCAGGACTGCCTTCAGCCAGCGTGGCCCTCCAGCCCAGGCAGCTGGCCCAGCCCTGGGGGCAAAGACGGAAACTTCTTAGCAGTTCTCAAGGCAGAGCCCTGGAACCTAGAGCAAGCCAGCAGGTGGGTAGAGGGGCCCGCAAAACAGGGGGCTTCTGGGAAAGCACCCACATACCCTATCTCGCCAAGCCTGGTCACCTCACGAGGCACAGACAAGCCCCGTCCCCAGCTGACTAGCCCGCAGGCAGGTCCAGCCCGGCTGCGTCTCCCCGTGAGTCTCCGAAGCCTCGGACGAACCTGCCCACAGTCCTAAGCTCTGCCTGGTGGGAAAAAAGAAACCAAGCCACCAAGTCGGGTGTGCCTGCCCCACTCGTCGTCCCTGCAGGCCTGCCGCTTGGAGGGACCCGGGCGATGT
>NW_006204610.1:47973-62242 GCF_000334495.1 Tupaia belangeri chinensis
GGCCCGCCCCTCGGCCGCCGCCCGACACCGCCGGAGGCTGCGTCCCGCGCCCGCCGCACTAGCCCACTAGCCCACTAGCCCGCTAGCCGGGACGCCTCGCGCAGGGTTCGCTCCATGGCCTTGACGGTCTAAGTCCACACCTCTTGTCCCAGGTGAGGACACTGCGAGGCCATCGCCGGAGACTCCCGGGTGGGGCGGCTATTGAACCCCTGACCTGAGCCTGCCCGCCAGGGGATCTGGGGCAGTCACTCCACGGGGACCTAGTGACGCAGGGAGGGCTGAGGGAGAGGCGCCCCTTGAACTTGGTGGTGGTGGGCGGGTGGGGGCTTGATGGGGACTCAGAAAACTGAGCGGGTTCACAGAGACAGCTCAGAACGCATGGAAACTTCTACCGGTGAGGGGTGAGGACTGCTTACCCAGGCCTGCGGCACGTGCTTCCTGTCATGCCACTGAACATGGCCACTGGAGACCCAGTTCGGCTCCCCAGTCTGCATGTGCCGGTCGGCGGCTCCCTCATCTGTACAGGGGGAAATGCCCACTCTTCCTGGGGTGTTTATAAAGACCAGGGAGGGAACCAGCCGTTAGCGTAATGGCTATGTCGCTGGACTCCCATGTAGGTGACCGCGGTTTGAGTACCGGACACGGTGGCCTAAAACTCACGCCAGGCGCGTGTGCATGTGTGCCCAAGATCCCGAGAGGAGAATGGAGAAGGGATTGCAGCGTGGACATCCCCCTGGGGGCAGGGGGTGATTTCTCGCTTTCCGGTTCTCTGTCTCTCTCTGTCTTTCTGGCGAGTGCATGTGCCCTATAGCAAAAAAACTCTCTTGAAAAAAAAAAAAAAGACCAGGGAGATGACTGCAGCTGAGGCCTTGAACCGGCCCCTGCCACCCACTGTCACTGCTGCCCGTGGATGGGACAGTAGCCCCAGTTCAGGCCCTGGGGGTGGGGACAAGGCTGTTCAGCCTGGGTCTCTGGGCCTCTCCTGTGTCTGTCCCAGTTCCAAACTTGGCAGTCTGAGCCTGCAGCCTACACCAGCCCAGGATCCCCAAGCAAGGAATATGTACGTTAGGCGTGTTTCTTGGGTCTGTCCAGGAGGACCTGAAAATGAGAACTGCAGCTAGCAAGCGGGGCCTGGTCAGAGTGGGTTCCTGGAGAACAGGGTCCCCATCTCCTTCCCTCAGGGGAGTGAAGCAGAGTCCCAGAGGCAGGGAGAGAGTGCTGCTGTCCTCAGGTCAGCCCCAGCAGAGTCCACGCCTGCAGTCTCAGCCAGTGGGTGCAAAGGCTTTGTGAGCTCTCTGAATATCGCTGCTCCCTGGGGTCCCTGGACCCTATGGGATCTGAAGACCCAGCCACGCGGAAGGGCCTGAACCGACCACCGTGGCAGCCAGAGCAGCCCTGCTCTCAGTCGGGTTGGCTGAGGGGTGTGTGGAGCTGATGGTGAGCTGGCTGCAGGGTCCCTGGGTCTGATGCCAAGGACAAGATGTGAAGACAAGGACTGGGATCAACCCAAACCCTGCAGCCCAGGAATGCAAACATTCTTGCCAGGCTTCCAGACTAGAGCTTGGAAACCGCTTTGCACGCATGAGTGAGCGAGCCTCATCCCACCCCTGTGAGGTCCCTGGCCCCCGTTTTGCAGATTAGTAAACTCAGCCTCAAACCCAGAGACATGTGCAGGGTTCTGTGGGCCACCGAGCGAATGAACTGGAGCCCTGGATTCTGGCTGCAGGCTGTGAGGCGAGCCCAGGGCAGAGGCAGCACTTGGCGACTGGGGAGAGGGTGCTGGACAACATTGCCGGTGTGGGCAGCAGACTGATGTCCTGCTCTGAGCAGCAGCTGTGGGTCCTTGAGCAGCGAAACCTCTCTGTGCTTCATCCTCCAGATGAAGGTGCCACATGGGAAATAGCTTGTCTACCTGACTGCCCGAGGGGGAGGGCTAGGACAGCAACCCGGATGTCCTGTGTCCTCCGGCACCCCCACCTCACCTTTGGGCTTCCAGTTGACTCTCCCAGTTGGCAGGAAGCAGAAGGGCCCCTCGACGTGTTGGCCACGTGTTGAGGAGCAGCTCCTGCTTGGGTCATGGGGTATTTCTAAGAATCGGGCTTTCCTTGCAGAGCACAGCGGACGTTCAACCGGGCCACCCCGCCCCACTTTGTTTTGCCAAAACTGGTGCTGTGCTGGGGATTCGGGGCTGGAAAGTGCTTTCCTTGCAGTTCTGCGAATGTAACCGTGCTGTTGCAGCTGTGAGCTCCGCGGTACTTTCCAGCTCCCCCAGCAGACCGTCCTGGTGAGACCTTTGCTGCATGACCCAGGGATGAACACTCTACCCAGTCGCCACAGGAGACAGCCGTGACCCGGATGGGACTCAGTGCTTCAGCTGTTCAGGTCTACATTGACAAAGGCCTTCCAGAGCTTTCCGTTCACCTGCTTCCTGCCCACTCAATCACAGCTTAGATGAACCCTCCACTGACCAGCCCGCCCATTCCCTGACAGGGCTGCCTGTGTTCTGAATTAGAAGGATAATACAATCCAACTAGCTTTAAATATATCCTTTACGTTTATGACTTGTTTTCTTCCATGGTACAGTCCAAAAGACAGAAACAGGCACCCACTACAGGATCTTCACACCATGGTCCACCCCCAGTCTCTGCCAGACTTGTGAGTGTTCACCACTGTGCTCAAGAAGGTTCCAGAATGCAAACCCAAGGCTTTTACCATGAGTCTGGCTGCATCACCAATGCACACTGCCTGGCCCTGGACCAAGTTTTTTGGTGTTGGTTTTTGTTTATTTGTTTGATTGATTTTTATATTATCTCTTCTGAAAATTCCCATTTGGGATTTGTAAACAGGCATTCGGACAATCCTAAGATTGATCCAGGTTCCTGCAGACGCTAAGCTCCATGGAAGCCCTATTTAAGTCATTCTGGGTTCTTCATCACCAAAAGAAGCTTAGCAACCCGGGTTCTCTCCAGATAAGTGCGTTCCGTGATGCCCTGGCAGGCTGGGCTTTTCTTCTAGGAGGCTGGAGAGACCTCTCAGCTAAGTAATGTGTGAGCCTGGCTCACCCCGTGGCTTGTTAGAGCCTGGATCAGAGGTGCAGAGTCTGGTACAGTTCTGCAACCAACTTGAGTCTGTGCACAGAACACATCCTAAACTAAGAGCCTCGAGGAAAAGCAAACACCCGCTTCTATGTTTCGTGCTGCCTCCTCCATCTGGATGGATGCGAGAAGTTTTTCTCCTTCAAAGGGCTCACAGACATTCCACAGCTACAGGCTGCTAGACACATGCTTGAATTGTGCTGAAAGGGAGGGAACGGAGTCTGGGTCAGAGAGAGCCGCAGCTGTGACTGATGGAAGGGAGGATAAGAAAGGAGTCCTGAGGATGGACAATGGCCCAACCCCTGGCAAAGAAAAGCCTACAGCCACCCGCCGTGAGTTCCAATGAAGCCTGCAGCAGCACTTGCCCCCAGCACGGCTAGGTAAGGAGACCAGACAGGATGTCTAGGCAGAAGTACTTCTCACCCAATGCACTGGTGAATAGACAGGCGTGTTCACGGCCTTAGCCGTGATTATGAGCTTGACACCAAGGAGTCTGCAGGCTGACTGGACGCAAAAACCTGGGCAAGCTCCCTGGAAATAGAAGTAAGTGGCCCCAGACTCCTAGAAGGCTCCAGAGGCGAGACTGGAATGGGGAAGGGCTAGGAACTGGATAGGCCATCACCAAACTGACCACAGGGGAAATTTACCTTAAAGCTGATTCCTGACTGCAAGACGAGAGGTCCCGGCCTGTGCCTTCTACTCTCAATGAAAGTGACAGCCCCTGAGTAAAGGCAGCCCAGAGAGCTATCCAGAGTAAAAGAGGTTAGAGAGACTTAGGGATAAACGTAACGCGTGACCCTAGATCTGCTGGGATCAGGGAAAACCTGCCAGAAAGGGCATTACTGATACCACTGGCAACACTGGGCTATGGGTAACTGTGTTACATACTGTAGAAATGTTGCACTTCCTGAGCAATGGTGATGGAAGAGAACACTTCTGTATTTCATCTTTTGTGTTTCTTCCGAGAGAGAGAATTCCCGACAGGGTCTTGATGCCATGATCCACCCCCAGCCTCAGCAAGTCCTGGATCATAGACCATAGAGGTCTCTGGACATGAACCTGCAACCTTCCGGTAGGGATCGGCTTTGCAGGGCGTGTTTTACCACTGCACCACCGTCTGGACCCTGTGCTTATTCCACACTTGGGCAATCTACGTGGAAGTATTGGTGGTAATAGCCAGAATGTCTTCCAGTCACTCCTAAATGTTCAGCAAAAGTAATAATATCAATGGTATTTATTATATATTGTGTTTAGGGAGAGACAGAGACACAGAAAGAGGTAAAATGGAAAGAGCTGGTGGATTTAGATGGAGATGATGTAGAATTCATTGTACTATTCTTCCAACTTACGTAAGTCTTTGTATTTTTTCTTTTAAAGTAAAATTGTACAGTAAGTTTGTTGATGAACTTTAAGACATCTCAAGGTTTGCTGATGTGCTAGTCACTAGCATCATGTAATTACTGCATCTGACATACAAATAACCACATTTCATCTTTTGTAAGGTGTTGTTGATAATAAAAATGCTTCCTGCCATTTTCAGAGATGATAAAGTGAAATACAGTTCTGATGTTTTGTGAATCTAAGTACAAGACCTGGACTTCAAGAAAGTTCCTGCTCTGAACTCCAAACATTTTTAAATAAGGGCATAAGACATCTCCTGGTAAATGTCCACGCAAAGGCACAAGGACTCCCAACTTGGAGCAAGTCTAGGCTAAAAGCCTTACAGAAGCAGTGGATTGCAGGCAACAGAGTCTGAGGAACATGGTAATTTGACTCCTGACTCCTGCAGAGGTGAAGGCATTGAGCTGTATGGGCTTGCTGTGCTGGAAGGGTCTGACTCACTCCTGCTGTGGCTGTGAGGACCCAGCGCCCAGAAGGATCTGAGTCACATTTAGTTTGTTTCACAAACATAGAGCTCAACAGTCACATAAAATTCATGTGAGTACGCTTTTTATCTCGGTTGCAACTGTGCATTCAGTTTATAAATGTTGTACAGTTGTAAAGCCACTATAGACTTAGATGTGTGTGTTTGAGCTGTCTAAGTTGTTTCGACAGCAACAACTTAGGTCAACACTGGCACTGAGAATGCTTTTGGTCTATGAAAAGGAGAGCCCTCAAATTTGCAAACACTGCTATGAGGAATTCTCACTCTTCTCCTAATACTGAAGGTGCCCCAAGTCTGCGGTTCCTGGGTTGATTGTCTGAGCCTACTATGCTCAGACAGGCTGCAGTAAGTCCCGCGGTGGAGCAAAACTGAGCCCAAGGGGGCATGTGCATCTGTGGGCCTTCCCATGAGGTCCTTGTGCTCTGCCCAAGCTAGTTCTTAGCACACTTGCAGCCCCACTGCGCACACACAGGTCTGGCTCCTGGTGTCCAGGCTTTGTGCTCTAGGCATGACATTTCATGAACCTCTTGTCCAATCTTTCCTACAACTCAGCACGTCCTTGTCGCTCTCATGCACAGCTCCTTTCCCATGGAGTGGGGCGCTCACACCTGGAGGAGGGCATCAGAGGCCGAGTGCTACTGTAGAGCCCCACACCAGTTGCTGCGCCCTCCACACCAGCTCTTTCAGCAAACCCTGACAGTTGCAGAGTACCCTGCATGGCCTGGGCCAGAGACCGCTCTATGTCTGCCACATGCATTTATGCCCTTCCTGGCCTTTCCATCAACAGATATTCATGGAGCACTTGCTGCATGCTCATGGCTCCTGGAACAAGGTCCTCCTCAGCCCTTCCTGCCCTCTGCTTTCCTGCCTCTGCTCTGACTCCTCGGAATCTGCACTCGTTTTCTCAGGTGGCCATGACAAATGTGCCACAGATAAGGTCATGTTGGATTAGGCCCCTCCCCTCTCACTTCACTTTACTCTGTAGATGGCTTCTCTCCAGATCTCAGCGCATTTGGAGGTATTGGGGGCCAGGGCTTCGGTGTACCAATTTGGGGAGGACGCAGTTCGGCCTCTAGAAGCTTCCATTGCTGAAGACCGCAGCGACAGCTGACTGTCACGGGCAGGTAGTCAGGGTTCTGCCGTCTTCTGTGGGACTTCATCGTCCCCCACAAGCCTCTGACCTGGACCTGCTTCGTGATGGCACATCCCAATCAGTGTTGATGGGTCACTCCACGTCGGCCGCTTCTCCACTTCCCTGTCTCCCATGCCGATGGCCTTATCTTTCCTTCTTTCCTTCTCCTCCTCAGCTCCCTCTCCTCCTCAGTTCTCTCTCCTCCTTCCGCTCGTTCAGCCTGTCACGCGATCTGGTTCCCTCTCCCAGACTCGTCCTCCTCAGCCCTTCTCCCAACTAAGATCCCACCACAGTCCTCCCAAGAGATCTCCACACACACAGCTTTCGACTTCAGAAGAAATGAGGACACACCTCCAGAAGAGTCTGCAATGTAACTGCCTTGAGCTGGCTGGGTCCTCTCTCATCCTGAAGTGTTACTGAAATCAAAGCTAATTGAATTCTGAAGGCCCAAGGATGAAGATGTTGAGAGCTGAGATTCTCACAAATGTGAACCCCGGAGGCTGTGAAAGTCACTTCTAACATAGGTAATGTTTCATTAAATGTTTTACTGCCTTTTTGTTCTGAAAGTCATACTTGCCCAATATAGAAAACTTACAAAATAGTGCAGACTACAGAAAGAACACAATTATCAACTAGAAATAGCCCTTGGATATTTCATTGCATTTACAGTATTTCTATGAATAGCTGTTTATCTAGTGAATGGAATATTTCATATTATTTCCTAATCAGTTAAATCAAATCTGCAAGACAGCCTTCGGTATGCCTTACCTCTCAATCATTCTGTTGCCTCTTTTTTCCAATAATTTTTAGCTAACTCATTAGAGCTTTCAAAGTTAACATACTGGGTTTTTTTCCGTTAAGTATCATTTTCTGTTTGTTATATTAACATTTGTGTTTTATGCCTTTTTGAAATAGTTATAACTTCTAGAACAGTTTTAAATAAAAATCAAAATGCATGTTTATGTTTTTACCTGATTTCAGTGGAGCATCTGGAAATTTTTTGCTCTTTGGTTTGACAAAAATATTCCATACCATCAAAAAAAATTTAATTCTTAATTTCTAAGAAATTTACAACAGGAATGGCTGTTGTCTTTATTATATGTCTTAAATTGAGATAGAATTCACATGCCATAAAATTCAGCTTTTTAAAGTACACAGTCCAGCCATTTATAATGACTACACCATCACCATTATCTAATTTTAGGGTGTTTCATCGCCACAAAAAGAAGCCCCCAGCAGTTGCTTCCTTTTATCCCCTTCCTCTGACTTCGTGGAAACTACCGATCTGCTCTCCATCTCTATAAATTTGTGTATTGGGTATTTCACATACATATGACCATATCGTACACAGCCTTTTATTCCTTTCACTTAATGTAATGTTTCCAAGGTTCATTCATGTGTAGCATGAATCGGCACTCCATTCCTTTTCATGGCTAAATAATATTTCATTATATGGACATACCACATTGCGTTTACCCAGCCATCATTAAATGAACACATAAGTTATTTTCACATTTTTTGTTTTATGGAAAATGCTACTATAAATATTCATGTACGAATTTTTAGGTGGACATACGTTGTCAATTTTCAGAGTTTACATTTGCTTTTTCTAAGAATTTTATAGTTTTAACTCTTGCATCTAGATCTTTTACATTTTGAGTTAGTTTTATAGATGGTGTGAGGTATGGATCTAACTTCACTCTTTTCTTTGCAGATATCTACATGTCCCACCACCATTTGTTAAAAAGTTTTTTCTCTTCCCCATTGAATTATCTTGGCACCTTGTTGAAAAATCAACTGACCATAAATGTATGGGTTTATTTCTGACTACTAAGTCTTTTTGATTGAGATAATCAGTAAGTATTACTATATTTAATAACTTTAAACTATCTTTAGTCAAGTGATGACCCAAACTCAGTTGTGGAGAATTGTTCTTATATCCTGCTAAATATTATCAGCTATTAATTTGTGTTCATAAGTGAGATTAATGGATTGTTTCATTTTAGTGCCATCTTTGTCAGACTTTGTTATCAAGCTTAGGTAAGTTTTCATAAAATGGGTTTCATCTTCTTCTGTAGTTTAGGAAAATAGAAGGTTTAAAGTGGCTTAAGATCTAATACGTTTGAGGTTCTCTGAACCTCTGGAAGGGTTCCCCCAACTTTTCCTGATACTAGTCTTACCTGATAGAGGTCCTGGGTCTCTCCAAATGATGTGTTTAAACCACAAATTAATAATTAACTACACTGAGTTTAAGTATTAATTACATTTTAACAGTAAGTCATTACCTTAAGAATAATTGCGTTCTCTTCTCCCACACATGCCAGCTGGAGCTATCTTTGGCACCGAAAGTTTTCTTACCTGAAGTAGTTGTCATCCTTCATTTATCCTGAATGCGCATCATCTTTCTCCCGATCTATGACTAGATTTCCTTAGATTAAGTTGCTGCCCCTTAATCTAAGGAAAATGCAGTCTGTGAGTTGACACGTTTGCTTTCCTGAATAACCTGGCTTTATGTTAATGTTTGCATCTCAGAATTATGGTTACAGCGTAGACTTGGAGCTAGGCTGCCTGAGTATGAAGCCGGGTTCTGCCATCCACCAGCTGTGTGAACTTTGCTTACTTACCTGTCAAATAGGGATAATAGCATATCTCACTGTGTTAAATTGTGCAGAGAATTAGATGATTTAATATTTTCAAAGTCTTGAGAACAATGCTTAGCCTTTAGAATACCATAGTTAAGCACATAAATACACTTCTCTTTTAAGGGCTGAAATTTCAGTGCTTCGACACCGTGTCCCATGTAGTACCAATGCATGCTGATTATTTAAATAAAAATGCCCTCCTTTTGATTAGTGCTCACTATTTCTGGTTCATCGGCCCATTCCCTAGGAAATGTAGAAGGTCTCTGACTTTTGTACCTTAAAAAGGCTGAGGTCATCCTCACAGCCCAGGCCCATCCTGAGATGACCTCCTGGCTTTCTGCTGCATATGGACCAGCAAAGGGATGCGTCCAACTTGAGGCCCATGGGGTGTGCCATGGCCCACTTCTCCACTCGTGTGCAGATGGCTGCCCTCTGTCTGCATCCCACTTACCACCCTTCCAAGCTCTGACCTTCTAATTAGCTCCCTTCTGAATGTGTCTGTCTCAAACTCAGCTTGCTAAGAAGAGGGCTTGCCAGCATCCCAGCAAATCTTTTTCATTGTTCCATTATTTGCAAATGGCCCCAACATTCACCAGACACCCCAGATACAAACCCAGGGCCCCCTTACCACCCTTATCCTCAACATCCTCAGCAAGACTGGTCATGCTTTATATTTTCTGTTTTCTAAATTTCCCCTGAATTCATGCTGCCACCAGTCTCTAACTAGACTCTGTGTCATCAGCGATATCCCTTCTAATCCATCTTTGGCCCTGTTCACCAGAGTTATCATTCATAAATGCAAATGGCTTGTTCAAAATCCCTAAATCGCTGTGATAGTGCAGCTGGACCTTCATGGTAAAGATCCTGAGTTCATATCCCAGGACCACCCTGAGCATGCTTGGGCATACGTATGCACGTGCCTGCCTGTGAGATCTGGGGCTGCTGACCCTGGGGTGGACTGAGGCTTGAGGACCTTGTTGGGTGTGCCTGTTTCTCTCTCTCTCTTTCTCTCTCTCATGGAGGAAATGAATAAGCTTTTTTTAAAAATCCCTAAAGAACTCCTTGTAGTATTCCAAAGGAGAAAAGTTCAAGTTCAATTGTTTTGGCTCCAAAATCTTCCTTGGCTTAACTTCCTATCTGCAGGGAACACAAAGACTAGTCTCTCCATATCTGCTCAGTCCTCTCTGGGCTCCACTCCCTCCTGAGAGTTCCCCTTCTTTGTCTTGCACTGTGGCTGCTCCCTCTCCCTGGGTCACCTCCATCAGCATGTAAACTTGCTTTCTCTCCCACCTTCACCTGTGTTTCCATTTCCTCTGTCTAGCTCTGCTTTTCTTTGTCAAGTAACTGGCCAGAGAAATTCCGATGCCTGTCTCCTGCCCGTGATTGCCCAATGTCCTTCTGTTCACACGATAGGTCACACACCAACCTCACATGCATGCTCACACACAGACCTCATGTGCACACTCACCCGCAGACCTCACATGCATGCTCACACACAGACCTCACATGCATTGTCACACACGGACATCATGTTTACGCTCACACACACAACTCACATGCATGCTCATACACAGACCTCACGTGCACACTCACGCATTGAACCTCACGTGCATTGTCACACACAGACATCACGTGCACACTCACACACAACTCACATGCATGCTCACACACAGATCTCACATGCATGCTCATACACTGTGCTCACACACCAATCTCATGTGCATGCTCACACACAGACCTCACATGCATGCTCACGCACAGACATCACATGCATTGTCACACACGGACATCACGTTTACGCTCACACACAGATCTCACATGCATGCTCATACACAGACCTCACGTGCACACTCACGCATTGAACCTCACGTGCATTGCCACACACAGACATCACGTGCACACTCACACATTGAACCTCCCATGCATTGTCACACACAGACATCACATGCACACTCACACACAACTCACATGCATGCTCACACACCAACCTCACATGCATGCTCATACACTGTGCTCACACACCAATCTCATGTGCATGCTCACACACAGACCTCACATGCATGCTAACACACAGACATCACGTGCACTGTCACACACAGATCTCACGTGCACACACACACAATTCACGTGCATGCTCACACAGACCTCACATTCACGCTCACACATTGAATCTCACGTGTCACACACAGACATCATGTACACGTGCACACTCACACACCGACCTCACATGCACGCTCACACACAGACGCACGTTCATTCACACTCACACCTCTGATCTTCATCCAAAGTTCCCCATATCAATTCATGTAAACCACCTCCCATTAGTTCCTACTAGAATCTGAGAATCCCTTTTCCCACCCCCCACATACACCCATTCCCAAGATATCTGGATTCTAGCCTCTAAGTATATCTGGAATGCATTCACTCTTCTCCCACATGGCTTGGGATCAGGTTGGTCCAAGTCACCACCATCCACGGCCAGGAAGTCTGCAAAGCCTCCTGACAGACCTCGCCACGTCTCAGTGGCTTCTGTGGCTACTATACCAACCATACCCTGCACCCACCGGGGAGAGCTTTGCAAATACAAACCTCACCCGTTCTGGAGGCCAACTGCACTTTGAATGAGGCACGAGCTGCAGCATGGTTGGGGGGCTCCTCTGAAAATGTGCCGTTTAAGCTCATCATCACACAGATGAGCAAGGCAGCAGCAGAAGGGAGACAGGGAAAGACTGCATTCCTCTCAGGGGATTCAAAGGTCCTGAGATATGAAAGCTTGGGTCTTTAAGGAACAAAGGAGGGCCAGTGCGGTTGGAGCACAGTGAGTGAAGCCTGGGACACTAGCGATGGTGATGGGGAAGGTCGCGAAGGCTGGGCCATGCAGTCCTGTGGACCATGAAGTGGGGCTTGCGTAACATTTTAAATTGTAGGCACCATCTATCTATACACGGATATATCCAAGTCCTTCAAAATAAAATGGCACAGTACTCGCATATAACCTATCTGCATCCTCCTGTGCACTTTAAGGTATCACTGGATTGTTTCTAATACCCAGTAAATGTAAAGACTTTGTAAATGGTGGTTATACTGCACTGTTTAAGAAATAAATAATGCCACGGAAAGTCTGTACATGTGCAGAACAGACACAACCTCAGTTGGATCCTCACACTGTCCGGCATCTTTATGGAATGCATGAAGAGGATTGTCCCCAGCTCTGCAGCCAGGTCACAGGCTAGCAATTCCCCAGTAGCCCAAGCCATTTTTTCTTCTAAGATCCTCATTTTTGTCTAGCTTCGTGATTCTCAGCCAAGAACCATTTTGTCCCAAGGGGACACTTAATAATGTCCAGAGGTATTTTTGTTTGTCATAACTGTGGGGCAGGGGATTCCATGGCATCTGGTGGGTAGAGACCAGAGATGCTGCTAACATCCTTTTCTTTTTCTTTTCTTTTCTTTCTCTCTTCTTTTTTTTTTTTTTTTTTTTTTTTTTTGTGGTTTTTTCTTTAGGGGCAGTGTGTTGCCCGAACAGACAGAGACAGAGAGACAGAAAGCGAGAAATCACCTTCCCCCGGGGGGATGGCCATGCGGCAATCCCGTCTCCTCCAATCTCCTCTCAGGATCTTGGGCACAGACACACACATCTGGCGTGAGTTTAAGCCACACCAGGCCCAGGACTCAAACCGTGGTAGACTACATGGGAGTCCAGCAACATAGCCATTATACCATTATACCAACTGTTGGTCCCACTGCTAACATCCTACAACAAGCCGATCCCCACAATGAATTATTTAGCCAACAGTGTCAACGGTCCTGCGGGCGAGAAGCCCAAGTCTCACTTACACTTTCTGTCCCCGAGGCCCTGTGAACAGTGCCTTTCGATGCAATTTTTCCTCTTGATTAAAGAGCCTGGGTTCAGGGCCCCTCTATGGGTTCCCCAAAGCTCCTTGATGGGATTCGTCCCTTTCCTTGCAGTTGCCTATGCTAAGCACCCCACACTGGAGGAGATGAAGATAGAGGTTCGTGTCCTACTGCCTTACCTAACATGCAACAGGTCACGGTGGGTGTCTTCTCTTAAGTGAATGCAGCCCCCGAGCTGGGGACTAGAGCCAAAAAGGAGGGTGAAGACAAGTTTGGTGACAACACTTAAAAGTGTTATTGGCGGGCCCAGCTAATGGTATAAAGGTTACATTGCTGGACTCCCACTTACTCGACTGCGGTTCAAGTTCCAGACCCAGGGGCTTAAAACTCACACTGGGTGCGTGTGCACATGTGCCCAGAATCCTGAGAGAACAGAGGAGAAAGGATTGTGGCAAGCCTACACTCCTACCCCCCCACACCCCCCACCAGAGGGTGATTTCTTGTTTTCTATCTCCCTAGCTGTCTCTCTGGCGAGCCCACATGCTTATAGCAAAAAATAAATAAATAAATAAATAAATAAATAAACAAACTCTCTAAAATAAATAAATAAATAGTGTAGGGTTGGCATACCTGAACTCGCAGCCGCGGACCTCCTGGGCCCCCACCTCTGCCGGAAAGCTGTGTTGTTAGCATGTGACCTACAGAAATGGCAGCTTCCAGGCTCCCCAGCAGACATGATTCACTCAATTCCTCACCGCCTTCAATTCTGAGTTATTCAAGTTTAATCCCATAACATAAGACATAGAACAGCACATTCCCAACATTGTCAAAAATAGGGGGAGCTCAAGTGGTTGGCTCTCCGGAGTCACGTTTACTTCCACAGCAGGCGGGACCGTGCGACCCCGCAAAAGCAGAAATCACTGCGCCAGGTCAGTGCCCACCGTGGGGAACACTTGAAGCCCTCTTCTTTGGACCCCGGTTTTGAAATGGACTCAGGTCGGAATGCTGTGCCCTGGGAAGGGCTCCTTCCTGGCTGCTGTGTCGCTGCTCTGCACTCCGGGGAATTCCTTTCCCCAGCGACCCTGGCCCTCTCTCCTGGCCTAGTGCTAGGTTCCTGCTGGCCAGGGAAGGGGCAGCCCCAGGTGCTGGGGTGAGGGCGGGGCGGGCACCGCGGCTCGGGCTCACTGCGTCGTCTGTTGCGGTGGCTCAGGCGCCTGACCCCGGGGCCTGCTATCTGCACTGTTGTCAGAGGGGTTCTCCTCCTCCTCCTCCTCCCCCTCCAGCTGTTGGTCCTGCGCTTGGGCCCGAGCCCGCCTTCTCTCCAGCATCTCCTCGAAGAAGATCTGGCAGCTGAAGCCCTCGTGGACTCCGTGCTGGGCGTGCTCCAGCAGCGCCTCCAGCGTCGGGAAGACCCGGCAGCAGGCCATGCAGCGCAGCCCGTGGCGCGTGGTGACCAGCCAGTCCGGAGGGGCCCGCAGCTCCTGCAGGCAGCAGCACTCCAGCGGCCCCAGCAGCTCGGCGTCCGCCAGCTCCGGGCAGCAGTCGTCCTTGCAGGCTTCCAGGTCCCACTGCAGGTCGGTGTTGGAAGCCATCTGGAAGGACGAGCCTTTCCGCCGCTGCCTCTTGATGAACTGCGCCTCGTGGACGCGGGGCTTCCTGCT
>NW_006204610.1:66454-68042 GCF_000334495.1 Tupaia belangeri chinensis
TTTTTTCTTTCTTTCTTTTTTTTTTTTTTTTTTTTTTTTTTTTGAGAGGTTTTTGCTATAGGGCACGTGTGTCGCCCGAAAGACAGAGACAGAGAGACAGAAAGCGAGAAATCACCTTCCCCCGGGGGGATGGCCATGCGGCAATCCCGTCTCCTCCAATCTCCTCTCAGGATCTTGGGCACAGACACACACATCTGGCGTGAGTTTAAGCCACACCAGGCCCAGGACTCAAACCGTGGTAGACTACATGGGAGTCCAGCAACATAGCCATTATACCATTATACCAACTGTTGGTCCCACTGCTAACATCCTACAACAAGCCGATCCCCACAATGAATTATTTAGCCAACAGTGTCAACGGTCCTGCGGGCGAGAAGCCCAAGTCTCACTTACACTTTCTGTCCCCGAGGCCCTGTGAACAGTGCCTTTCGATGCAATTTTTCCTCTTGATTAAAGAGCCTGGGTTCAGGGCCCCTCTATGGGTTCCCCAAAGCTCCTTGATGGGATTCGTCCCTTTCCTTGCAGTTGCCTATGCTAAGCACCCCACACTGGAGGAGATGAAGATAGAGGTTCGTGTCCTACTGCCTTACCTAACATGCAACAGGTCACGGTGGGTGTCTTCTCTTAAGTGAATGCAGCCCCCGAGCTGGGGACTAGAGCCAAAAAGGAGGGTGAAGACAAGTTTGGTGACAACACTTAAAAGTGTTATTGGCGGGCCCAGCTAATGGTATAAAGGTTACATTGCTGGACTCCCACTTACTCGACTGCGGTTCAAGTTCCAGACCCAGGGGCTTAAAACTCACACTGGGTGCGTGTGCACATGTGCCCAGAATCCTGAGAGAACAGAGGAGAAAGGATTGTGGCAAGCCTACACTCCTACCCCCCCACACCCCCCACCAGAGGGTGATTTCTTGTTTTCTATCTCCCTAGCTGTCTCTCTGGCGAGCCCACATGCTTATAGCAAAAAATAAATAAATAAATAAATAAATAAATAAACAAACTCTCTAAAATAAATAAATAAATAGTGTAGGGTTGGCATACCTGAACTCGCAGCCGCGGACCTCCTGGGCCCCCACCTCTGCCGGAAAGCTGTGTTGTTAGCATGTGACCTACAGAAATGGCAGCTTCCAGGCTCCCCAGCAGACATGATTCACTCAATTCCTCACCGCCTTCAATTCTGAGTTATTCAAGTTTAATCCCATAACATAAGACATAGAACAGCACATTCCCAACATTGTCAAAAATAGGGGGAGCTCAAGTGGTTGGCTCTCCGGAGTCACGTTTACTTCCACAGCAGGCGGGACCGTGCGACCCCGCAAAAGCAGAAATCACTGCGCCAGGTCAGTGCCCACCGTGGGGAACACTTGAAGCCCTCTTCTTTGGACCCCGGTTTTGAAATGGACTCAGGTCGGAATGCTGTGCCCTGGGAAGGGCTCCTTCCTGGCTGCTGTGTCGCTGCTCTGCACTCCGGGGAATTCCTTTCCCCAGCGACCCTGGCCCTCTCTCCTGGCCTAGTGCTAGGTTCCTGCTGGCCAGGGAAGGGGCAGCCCCCGGTGCTGGGGTGAGGGCGGGGCGGGCACCCACGCTT
>NW_006204610.1:68519-73573 GCF_000334495.1 Tupaia belangeri chinensis
GCTGGAAGCCGCTGTCGGTCTCCCACGCCACCGCCACGCCGCGGACGGTCTGCACGTGTGTGTAGAAGGCGCACGCGTGCTGCGGGGCCGCGTCCTGGTCGCACGCGCACGAGCAGCAGGACTGGTACTGGGAGTAGGACTGGTAGGAGGAGGACGACTGCGAGGACGAGCTGCTCCAGCTCAGCAGGCGGCGCGCCCTGGCCTTCCAGCAGGCGTCCTCCCCGCAGGGCAGGGCAGGCCCCGGCCTCGGAGAGCTCCCTTCTCTCTTCATGGCGCCTGAGAAGCAGAGGGACATGGTCATCAATGCCACAACGCCAGGGGATGCAGGAACTGTCACCTGGGGCGCTTCCTTACACACGGGCGATAACGCCAACCTTGGGTGGGGTGGTGAGGGCCAAAATGTAGGAATGCGGCCGCCAGAACCCGGCTCACCCAGAAAGGCCACCATCTGGTGAACAGACAGGTTAATCTACACACTGCGATCTGGTGAGAAGGGTCAAAGAACATACGGGTGTAATCACCAAAAACTTGGTCAAGGCCCAAGAGGCTGAGGAGAGGGTGACTGAACAGATCCCGTCCATCCAGACAGTACAACTCAGTCGCAGATGAATGAATAAACTGCCAATTCACGCAAGGCGTGGGTCCAACGGGAACGCATTATGTCAAATAACTGAGCCCAAGGAAAGGTGAACTTCAGGGACAGAGCGCTTTGGCTCCTTCCCTATCACCAGGTGTGACAGCTCTCCGCCCCCCTCCGGGGCACTGCCCGCCCGTCCCAGTGTGTCCCCACCACGGGTCAGTGCCTGCACTGTTTTACCTCCTTTCATATGCAAATCCTCCCTAAGAAATGGCCAGTGTGGACCCCGTCGGACAGACGAGGAAGCAGAGCCCACTCGGCCCTGAAAACTGGTGTCGTTGCCCTCAGGAGCTGGCCTGGACAGTCCCAGTGGGCTTCCATGATGTTCTATGTGACCTGTCATTGGTGTGCTGTAAAGGACATGGTCAGCTCACTGCTGAAATCATAGAATGGACGTGCTCATTCTTTTACAAGCACGCACTAAAATAAATACATAATGACTTACATTTCCTTCTGATCCCTCCTGAAATCCCCTCGGGTACTCACAACAGCCTAGGCCACACCAAGTACCCAGTTTCCGGGCCCCACCATCCATTCTGTGACCAACTCTGGCCTCCTTCCCAGGAGCACGCCTGGCTGCACTCCCCAGCCCTTTCTGTTGGCCTACCTGGCCAGCACATGTCCAAGCTCTCCTCTGTGGAATCCGGGCTGGCCAAGCTGAGGCTGGTCCCATCAGTTGGTGACTCTTGGCCCCTATGGTCTGTGAAGTGGCGTTTCATGGTTTGACACGAGCGCCCAGGGTCTCAGTGCTCCAGCTGGTCGTTGAGAGCTGGCTTGGGCTGTGCAGAAGCCCCCTAGCTGGCCACAGCCCAGCTGGTCGCTGGGCTCCCCATGGTCACCAGGGTCCTGGCAGTGTTCTGTGACCTCATCAGTGACACTGGTCTGTTCTGTGATCCTGGCAAGAACAGAGAGCCAGCCAGGATGCCAGGAGAGGTTTCCCAACAAGATGTCACTCCCCTCTGGACTTCTTCTGTCATGTGTTGTCAGAGACACACACCAGCACAAAACACGGACACGAATTCTCGAGCACTATACCCACGCAGAGACGCAGGCACACAGACACGCACATTCACACACACTGGGAGGTGGGGCGGCTTATTGGGAAGCCCCACCAGCGCCTTCACCCTCACTGGTTTCTGGGCTGCTTCCTGCTGTGGGAGGGGCCCTGTCTCAGCCCCCAGGACCCCAACTTACTCCACTCCGAGTGGATATGCAGCAGAGACCACCCATGCAGGGTTCCCGCCCATCCCCCCAAGCCCAGCTGAAGTTTTCCAGCTGGTGCCCCGGCCTCGCCAGGAACCTCCCCTCCCTCCGGGCTGCAGTCAGCAAGCTCCGTGCACAGAGCCCAGAAGGCCCAACGCAGCACTTTCCTGGAGCTGAGTCCCGGCCAGCTCATCTCCACATCACATGTGAGCCCTGCTCCTCCTCGAGAAAGCCTGGGGTATTTGCCAGTCCTAACTTTTCTTCCCAAACTCTTCTTCCCAGCTTGTTTTTCTCAGCTGAAAAGTAAGCTAACGGGAAGCCAACCAGCCACAGCCACGGCAGGAAGTGGACGCCACAGCTCGCTTCCCCTCCCTTCTAATTCCAGGGATTGGCTTGCACCATAATCCAGACTATAGGGAGAATGGGATCATTTATGCCAGGGTTGATAGAGCCCAGAAATAGCCTGGCCACTTGGCCAGGAGCCTGGCGTTTCCTGGGGCCATGCCTTGAGGCATCTCTGCAGCTCTGCCACTGTGTGGCGCTGTTTCGAGTGACTGAGGTCATCTCTTCACACTGCAAGTGGGGCCCCCAGGGGCCCAGAGGTCATCTCTTCACACTGCAAGTGGGGCCCCCAGGGGCCCAGCTGCCCTGTCACCCTCCCCAAAGTGCTCCCACTCTCAGACTTAACACTGAGAAAGGGGGAGAAGTGGGGAGCCGCCCAGATGCACTGGCCCTGCTGCAGGGGAGCTCCCCAAGGGTAGTTCTCCCAAGGAAAGTCAATCCCAGGAATCAAGCATGACCTCATCCTAAATTCAGGGACAGAGAAAGTGCCAGAAGCTCTCAGACCTGCTCAGGATGGGAGAGGGGAGTATTATCTTTTGAGTCCATCTCCTGTTGCTTCCTGTAACTATTTTAAAGAAATGAGTCAGGGGACCACATGAGGAGACGCTGCTCAGCGGAGACCACGCAGAGCTGACCTCCCTCCTGCCAGCGCCAGGCAGTTCTGCTTTTGTTTTTCTTCAGACTTAATAACAGGCTGCTCCTTTTGCATGGCTTGTTTGGCGCTGCTGCCTGGGGTTTTAAACTTCCCCTCAGGGCGCCCACACAAATAGCCTGGGCCTTCTCTGTCATCAGGGGGCAGAGAGGGGGCCCGGGCCCTGGGGCCGGACCTCAGGCAGGTTTTCGGCTGTGCTCCAGGCCCCTGGGTGGACCAGGCCTGGACCCTGCCTCCTCCTGCTCAGCCGTGGCCCAGAGCGACTGTGCAGGCAGAGATGGCTGGATGCAGAAGGGCCTTCTTCCAGCACATGCTTCCCGGGAAGGGCGGGCCGGGCTCAGCTGGAAGGAAGGACGTCCCAGCTGGATGCTACACATGTGACCAAGGAGCACCAGGATCCCAGCTGCTGGCCGCTCCCTTTGTGCATTCTTAGAGAGTCACACGAGGAGCCCTGGGAGAGCACTGGGTCTTCTCCCTCTAATGCCCAAATAGGCTGTGGTTGGCCACCCTAGACACAGCTCCCAGGTGCCGGTTGCTAACCCGTGCTGAGGAAGCCTCCTCAGCATGGCCCACAGTGCCCACTGGAGGGTGAGAGTCCAAAACCCTGAAGACACCTTGGGTGTCTAAGTGTGAGGTGGGGCTCCCATGCAGCCGTTAGCTCACATCCAGGGCATCTGGCCACGCCGTGTCCTTGTTCACAGAAAACCTCAGAGCAGAGCTGGGTTGACCTATTTCTATGCCCACAAGTAGAAGAGCTACTGCAAATACCCTGGCTTCCCCCTCACCCCCCGGGAGAGACGGCACAGTTGCTCAATGGACAGTCAAAGTGTCCCAGAGAAAGCCATCCCTGTCTCCTCTTCGGTACACCACCCAGGCCCGCAGGAACAAAGTAAGTGTCTGGTGGGGGTACTTCCAGGAAGGTTGGGTCAGGCTATGAACAATCCCCACCGGAGTTCCCAGGAAAGGGCCCTGAGGCCAAGGCTTAAGGCCAAACTGTGAAGCGGATGGTTTGGCCATGCCTGAGACACTGCAGCTGTGTCCCCATAGGACAGCAAGATGCTGGGGTACCTGCTCCCAGCCCCCCAACCACACACACACACACACACACACACACACACACACACCAGGCCTGCACGCTTTCTCCGTGGGAACGTCTGGGTCTAACACCCTCGAATGTACCAGGTACTCAGCATGTCACAGGCATACCCTGTACCATGTTACAGGGCAGGGGGACGGTCTCTAGGGGGCAGAACTGAGCTCTTTACACCCACAGTGCAACAGGGTGTGGGCAGAAACGGCCTCTTACCTGAGCCGCCCGGGTCACCTGTGGCAGCCGGCATCACTGGTCATCACTTCCGGGGAGGAGAGAGAAGCCGGCCAGGGAGGGTAGGAAGGAGGACCCAGCCTTGACTCCCTTCAGGAGGGAGAGGTAGTTCTCCTCGAAGTGGGGAAACTCCCGCTAGGGTTAAATTCTGTCAAACGAACCCCAAGCTCCTTGCTCTAACC
Source organism: Tupaia belangeri chinensis (assembly GCF_000334495.1). Lineage (NCBI taxonomy): Eukaryota > Metazoa > Chordata > Mammalia > Scandentia > Tupaiidae > Tupaia > Tupaia belangeri. The sequence continues at coordinate 72,860 of NW_006204610.1, forward strand.
AGTGACTAGAAGCAGGAGCCCCAGCTGACCCCACTGCAGGGCCACGCTGGCTTGGTGGACATGTCTCTGCACCCCATCACTGCTTCAAGGTCACATCTGTACGACCTGCGGTCACTGGTACAAGATGCTTGTATTGACGGTTTTCAGGAACCAGCGGCCAGCCCCTTAGCCACCTTAGCCGACTCAGCCAGGCAAGACACACACCCTCCCTGGACTGCAGGAACAACCAATAGACAACCTTTGACACAGAAGAGGCCAGAACTGCCTCCATTCTCCACCGCCAGATCACGATTCCGTCATCATTTCCTTAAACGCACACGTGACCGACTGCACCTGCTTGCACACCGGCAACCACCTCACTGCCCCTCACCCATCACATTGTCGCCTCCCATACAATCCCTTAGCTACTCGACTCCCTCTCGTGGAGAGGGGTGTCTGAGGCTATGATCACCCATCTCCTCCCTGGACTAGCCTCGTTGATAAAGAGTCTCCGCTGCAGATCTGGGTCTCTGCACATTGGCTCGCTGCACTGGGCGAGCAAGCGGGTCTGACGGATCACATCCTCGGAGGCCATCCCAGATCCACCTGGGCTGCCGGAAATTTGAGAAATATGATAAAGACCAGAGGGGAGCAGATGTGAAGAGTACAAGCATCTGCATATGATTTGAACTTTAATTTCTAGTTTTAAGATGTTTCCCTTCAACCTTGAAGATA